>NC_134703.1:147305272-147623486 GCF_043290135.1 Rhipicephalus microplus | reverse complement strand
CTCTTCGAGAACGTCAAAGTTTACGAGAAACTCGGGACAGTCAACCACGCCTTCCAAGTGAAAGTCGTACTGCGCTCCAAACAGGGGCAGCTCGTCCTTAGATCCGTGGAACTCAATGTGAAACACATCATTGCCAAACTTGAGGCCCGGTGCTTCTCGCACGCGGCGCCTGAAAAGAGTGAGAGGAGGCATATGACAGTGTTAGCAGACAAGTTAGCAAGATGAGAGGAAGTCAGTAATGCTTCGTAGAAGGAAAAATTGTACAAAACACAATTAACGATGATAGTAGTCAATGCGAGAGCATAGCCATATACTTCAAGGAGGTAACAAGTGTTATCGACATGAATACTTGTCAATGGTTTTTCAGAGTGAACGTACTCATTTGGCTAAAGCTATTACACGTGCAATTTCGCAGCGCGAGCAGCACCTTCAACTATTGGAACCTTCTAAAATTTCACTGATGCTCATAATCAGATTCCACAAGTGCCACAAACATTTTAGAACTGAAATGAGCACGAGCAATTATGCCAGATGCATCGTTACAAACATGTAAGAGCTAATTAGTTTCACCATCGACCATACTGTTCGACGACCGATGACTTAACTCGCATCTGTTAATGCCTCGTAGGTGCAATCTGTTTTGCTGGGCACTGTATTGCCCCACAAAGGAGTTCCTGCTTTAATTTGCACTTTAGATCCTTACTGTCACTGCTAGGTGACATATGAACCAGGAATACATATAATATACCAACCAAAAAAAAAAAGAATTTTACTGGACATAAAAGTTTTTAAGTAGAACAAACAGAACGTTCACGGCATATTACTGTAGTTCGATTCTAGGGCAGGATCACTTGCACTCGAGCAGCATAAACCCTCACAATCACAATGTATTTGTTAATTATACAAAAAAATTGTAAGAAAAGTGGAATTTATTGTTTAAAAGTATTTTTTTGTACACTCTAACAAGATGCATCAGCAGCACCTCATTACAAACTACATTGACAAGTATACACTTCCATTCTACTTATTTTCTATTTCCGTAGTTTGTTTTCTTTACATCTTCATAAAAGTCAGCTAACTTATAACTGAAGCCTTTCATTATTAACAGGCCATAGATGCAGACTCACACCAGGTCGTTGGCATCAGGTGTGGTGCCGATGAAGTAGCCGCCGGGGACGAGGCACTCGGCAGCGTTGCGAAGCATGCACTGTGCCTGGGGTAGGCTCTCAAAGCTGTAGTGGAATGTGAACTGGCAGCTCACCAAGTCCAACACAATGTCCTTGTACTTGTACCGGTCCTTTAGCCGCACCTGCAGCAGCGTGACAACAACCAGTATCATCGGACCGACTGCAATGGAATCTCACTTATGATTGATGTAACTATTTCAAGGACTACTGATGCCAATTTTGTCCACAGCGTTTGTGAAAAGCAGCGTCGCTTTAATGGGTCGAGTGCTCAGCATGCGTGCGCTTTCGGAGTTTTGTCAGCTACGTTGTCGCCACACATGATCATGTCAAGAGCGACCGTGATTTTGTCTACAACGGTTGTGGCAAACGACAACCGCAGTTATGACAATGCATGCACTGGCCATGCGCATCCTTCCGAAGCTTTGAGCACGCTGCTCTCGACCTTTGTCCCAGGGTTTCGGACTAAAGTTCCATAGTAAAGTATCACGGTTTCGGACTAAAGGAACAGCGCTCGGAACATCCAAATTTTGGCCCAATGGGCATTTAGATGAATGCCTCCTAAATTCATTACCAATAAAATGCGATGGGTTCCTAAAAAAAACCTGGATTGAATTGGGCTGCATTTTTGACAATATGGCCACATCACGCACAGAAATTTCAATTTCTGAGAGATTTGCCTGACAACCACACAAACGTAAGAACTGGTCGCAATCCAGAAAGACTTGGCAGGTATGCCAATCTACCACATAAAGGAGGCCACAATGTCGATTGGTAGCGCACAAAAAATACAACGATTTTCAAGGACGAGAAAAAACTTTTGGACTTTCAAGTACCTTGAAATGCATTTTTCAAATTCAAGGGTTTCTCAAGGTTTTCAAGGACCTTTATGCACTTTGTAAGCACAGCCGCTAGAATAAAGATGAGACAAATCTGTGTACTATACGCATAATTCCCGTGCTGACCGAACGGCCGAGAGTTGCAGCTCCCATAGCCACTTGTGCCAGAGTTTCCTCTAGTGCATTTGTAGGAAGCTCTATGTCAGCGCCTGCTGTTTGACTTCAAACAGCATGTAAGCATGCTGCTGGCCAATAGCGGACACGAAGTTAGGTCAGCATTTGGATCAGGTGCAATTCTTGCCGTGGGGTGCTGTTACATGCCGGTACGACACTTCACAGTCTGCTAACGTTACATAGCGAGCCAAGCTCACACACAAAAGTAATGGGAGAGAGCCATACATCGGCGAAGTCTTCCAAAAGTCAACTCAATCGGACTCAGATCGAGCCACGAGTACGAGCCAGAGGGAGTTTGGCTCAGGAAAATTTTGATGAGTTCGAGCGTGCAATATATTCTTCTTAAGCGAGCCTGAGTGAGTTCTACTTTCTTTTACCAATGTAATGTCCTATCTATTCATTTTCAGGATTAATATCAGCCTTACCTGAATTCACGTTTATACTATCTACTCACAGGTGTTCCAAAGCAGTGCTGTTCATACACCATTTCAATATTTATTGATCAGAGGCACAAACTATCCCCTGCATTCCAACTATTATTGATAAGTATATCTTATGTTGCCTTCTCTTCGAAGAAAAATACTCTTACTGGTTTGCAACCACTCGTAACTCGCATTCAAGGATCCTACATCAAAGGCGCTAAGAGCAGCACCAATCACATGAGATATTGGTGTTAAAGGGCGTTGACACTATGGTCGCAAAAGCTTAAATTTAGGCTTACGAACTCATGATTCGGCTCACTCAGGCTCAGATCAAGCTGCAAGTCTGAGCGAATCCGGGTGAGTAATACTTTACCGAGTCTGAGTGTGCCCATTTGAAGAAAATTTTTGTGAGCGTGAGTCTGACTGCGTCCGGCTCAAAAAAATTTTCGAGAGTCTGTGTCCGAGTGAGTCCAAAACTCAAATATAATTTATGGGTGAATCTAAGTGAGCCCCAGAAATTTCGCAAACTAATGAGGAGATCTATCATGCTTTATCATGCGTGCTCGAGGTCATTACGTGCGCCGATGTACCTTTGTTTCTCCGTGTCATCCCTCTCTGCCTAGCTTCTAGAACATTCATTGGTACGTGAAAAACACTTAAAGTGTTCAACAAACCCCTCTAACTCCGCTCGTTCTTGATGAATTCGATTCGAGAAAAGTTGGCGGCAGGATGTTTTTACTGGGGGGGCAACTACAAAAAGTGAGTTCCTCCGGGGGGGGCAAGCTAGCTCTGCTCCTACTAGGTTTTCAATATATGCTTCCGGGCACTTGGGTGGGCATGGGGGGGGGGGGGGGGGTCAGGCGAGAATTTTGGGGGGGCTCCAGCCCACCCTTGCCCCCCCCTGGCGCCGCCCCTGGTTGGCGGCAACTGAATTTGATACTGATGTCATTGAGTGACTACTCATTGAGTGCTTCAAACATATTGGAGGGAGAGAGAAACACAAAGAGCGGAAGGGAAGGAAAGCAAAGAAGAAAAAAATTGAGAGATATGTTACCCTGGTGCAATCTGCTTCGATGAATTCAGCCTGGAATATGCGTCCTGGCTCTCGTTGTCTCCGGTGCCGCTCTTTGAGCTCCCGAAAACGTTCCTCAGCATGCTGCAGGGATGTTCCTGCTATGTCTACAAAGAACGTATTCTGTATTTGCAGTATGATTTTGCATGCAAATTATGCAGTCCAAAGAGCTTCGTGCAAAGCAAAAGTGTATTACAATTTTCGCACAATCAAGGCCGGCATAAAGCATAAATACAGAAGCTGCAAAAATTTCCATGCTATAACCAGACAGCAGGAATACCTGCTGCGGTGGTCAAGTGGTTTCCCTACAAAAGCTGTTATGAGATCACAAGTACCGTTTTTTGGTGCTATACTTGTCTGCCACTGCCGCTGCTCGTAACCACTATCGTGCGAAATAAGAAGACTAAGTAACAAAAAACACTAAAGACACAATGGGATTCGAACCTGTGTTCCCTACGCTCCAGCCAAGTATTTTACCACGTCACGCCAGTGCTTAAAACTCCATTGCAAACTGACTCTAGGCGGGCTTCATGTAGGGAGAGGAATCGGGTCAATATCAGTACTAAAGAAGCTATTTAGAACAGCAAAGTAACAAAAAGGCGTCACAAAATGCAAACTACATATTAAGTGGGTCGTTGAATGCTCCGACCCATTACGAAAACCACACGCATGATTTTTTGTTGTTAGCCACAGCATAAAAAAAGTGCGCAAAATTTCTTGCTGCAAGCGTGTAGCGGGTACCATACCTTTTCGAAGAATGACAAAGAATGGCATAGTGAATGCCTCCCTGTTACACAAAAATTACGATGATCAATGATGTAGTGGGTACCCTGAAAGTGTGATTGTAGCAGGTACCCAATGAGTGTTTAAAAAGGCTCTGGAAGGGCCACTCTTCCAGCTTTCGCTGTGACTGTGCTGTGCATTCCACACAGGCGCAACAGTTTTTTGGCACTCGAGTGCTGACCTGCAGGTCGCGGGATCAAATCCTGGCCACGGTGGCCACAATTTCGACGGAGGCCAAAACGCCCAAGGCGTACTTACATTTATGTGCTCGTTAAAGAACCCCAGGTACTAGTCGAAGTTTCCGGAGCCCTTTACTGCGGCATCTCTCATAACCATACCGCGGTTTTGAGACGTTCAACCCCATCAATTGTGTATCAGACGAGAGGAATCTAAGGGGGCTTGCTAGTCAACTCTGATGTGGTAAGCGGCAGTAAGGAGGAGGATGGTGGATCAATCTGACACACCTTGGGGCCCTATAACTTCCACCTGAATCCAAGACATCGAACTGGAACCTTTGTTAGAAATACAGCATAACTACAGACAGCTAAAATATGAACAAGTCACGGTTAGCTAAAACACATTCTTTTTGTTTCTGTCAGTACGCTTACTTCAAGGTCTGGACCATCTTTGGCATGCACATAATTAGCAGTCCTAGTTTGTGCCCTCAACTCGTTTCTCACAAGACCTGACAGAGTTCACCATTTATTGTTCACCTTTGATTTGTCTACGTCTGTACTACTATTTTACTTAGACAGCGCATGTCCTCTGCAGTGCGTCAGTGGCATATGGAGGCACATTTCAAAGTAATGGTTCATTTATGTTCCCCAGACGCTCCTGTCATGGGCCTGATACCAGAAGCACCCTGCAAAGCTTATAATTAATTTTAAATAAGCAAGAAAGTGCAACACCGAAACCGAAACCCAACCGCAGTACTATCTTTGTGTAACGTAGGCGTTGGTAACAACCATCCAAACCAGAAACCGTACAAGGTATGCTGGTCTCGCCAGCATGCGGTATGAAAGCTGCCTGCAAAAGGGGCTAAGAGCAGACGCTCACGAGAAAAGTGACCCCATTGCAACAGCCACACCAAGTCTGTTACTGACTGTGCTATGTGCACAAGCTTCTTGGAGCTATTGAAAAATGACTGAAATTCTGACACAGGTGAAGGCCAAGTAAAATTGCCGAAAAAGATTAGCGATCGCTGGTTGTGCATTTCACTGTCAGATGGCGCCACCTGTCAGGCCACTCAAGTTTGTGGGGTCGTGATCGGTAAATTCTATCGCTGAAAAGTTTTCGGACTAACTGAAGCTTTTTAATATTGCTATAGAAAGAGTGCATATGTCTGGCAATAGCGGAGTTTAAACTTGTGTTGGCAGGGCTGAGGGAAATGAATTTAGGCCAAGTACGCACCCCCTTTCGCATGATGCACTAGACCCGTCCATGGTGTGCCCTGTATATACTATAAAAAGTGTTTCTATGAGGTAATGTGCTCACTTAGTACACTACCACAATGTTCATGCATGGACCCCCTTCTGTCAACACCGTATCAACACAGTTTCCGTGAAGTGAGCCGGCATTGCTAGCTAAAACAATATAAAATATCGAGACGAAGGGTAATCGTAACCTCCGAGTGTTTCCGGAATGTTCAGGTACTAATTATACAGGGAATCATGTGCAACCACAACGCAACACCACCTGCCACCCATCGCTAGCAAGCCCACAATGAACTGAAATTTGTGTGCCGAACCAACGAAATGGCTAAGCAACAAATGGGATCATTATTGCCTTGCGAACAGTAGGCGATGTAGTGGCCCCTTGGTTCTGTCACTTTCATCGCTTTGACGTAAGCATTGGCACACACACACAATGTTACCAATTATTGTTGGATGCCAGTTCAGAGAGTCAGGGCAATCTATAAAATTTGTTTGTAAAAAATCTGCGTACCTCTTCGGCCTGTAATTGGGGACGAATGATAGAAACGTCCAAATGAACGTACCCAGCAAATTTCATTGAGATCTATTGAGCACAAAAAAATTCCAGAGTTGGCCTTTAAAGTAAACGACATGAAATCAAAGCTTTTTTTTAATACATATCAGGCTGCCAAAATGTACATATTAAAGCACACAACTTCAGCTGTCATGAAATAAAAAATGTGATCAAAAATCACAAAACATCTTTTGCCCGCTACATTCTTTGTTTATCTTACTGTGAAAATGAATACTAATTACCAGCACAAATTAGGTACGAGATGTCTCCCTTTTTCCATTTCAGCAGGTCTCCGCCTTTTCCAGCACCCAGGTCCAACACGTGAAACGGCGAGTCTTCTGGCTTGTCTTCCTTACGTTTAGTAATGTACTCCCCTGTGAAGACATCAAGAAAGTGAGAGTGGAACTCTATGAACTACATAAAACAGCTTCCACAGTATTCACACTGCATAATCGTACAAACAATACTCTGCGGGCACTCGTTATAGGGCGCCACGAAGATTACTTCAAGTATTGACACAAAGCCGTGAATAAGGGTCAAGAGCAGAGGGTACCCTGCGAGAAGGTTTTATGCAGTCGTAGAGATTTAAACTGATGGAAAATTATTGGCCGTGATCATAATATGCTAAATTTAGTAAAATGGATGCTTGAGCTCCTTGGTTACGCTTGATATTGTAACTGGTAAAACATTTCAAAACCAGAAAGAGAAGTACAACAACATGTTATGAACTAAGCAATTACTATTACTAGTTATATGCTCAGTAGGATCCACACAATGCGTGCAACACGTCTTCCCATGGCTCATGACACGATGCAACTAACGAGAGACTACAGCGCATGCCCAAATTAATAAAAACAGCGCACTCACGTATCAACATACTCTTGGTCCAGTTGTTGAAGTTCCTCATGTGCAGTATTCGACTGCGTTCCCGCTCTTGCAGGCCATTGTTGCCAATGCTGTTGTAGTGGTTCTGAACGACTGGTGCCAGACCCTCCTGGATACAACAGCAACAACTCTGAGTGCAGACAACAACAGCGTAGCAGGTACAGTTGGCTGAAAGTCACGAGTGGAAAAGAGGCGACAAAGCCACAACACAAGGCATCATCGTCCTGTCTCCTTCGCGCCTGTGTGCCGTGGTTTTTTTATGCTTTTTTCGAACATGGACAACAGCATAGCTGTCCTTACAGTGAGAGTTGAACCACTGAAAGAAAAGAGACGTGACACTGAACTGGACATTATAACCGCAATCGCCGGCCTACTATACATCCATTGCATGACAAAGGCCTCGTCTAATGTTCTCATTCAAACCCATTCCGAGAAAGCTAATTTCGTTTCATGCCAGAAAATTTCCTAATTTCATCACCCAACGAAACGGTCAGCCATCCTTGGCTACATTTACAATTTCTTGGTATCCATTCCATCCCTCTAGCTGACCATTATGTATCTGTTCTGCGCACTATACGACCCACACAGGTCCCCCTTTTCACTTTCTTCACGACAGCTGAAATATTGGCTACCCCCGTTTGCTCTCTGATCCGGTCTGCTGTCTCCCCATCTCTTAATGTTATAATGGTAATTTTCCATTCCTGTTTGCTTCTTACAGTACTCAACTTTGCCACTAGTTTCTTTGTTACCCACACATAACAGAGTGCAAGTTTTTCACAAAACTTAATTTGCCCGGTACCTTACTGCTCTCTCATCTGTGAAGAAAATTTTTCATGAAACCACTGCCCACATCACATTGTAACAACTGTGCACACAGACTTGTACAGGGTTCCCCTTCAGGTGGGGGAGGGGGGGGCAAAGGTTTATCGCAGCATCCCCCTCCCTATTATTCCAATGTACGGGGCAGACTGTGTCCCCTCAGTCCCCTTTGGTGCCCACACCTGAGCGAAACTACTCCATAATTCAAATGGCGTGGTGCATCACCACACACACAGAGGAGAAAAACACACACATGACGCAGTATCTGCCCTCCTCCTGTGTCCCTGTCGTGAGGCGCTACGCCATACGGACGCATACCAACTAGCCCCGCAATGTCTTAGGAGACCACTTGTTAAAAAAAAAAAGAAGCTCAGCAGTGGTTAGGGGATGATTTGTGTGCATCAGGCAGAGCACAGATACCGGGTAGCACCAATTAAACCTAAGAGTCATGCTGGGACATTGTCAAGATAGTGCTATGATTCATGATGCGGCCGTCCTAAGCTACCATCTGGCCACGCGTTCCTGTGAACTAGCTTCGTAGGCGAAAGTGCTACACTCCTAATCTGGCCCTTGTTTGTGCAAGAATATTTAACCTCTGGCAAGCAATCGGTGCAGAAATTGCAGAAAGTACACAAATGCCATGAGGTTTCTTTCAGTGTTAATATGGTTTGCACTATCTCTAAGCTGACTCCTTACTATGGATCAGTTGTTTGTGTTTTGGGGAGGAATCACTGCCAATGAAATTTATCTATGGCTGACATGTCGAATATGCGAGGCTGTGGAAGACAGCGAAGTGTGGACAGTCGTTACATGTGACGGGGATGCGGCAATCCAAATAAATCATAAGTTAAGGAACAATGGAAGATTGAAGAGAAGAAAAATCCTCAGAAGATATGATGTCACTGAAAATGTGGCAAGTGTTTTTGGCACAGTCCTTGGCTAAAACATATAAACTTATGATTTAGTGTCGCAACGTGTGTAGACTCACTGGAAATGTCGCAGCAAAGAGCAGTGCAGGCTGTAAATGATCAACATAACAAAAGATTTCCTGTGTAGAAACGGCAGATTGTGCAAGCAACTGCGCGACTGAGTTTAGACAGATGTAGTAAGCATCCTTGTATGTGAAAGGTCACGGGTATCAAAAGCGTTCGGTACCAGCGACCATAAATATTAAATAAACGTCTTCTCTCTTGCACATTAACCACAGGGCACATCTTTTTTTATTTGACGATTTCAACGTTTAATCCCATGTCTGCTCTTCTTTGTCGCATGCGACAAATACTTCGATTTTATGCGGCGTAAACCATCAGTGTGTTGACTGTATGTCAAACACGTTAGTAGTTCCCCGTAAGGAAAGTTATTCTTAGGCTTTCGATCACCAGTCAGTATATCTCTGAACGTGCGAAAACACGCTGTTCTGCCCCGCGCATATTTTTAAAGCAACTGAGAAATGAACCACAAACTTCGACGAACCCTCTACCCACGATGCGCCACTTGGTACCAACAACGCACAGCACAAAACAGCGAACAACATCTGCCAATTAAATGTTTATTTGCCGTAGCCTCGGTGCGCACAATGTGCTTGCAGTGTAAATGCCGATCGCCTTCGAGTTCACATGCCGATTGAACAATCCTTGAAACGATCGTGCATCACCTTCCACCAAGAAGCTGGGTCAGTTTTCTTACCGCTGAATTCGCGTCACCTGTTGAATGATTCTCCTCAGACATGGCTCTCTATAAACGTACTAACCACTAAAGCTGTGACCAAACCACGGCTACGTCAAGGTAAAATCAAGACACCGAAAAGCCATGACAAGAACGACCTACGATCTCTCTGCCAGATTTGCCGCAAACTGTGCCAACAATATAAACACTACTCAAGTCAACAAAAACCAGTCGTAGCCAATATTTGATGTTGCTGATAATGATTTTGTACATGACAAAATTTTGTTGTATTGCAAATTTCTGATTGTTATAACAATTTACTGTTTGTTTACTTGTGTAATGAAATTGTAGTGATAGTTTTAAAAACGTTAATTATGCATTTGTGGGCTGAAGCAGCCGAAGACACCGATATTTTGTAAACAATACATGCAGTACGCACTCAATCCAATCCATTAGGCAGCAGAAGCGCGGGAGCAGCGAACGGAGCAGACAACTTTAAAGACTCCCAAGTCTCTAAATCGCAGTACTGATGATGTCAGGTCGCGATGGCACCCTCAAAGGTGATTCGCGGAGTGGCGCTGGAACGTGGATCATCGAGGTGAAGAAGCGTCTCTTGAGAAACCTCGACACGCAAGCAAAACCCGACCTGTTGAAGTCCTACGGCGAGCAAAAGCGGTGAGCTTGTATTCAGAGTGCTCTCAAGTCGCATGCACCGATCAGGTGTGACGTAAATGCTGCGGTAAAAGAAACGATCCTGTCAAACGGTTGCATCGGCACGTTTTTTTGCCTGCAGCGTACTGGAAGAATTGTTGTCAAGAGCGGTCGAGCTAGGCGAGAGCAACTCCGTTTTGGTAGTTGGACCCAGAGGATGCGGAAAGACATCGGTGGGTTCAATGATTTCGCTTCTCTGTTAATCCTCGCTTTGCCATCATTGCCCCCCCCCCCCCCCAAAAAAAAAAAAAGGAAACGTCGCCTGCTCATTAAGGTGCATATACTACCCCGTTATTATATCAGGTCAGTTATTCCGAATACAGATTTGGAACGCAAGCTTGTGTAAAAAGCTGGTCATGGCTGTAGGAGTCGTATGGAGGTAGCATTTTGAAGAAATGTAGTTTATAAAAATGTAAGACAATAATAAAAAGTTTTTTTTAAATTTAAAAGGTAATTCGTCAACTACACAACAGTGATACAATCGTCAGAATATTTGCCAAGCATATAGGAATGACGGAATTATGAAGAAAGTTAAAAAAAAAAGGAATGCAGTGCACAACAACAAAAAGACTCAGATCTTGCAATATGCTGCTATTATGCAATCATTAACACGCACAACAATTGGGATAAAATGAAAGAGTAAAAACAAATGTAAGGCATACTTGAAAAATTTCACAAAAAATAAGTCACAGGATGGTATTTCATTCAGCGCATCCTGACGTGCGTATTTTTCAGCTGATTTTGGCCGTTCTAGATAGAGCCTCCGAACGCAAGGAGATCGCTTCAAACTACCTTCTCGTTAAGTTGAATGGTGAGTGACATTCGTACTTTTTCCTTCCACTGTTCTTTGAAATAGAATCTCTGCCAATTCTGGTAGCGTCGAGACTTACGAATAGACGCACATATACACCTCTGCACAGGTTTTACTCATACGGATGACAAGATTGCTCTGAAAGACATTACGCGACAGCTGCATTTAGAGAACGTTGTTGGCGACAGAGTATTTGTGAGTACTTGCACGGAGGCATTTTCAGTGCGGTATTTCGTTTTTCTAGAAGTGTGAAGAAGTGTTCGTGCCATGACTGAGTAGCATCTTCTTTTCACTCACCATCTTTTCAGGGAAGCTTTTCCGAGAACCTTACATTTCTACTAGAATGTCTGAAATCGGGTATGTCACATAGCACTTGCTGCTACTTCTTGTATCTCATGTACCTCAGTGCCAGCATCCTCTTGTGAACGCTATTTCTCCATTTGTAAGCATCCATTTTGTAGACACATGTTACCACAATGGCCCAACATTGTGGTATTTGAGTCAAATGTATTATTTCAGCACACATTAGTTTGCGTACCTGAGAATATGATGTGTGGTATTGGGGCTATCATAAAATCCCCACAAAATATGCCCCCCTACTGTGAAAGAAAATACAAGATTTGGAGGAAGGGCACTTGCTCAGTTGCGTATCGAAATTCTAAATAGCAGTGAAAGAGTCGTAAGGAATAAAGAGGGCATGCCCGCACATCTAATGGCATGCTTTAATGACTAAACATGCATTCACTGTTTTTATGTGACCATGTTGGGCACATAAAAACAGGGAATGAAACAGTGAAAATGGCAAGAAGAGAGTGTGGACACTTGCCCAGTCACTGGTGAATATTTCAAGTCACCCAAAAAAAGGAAGGAGGGCATTTGCTTGTGTTAGCAGAGCTTGCTTGGGATTTCACAGTACATCTACATACCAAACAATACCAAACCAAACACATTTCCTGTGTTGTGTGTCTCTGTGTTTATGTCTTCACGTTAAACTACAACTATCAGCAAACACTCATTACACCAAGAAACGTCTTGCTGTGTTGCCAGCTTTTGTCCTCAGTTTTATGATGCGCACTGTCTGATTTGTGTCTTATTTCAGGTGGCGAGCAAAGCAAAACGATTGTCTTTGTTGTGGACGAGTTCGACATGTTTTGCTCCCACAAGAATCAAACTCTTCTGTACAATTTGTTTGATGTTGCGCAGTCGGCTCAAGCACCCATATTAGTTATTGGAATCACCTGCCGGCTCGTAAGTAACATTCCTCCCATTTTTCTTGCTCTAGGCCCTTCACGCTGGCCGTATCATACATAATCATGTATGTAATTGATTGTTCAAAGACACCATAAAACATTATCGATCATTCAAAGACCCGTGAAACATGGCAGCTCCTCAGTATGTCGGCGTCGTGCTGGCCAAGGAATCACTTAACATACGTAATATTGAGCGGGTAAAGGGTAAACTATCAACCAGGCATTGCATAATGTGAATTGCACATCTAGTGGGTTGTTTAATGCTTCCTACCTATTACAAAAAGAGCTCAGCCATAATTCTTCGCCATAAGCCGCAGGATCTACAGAGTAAGCATAATGCCTTACTTGTGTAGTAAGTACCTCGATTCTTCGCAAATTGATGAATAATGGCAGAGTGAAAGCTTCCTTACTGCATAAAAATTATGAAAATCATTGTGCAGTGGGTGCCATATGAGTTGTACTTGTATCAGTTTTCGCAAAAGACTTGTCAACGAGCTTTAGAAAGGTCGTTCTTCCAGCTGTTGCTCTTACTGTCTGTGTGTTTCGCGTGAGCCTGAGGTTCTTTCTTCGGTTTTTTTACGCAGATTACGCGTGTGTCGAGGCTCTTGATATAGTTAGCGAGTTACATCATATGTGCAACTTTTCAGGATGCCGTTGAACTTCTCGAGAAGAGAGTCAAGTCTCGCTTCTCCCATCGCCAGCTTCACTTGTTCCCCAACTTCAGCTTCGAGGAATATCTCGGCATCATGGTTGATCACCTGTCCTTGCCCAACGACTTTCGAAGTAGAAAGCTGAGAGAAGAATGGAACGCCTCTGTCAAGGTGATAACCAGGTGTCTTGTTATTGACGGTTCTTGATAGATCACAGGGGGGCACTCGTAGTTCGGTATGGCCCAGCATCATGCCTGTTTGGTTTTTATGAGAAAAAAAAACTTTGTTATTTCTAATTCCTCTATGAAAGTAGGTGACCCATGAGAAAGGTCACATTTCACGAAGCATCGGTTCCTATTCTGATGGGAGGGAAAAACTTTGTTTTCTCTTGAGGTTGCACTTTTTCCACTGACAGACAGGCAACTGCGGGCAACGTACCAACGTGCATGTGATATTGTTAGTTTATCTGCTCAGATGTGCCTAGCAAGTATGCCATAAAAATACCCCAATTTAAAGAGCACATTTTGATAGAATACATCCCATGTAAAAATTGCACATTTTATATTGTGCCTTATTTCTTTAAAACATTAACAGAAGATTTGTGACTAGGCACAACAAAACACTTCAAATTCCCCAAGTAGAGGCAAGTTTGAGTGGACTTTGAACATGCCCACAGTGTGTTAGTGTGATTGAGTAGGGGTAGATGCCATCGGTGTAGACAAAACAGAGCCTTGTGTTTTTCCTTTTTCTGAAATTTGGTTTATTCTGCAGGATTTTGCCCAAGAGAGTGCTGTGAGGACAGCCTTGCAACGGCTGTACTCAACCAACAAGGACATTCGGGCTATGCAGTATCTGTTGGTATGATTTGTCTTCTTCTTGTAAATGCTTCTGACCATGCTAGTCTGGCTTGTATTAGACAAAACTTTTGCCACCGGTATTTCCAGCCATACTGAAGGATCTGGTGCTGAAATCTGTACACAAACCTTCCAGGTCCGGCAGAAACTGGTGCAAAAGAATGCATTTGTATTTTTCACACGCTACCGCGTCTAACGTCCCCTTCGTTAACTAAGGGAGGTGACAGTTTGTGTCCTCATAAATTGGCGCGCTAATCTTGGACAGTGCGAGCCGTCGCCTGTGTTTCTGCTCTCACTACGGTTTCTATAAACAGTTTGGTCGGCACCAGCACTGAACTATGCTTTCAGGTGGAGGAAGCCCCTAAAGCAGTGATAACCTGACTTGAATGTTTCAGGGACCCCTTATTGACGGGTGAAATTTATGGGGGACCCTTTGCGGCGAGCAAAAGTTGGGGTCATAAGTTAATGCATCGTGCAGCGCGAAATAGGTCAGCTTTATTTCTACCTGGTAAAGAACGATCAAACCTAAGTGCCATGACAATTCGATCTCAACAGCTTACTGGTTAGTTCCAAGGTCTGCAGTCACACTCAACCTGTTACTGGCTGCATTTGCTTTTTGAGTTTGCAAGCCTGGAAAAAGCATGCCATGCGTTTGTCGTAAAAGAACTGCAACATAAGCTCGACATCCATATCACAAAGTAGGGACAGCATAAGTCAGCTTTGCCGCAGGGTAAAAATACTATGCGGAGAAGCATGCAAATTAAAAGGGGTTGTCGTCGTGGGTCGTAGTGTGGCTTGAAAAAGTTTTTTTTTTTCCTTTTTTTCCCCGAATATGGACTTCATAAACTCCAAAAATAGTTTTTCAGACCTTAATTTGAGAACAACTACCCTAAAGGCTGGGCACACCTCAGTGCTTTTGTGAAAAAAGGAGAGTGGGAGGTAAACGTAAGGGGAAGTAGCTGGAGAGAAAAAAGCGCGCCCTGCATCCACAACTTTTGATGTCACGGCCGTCGATGCACAGTCCCTCTCATGCTGGTGGGCAGCTGCTGCACGCCGACAATCTTCCAAAAATAAAGCCAACTGTTTGAATATACGTGAAATAAATTCTGTTCATCGGAGCAGTATCATCTTCTGAGTGGTATTTGAAGTTCTTGTCGTTTCTTCCTATTTATTTTCAGTATTTCTTCATGACATCTTTTGACAAATGTGTCGACCGTCTCTGTATACTTTGGGTGTGTTTGGAAGGCCACAAATCTTCTTGCTTAATTTTTTATCTGTCGATCAAATGCTTATTGACACTGACTGATTACAAAACATCTACAGAACCTAGAACTACCTCGAGTTGCGTAAAATTAATGGGTCTATAGATTAATTTTTAAAATGTTTAAAAGTTGAAAAAAACGGCGTGAACACAGGACAAAGAAAGGTGACACGAGAGCGGGCACTGTTTCCCTCCTTTTTTCGTGGTGACGCTGTTTTATTTATTTATTTTTTTTTCATCTTTCGAGTTATGTACCAACATTTCACTATGGTGCACCACTGCAGAGAGGAAGTTCTTATATAATGCAGTGATTGAAAATGGGACCTAATAAACCGGGCCAAAGAGGATAGCGAATAAATATTAGGAAATAAAGCTAAAAATGTACCTTTAGTAGCCTTTTATTTAGCAATCCTTGTACTTAACACATGAACCACTTTTTGTGGGCAGCTCTATATATACGTATATTGTGGCAAACATAACATTTCATGTGCTAGATTTGTTTTGACGGAATGATTAGCAATTTGATATATTACAGCATATGCAACAAAACTGTTCTCGTTTATGATAGACTTGTTGGACACAATAGGACAAAGCTTCCCACAACGTTGCTGAAACACCCCACTGTGGCGTGATTCATAATCACAGCATGTGCATCTGAAACGCGAACACCTATGACCATCAGGTTATGCGCCGCACTGAACCATGGGCAGTAACGTTCCATTATAGCTTGCTCATATAGTTACATCTAATACATAGGCGAGTATGTTTGAAGACGTGTATTTTGCACAAATTAATTTTAACAATGTTGAGCTAGTGAGTAATTCACTGTGCCCGAGTTTTTTAATTAATGAGCCTTAAGCAGAAATTTCTGAACAAGGTACAAAAAGCAAACTTAAATGAACCAAACCAGCTGTCAAACGAATCGCATATGGTCTGTAATATGCTAAATAATTTTGTTTTAAAGGGGCCCTGAAACACTTTTTTAAGTAACCATGGAATGAATTACTGGAAGAGCTTACTGCCTCACGAATTCAACTGCGCGAAAATTTTAAGAATCCGTCCAGTGTGAGTGGAGTTACTAAGGTTTGTCGCATGCTGCAATTGCATTCTCTCGTCCCGAGTAAAGCGCTGGAAGCTAAGCAGGGAGAGATGGCAGGGCCACAAAAAAACGTCACGTGTGCCTTGTGACCTTGAGCACTTTTTTTTTTTTCTTCGAATGCAAAACTTTTTTAGTGTGATCGCGCGCATGCGTGGACAAGTAGCGGCCTCTCGCGGCGATCTCTGTAACGAGCGAGCGCGCCATGTTCAAATCAGCCAATGGCTGATATATGGGTCGTTGACGTGTGATTTTTTGGCGAGTAACGGGGTTTGTTGAGAGAAGAGAAAGCAGTTTTTAGCTAACTGATAATTTCTTTTGAATTCTAGGCAGCGTGCTGCTCTATAATATTTGGCTCGCGCGTTGTCGGGAGCCTCTACTACCGATCGGCAGCGTTTACTGACCATGCTCAAAAAGTGTTGTAGGGCCCCTTTAAAACTGAAGTATGTGACAGTATATGGTCATAGCAAACCACAGATTTCTGTTTCTCGGCTTTCTTGCATATCTTGTTAGGAGACTAGCCATATGCATGCCAACTTTTCTACAGGCTACTGCAATCAGTCTAATGCATGTTTCTACAAGTGAACACATCCACTTCATTTTGCTAGCTGCCCGTTAGTTGGATGTATGTATTTAGTTTTTTATGTCTTTAGTTTGCCGTTTTGCAACATTTAAAGGTGCAGTTGTTTTGTTGGATATGAATTTTACAGCTGCCACCTGTTATGCGCCTTTCGGAAGAAAGTCCAAAACTGGATGCTGTCCACCTCCTTGAGTCTCAAAGGCAGCAACTTGAAGACTCCAATGTTGCCCTTCTGAAAGGTATGTTGACGTGCGAACACATGGACACACATGCGCTGTATCAGTATATCCCGCTGAGACTACGTTCACTACTGTGTATTCGTTTTACGTTACCATTTGTAATTGTTGATCACATTACAGGGGTGAGCAACCATCAATCGGCCGAGACAGCGGCTTTTATTTCTCACTCCTATGTGCACTTTGTGACACAAGAGAACAATGACTGCTTGATTTTTTTGATTGATTGATTGATTGATTGATTGATATATTTATGAGATTGTCATATTGGAGCACATTGCCAAATAGTAATAGAGGCATTTTTTTTCCAGTGACATTAAAAAGTGAGGCAGCATTGTGCAGGCAGCTATACTTTTAAATGTGTTTCTCCTCTTGATTTGTTGATCTCTTGTAGCTTCCACACTTATTGCTTCCACAGGGGTGCATGGAACTACTGAGACAGAGCATAGGTTTAAAGGGGCCCTGCAGAACTTTTACAGCATGGTCAGGAAATGCTACGGAGTGATAGTTGAAGCGTCCGAGAACACGCACGCCAAACAACATAGTGCAGCACGCGGCCTTCAATTTACAATACGTTTTCAAAGTCAGCTAGAAATCTTTTTCTCTTCTCTCGACAAATGACTCTGTAAGCTCAAAAATCACTACGTCCCAGACCAAGTGCCGGCCATTAGCTGATTTGAGCACAGCGCGCTCAGTCATTACTGCGGCCACGCGGGAAGCCATGACTTGTCTGCACATGCGCGTGCAATCGCGCTGGAAATCCGCGCAATGGGGACAAAAAAAAAAGAGAGAGAGAGAGAAAGTGCTCGAGCTCACTATGCTGCTTTCGTCAATACAACATAAGAGAAAATGCAATTGCAGTGTGTGACAGATCTTTGTAACTCTGCCTGTACTGGGCAGATTCTATAAATTTTTTGCAGCAGCGAATTCTAAACATTTTTTTAACGGCAAATTCGTTAGGCAATGAGCTCCTTTAGTGAATCCGTTCCATGTCTACTTGGAAAAATATTTGAGGGCCCTTTAAGGGGCCCTGCAGCACTTGATTAAAAATCTAAATGGCCTCACTAGAGATGCTTATTGCCTCACGAGTTAACCGCTGAATTTTTTTTTATTTGTTTAATACGAGTGAAGTTGCGGAGATTTGTTGCATGCTGCAATTTCTCTCTTCTCTCGTTTCGATGAGCATGCTCGAAGCTAAACAGGAAGGAATGGCACAGGGGAAAGAAGTTTTGGCACGCGGAAGTCATGACATTAAACACGTTTTTCTCGCTTTCCCTTCTTGCTCCCACCGAACGCGTGGCTTGCTATGCGCATGAAGTCGTGTGGCAGCTTCTTGTAGTGGCCACTAACTGTGGCCATTAACTGTGCAGCTAGAAATGCTCGAATCAGCCAATGGCCTTTAATTCGGATATACAGCATCATTTGTAGAAAGAAGAGGGAACGATTGATAGCTGACTTCAAGAATTAATTGTAAATTTTAGGCTGTGAGCCAAGCTATAACATTTGGCTCGCACGTTTTCGGGAGCCTCAATGCAGCGTTTTCTGATCATGCCGAAAAAATGTTTCAGGGCCCTTTTGAGAGTGTGAAGTGCGCGTTACGCTTCACACAGGCTTTTAAGTCCACATGCGACGAGCATTTCTTGGTGTTTAAGCATTGATGTGTTGGTGTTTAATTATTCCTAGGAAGAAACCTTTCACAGGTATAAAGAGAAACATCATTCTTTACTGCTTCACTGATCTGCCTTTGTTAGGTGCGTATGTCTCATGTGTATCTTTGGATTCTAGGGTTGTCAATGCTAGAGCTGTCGCTGGTCATCGCGATGGTGCACTTGACAAAGATCTATGACGGAGAGCCGTTCAACTTCGAGATGGTTTATAAAGGTAAGGAAGAACTTCCAAGTAATTAATAAAAGGAAATAATTTTGAACTTTTGTTTATGGGAAGGAAAATAAAAAGCTGTTGTTGAAGAAGCAGTACAAAATTGTGCATGGAGTACAGGCAATAAGAAGCAGTGTTTATGGGCCCGCCCCTGCCCCTGTGTAATGAAAGTGCTTCAGAAACTTGGCTTATTACAATAACAGCGTGCTGTCACTATGTAAACAACTGCATTGCTACCTTGCACGCTTTCTCCTTGAATATTGGCGCCAGCTTTTGAAGAACGTTGAACCTCAGAAACATCCTCGACTGATCAAAATGTACTTCCAGTTTTCCAAGAATCAATACTTTTTTTAGCATAAATTTCAGTGAAAAGAGACGGAAAAGTCCCAATACGCAGAAGTGGCAGTGTGCGTAGCAATTTTCGCGTCCCTTGTATCTGGAGTTTGTGCTAAAGAAATGTCAGTGGACTACCAGCTGGCCTCAAACATGCGCACTGTTTTCCGAGATATGTGCCCATGATAACCCACTCTCGGCTTAAATAGTGCACGTAACTTTTACAAGAGTTGTAAAGCACCGATGTGCTCAGTGATGAGTGCACCATAATCCACCTGAACATTGCTGCAAAAGCTCGATCTCGCGACATTTATTAACAAGCGTTTCTTTTCTCTCCATTGGCGGTGGCAAAACTTAGTGTAAAGGTGGCACATTTTTCTTTGCTTTTCCATTGCAGAGTTTTTAAAATTTGCAGCTGGAAAGTCGTCCCTGGAAACCACCAAGCCCGTTGTTATGAAGGTATCGCAACTTACATTATTTTCTGGACTTATTTCAAGAAGGCAGCGATAACCACGCTCACCAACCTGGTTCTTTGAAGTGTTTGAAGTCTGCGGCCGTGACACTAGAAAGGGGAATAGCATGAACTTAAATTAAGGGTACCCTGGGTGCATACGTCTCCAATGTTGCTATGTTATGAACATTTACTAGCCCTTACAGGCAGCAGCCAAGTTGGCAGGGTGAGTCGTTAACAATAAATTAATGTGTAGTAAGCGTGTCCAAATATTTTAATAAATATTAGTGTATTCCAGTTCGCTGTGATTCGCATTTAAATTATTGGAAAATGTGAACGTGTAGACGTATTAATCCGCATGCAACCCCTTGTAAATGCGGCTTCACTACAATGGAGGAGTGCTATACCGTGATTACATCTTTACAGGAAAGGTCAGCACTGCCGCGAAGCTCAATTTGAAGGTTAACGTATTATCCCCAGATCGATTCTTTTTACAGCGAAAGCTGTTATGAGATCACAACACAAGTTGCTTGCGCGCCGTAGTTGTCCGCCGCCGCCGCAGGTGTCCGTAACCACCATCACACAGAAGAAAAAAAAAACTCGGTAAATAATTGCAAATAAAAAACACCAAGGACACAATGGGATTCGAACCCGGGTCCCTTGCGTGCCAGTCCAATATTATAACACTAAGCCATGCTGGTTCTTAGAACGTCTTTGCAAACTGGCCTTAGGTAGGATTGATGCCGAGAAAGTAATCGTGTTAATGTGAGTGATAAAGCCTTTTAGAACAGCAAAGGAACAACCAGGTGTCACATAATGCGAATAGTGTAATGAGTGGGTCATTAAGTGTTCCAACCCTTTACAAGAGCTTGATCTTGTTCACCGTTAAACTGTGGCACGTACCAACTGTGAAGGATTGTGGAGATTACAAAAGCTTCTGGCATAATTCATCATCCTCAGTCACAGCACAAAAAAAAATTGCAAAGATCCTTGCAAGTGTGCAGCGAGTGCCAACCTTCTCTGAAGGATGGCATAATGAATGCCTGCCTACTATGTAGTCATTAATGGCGTAGTGGATGATACTTTATGAGTGTGCTACAGCAGTTACCCAAAGAGTGTTAAAAGAAGGCTCTGAAAGGCCGTTCTTCCACCTTTTTGCTGGAATAGTGCTGCAGTTCTGCTCTCCATGCAGGCCTGGCGTTTTTATTAAGCTTAAAAGCTTCCGGCCTATACACTTAAAATATAGTAAATTTTAAAACATAACATCTTTGACTAGTTGTCACTTGCATTCTACTGAAAACCACTGCTACTATTAAAACTTGTTTCACTTTCCTTTAAACCAAAAAGATTTACATTAGTGCATGCCTTGTTCCAATTTTTCTTTAATATTTAGCAGGTTAATTTGGTCATGACAAATATGCTAATTTTTTTACTATATGCAATCTATACTTTTCGAATTGAAATTGAAATTACTCAAACCAAATCATTATTCTCTTCTAACCTAAAATTTAATATTTGCGCAAGCCTAGCTTTTAGATCAGAATGTATTTTTCACAGCTGACTTTTGCTCACCACTATCAGAACACAGCAAATCTTTCTTTAAAGAACTCAATCCAGCCTGATAGCAGTGTTTATTTTGTCTGCTTGAAGAACTTGTCCGTGGGAACTTGCTCAAAGGGAGTGCCATACCACTTTTGTGTCTTTTTTCCATCTGAATCCCATGTGAAAGTTTCCATCTGAATCCCATGTGAAGACCGATGAGAGAGAGCTTCGCTAGGATGATCTTTTTATTATAAGACAAAGAAAGAGCCTAAATTATTAATCCTAATAAAAAAAGAACAAGAGAAAAAGTTTGGGAGACAAGAAAAAATTTTCATTGCTTTTAAAATTCTTTGTCTCACAGCTTTATCGTGCTGCTATTTTCTAAGCAATTGAAGTGTCAGGCTGTTCGGTTGCCAGCATACCCCTACATGTTGCACTTAGAGATTGCAGCACCAAAATATCATAGTGTTGCAACCTATAAATAAGAAGGCCTACATCGTGCTGACATGGATATACATCAGTGATGGGTTCAGCACCGACAATACTGATTCATACCATTTGAAATGTGCATAGATGTTGTTATAATGTAGCTATAATGGAAAGATAGGTTGTGCAGAGTTCCAGAGTACTTCCACAAGTAAACTTCATAAACCACAAATTTTGGCTGCACATTAAGAATAAAGGCAAAGCCTTCCACTGCAATTTCTGCGATAACTGCTACATTCTTGTTTGAAATATCAGAACCCAGCCGGTCTCTCGGTCATGTGAAGCTGCCTTTGATAAGCACATTGCTGATTCCATCTTCCCCAACTTTCCCAGGCATTCCAGCAGTTGGAGGCGTCAGAGTTCGTGCTGCCCGTGTCTCGGAGCCTCGCCACCGTGCAGTACGAATTCCGGCTCATGCAGCTACTCGTCGATCCGTCACAGGTGCACGAGGTGGTGCACAGGTCCTCGTCCCTGCCTACCGAACTCGCCCATTGGGCCGTGTCCGTCGTAGGAAGCTAACAGCTTCTTGACGTTGCATTTGTGGCTAATGCGTATTGGTGGTGTTGCCACTCTTGAAGACCAGCTGTTGTGCCTGTGATCACCATTCCTTCTCGAAGACATTCCTGGCATCGGAGTACACCGTCAAGTTATGGGAGTGCTTAAGAACCTCTGCTGTTGCCCCTTCCTCAACCGAATCTGTTTGCACATGTTCAGCGCTATTGTTTTGCATGAGGTTGCGGCGTACCAATAAAATACGAAGATTTGCGTGCGTCATAAGTTACGTGTGTGAGTGACCACTCTAATTAATTGACTGATATGTGGGGTTTAACGTCCCAAAACCACCGTATGATTATGAGAGACACCGTAGTGGAGGGCTCTGGAAATTTCGACCACCTGGGGTTCTTTAACGTGCAGCCAAATCTGATCACACAGGCCTACAACATTTTTGAGTGACCACGCTAAGTCATAGGCTAAAGATTCAGAACATTTTCTGCTGTACGTGGCCATGTAGTTGGGGTACATCTGGATTATAAAGAGAAAGCTTCCTGACAAAGATGCATTGTCGTGTAGGTGACCGACACGGCCGAGTTGTTACTGGCAGCTTGCTTATACCCTTGAATAAAAAAATATGCTGGGCGATTTCTCGCTTCAGCAGCTACATTCTAGTAAGACCTGGAACGCAGGCACCAATTACTTCCTTTTCTTTTCCTCATGTATGTTTTAAGTGTACTTCAACTTTTGCTTGAAGTTTGAGGAATCTTGGTACGAATGACTGTTGGGTAATGTAGTCTTTCAATATCACCGTGTTGTTTATCACTAACGAAGTGCATAGGAGAACGTACCCAACAAACTTTATTGATTTACTTGACCTTACAAAATTGCAAAAGTTAACCCCGCGTTCTTTGTGCTTTTGTGCATTACATTTATCATTATAATACATTATCTTGCTCTACAAGTTTCGTTGACGACCTCTGTTGAAATACACGGGGACAGCCTGCAACTAGGAACAAAGCCCTGGCCACTGTCTGAAATCTTGGAATGCTGGCACGACTAGCAGGTCTCGCACCTCAGTGGCACGTCATCGGTGGCACGCGAGCTGAGACACAAATGCCTGTGCTCGTTCCTCAGCATAGTGCAAAACGTCTGCATGACGACATTCACGCTAACAGCAGAAGGCTGAATTAGAAGAGCATGTATCCACCATTTGGCTTTCAATTGTACAGAAAATCTTGAAGACCTTGCTAACCTTTCATGTGTCTGCCATGCATGCACTCCATTCCATGAAAGCACATTGCCAACAATGCAAATGTCAATATATTGCTATTGCAATAAAACAACAGCAATGTTAGAACGATTCCATAGTTTGTGTGCCTTCATAGAGGATATTTCAGAAAATGTCAAATACTTTCATAGGCGTATCAGCCGGGGGGCAAGGGGGGCTGAGCCCCCCCACTTTTGACAGTGGTCACTCTCAGTTGCACGCTGGGGAAACCGACAACTAAGGCGAAGTTTTCCTTTAACACAGTAATCACACAATTATATTGGTACGAGGAAATGAAAATGTTGCCTGGGAATGTTTTAGTATAGTAAAATTTTTTTCTAAATTTCTGCTCTGACTATTGTCCTTGAATGTCCCTTGCGGTGCGAGCCGCCTATACGATTCTATTGCGCCTTGTACTATTCGCAACTCAAATGAACATGAGAGGACGCTGCGGAGTTGCAGCATGGCAGATTCACGGAGGCCACCGCGCCCGCTGTCGCTAACACAATTATTGAGTTTCCTGCAGTGTGACTGCAGGAAACTCAATAATTGACTGCTGCTTTGTAGAAGGGGAGCGGGTTGTTGACGCCGAGCATCATATTTTAGTCGGCACCAGTGGTCCCGCAAGCGTGGGCAGCGTTCTTGAAGTGGTCGCGTTGTGTAATACACATGGCGCAGCACGTCTCTGCGAAATTTGTTTACATCGGGCGCCGCTGCAAAGTGTAGTCACTGGATACAATGATCATTTAATAGGTTCGAGTGAACAAATTAACACTGGTGCCTCACCTAGAAAGAAGGAATCTGCTTGGCCGTTCATTTTTTCTTCACGGGCAGAACCATTCTACCATGCTCCTACCGTACACGACTGGCGCTTGGACTGTTTGAACCTCAGTACGCAGTTTCTCTATATTGCCGCTAGGTGCCGCATGAATTGCTCGAGTCGCGAATAGCATTGTAAAGCGGCTGCAGTGCAAGGCGCGAAAGCATCTTGTACTAGCTTTGTTATGGATGAGAATGAGCAATCCTTTATTGGACCAGTCAGAGCATTTCCTGCTTCAGGAAAATGTCTCCTTTCATCAAAAATAAATAGCGTCATTGCTGCTCTATCAAAGCTGCGGTAGGCCGATGATTGTGACGGATATTTTTAAATGCTTTAGTTCAGCCTTACTACATGCGCCACAAAAAGGTTTGCGCTTTAGTCTCTGATAAATCTGATCAGCCTTGCTTACAATAACTAGGAGCAATGGCAGCAGTTTCCAAAGTGGCGAAGAATAAAACAGTGGACTTAAGTACACTGGGAAGCTCAGCTTCTAAGCTTACCCTGCAGCTTGACCCTCTGGACTAAGGAGAAGGTGAAAAACCGTGGTTTTCTACACAATGAAAGCCTTATTAGGAGTTAAGCTAGTTAGTTTTCATTCAACTTGAATTGTCTTTTACAGCTCGAAATACAACTCTCACAGAAAAGAAGCACGCACGTGCAGCGCTGCTTAGTTCTCTCCCTCAGCAGAGATGAGCTCACAGAGATGTACACGCACCTACACCTTTAAAAGTTTTCCGGAGTAACTGCGCAATTACTTCTGAAAAGGGCTTTTTGCTGCAACAAAAGACGAAATGTGCACTAAAGATTGCACTCAGCACCACAAGGAGGCGCACTTTCCTCCTTGTGGAGTAAAGCACCCGTTCTTTGGGGTAACTGCAGGAATGTTTGCGCCATGCGCAAACGACTCATCGGTGCCTACACAAGCCTGTTTCATTTCAGACGGTTCTGTAATGTGGTCTGGAGTAGTGGTCACAGACGCGCAGGCTGGCTGAATGGTCGTGAGTTGATTGATCGATATATGGGGTTCAAAGTCCCAAAACCACCATATGATTATGAGAGACGCTGTAGTGGAGGGCTCTGGAAATTTTGACCACCTGGAGTTCTTTGCCGTGCACCCAAATCTGAGCACACTGGCATACAGAATTTTTGCCTCCATCGAAAATGCAGCAATCAAAAAGTGTATATACATATATATAACAGGAAACAGGAGAAAATATCGCAGAGTATCTTGAAAATAAGGGCCTTCACATAGAATGTTTGAGAAAATGTCCCTCAGTATCTTTGAAATAAAGGCCTTCATACAGAATGTTTCAGAAAATGGCAGCTGATATCCTTAAATAAGGAACTTCGTACAGAAGTTTAAGAAAAGGCACCGAATATTAAAATATGAGCCATCATACAAAACGCTCAAGGAAAAGTCACCTAATATCGTCAAAGTAAGGAACTTCATGCAGTATATTTTAGAAAATGTCTGATTATCCTTAAATAAAAGGGCCTTCATGACGTTTCTGAAATTGTCACCGAATATTCTCAAAGTATGAGGCACTCATATAGGAAGTTTCAGAAAATTTCACCAAATATTTTCAAAATAGGGGATTCATACAAAATGTTTCAAAAAATGCCGCTGAGTATCTTGAAAATAAGGACCTGTATATCGAATATTTCAGAGAATGACACCCGATATCCTCAAAAAAAGAAACTTGATCCAGGACCTTTAAGCAAATGGCACCAAATATCAAAATATAGGCCTTCATTTAAAACATTCAAGAAAATGTCACCCAATATCCTCAAAGTAAAAACTTCATGCAGTACATTTTGGAAAATGTCACTGAATATCCTTAAAACACGAGCCTTCACACAGGACGTTTCAGAAAATTTCCCCAGATATCCTCAAAATAAGGGCCTTCATACAGAATGTTTTAGAATAAGTTGCAGAGTATATTGATACAGAACGTTTCAGAAAATGGCACCTGATATGCTCAAAATATGATTTATATGTAGGGTTGTCATGAGTGAGTGTGACTTCAGAGTGCCGGTAGTGGCAGTGATGTGTTCTCTGTGTCTTGTTGTGGTATCGCCAGTGTGGCAAACGGGGTGGCGTGGACACGTGCGGTGCAATGAAAATGAAGACGTTGACGGGCGATTGCACGTGTCAACGGATGACTGAAAAAAGCGCCACGACCAATTGGAAGGCAGCACGGCAGCGGTAGAGAAGAAAACAAGAACCAATGAAAACGTGGCACAGTGGCGGGGGAAAGAAGACGATGACGGACTAGTAGGCCGTGGGAGATTCTGATTTGGACAGTGCAGAGGAAGAGATGCTGGCGTCAGGGTGTGTGCCGTCGAGCTTCGCGTTCGAGCACAAAGGGCCCGACAGCATCCGTCTCCAGACGTCCATGGAAAAGGGCGATCCTGGCGACAAGGCGTTATCTCCATCCACACAGCTGATCCGGGCAGCCGAACCTCCGGGCAAGCAGACTTTACTGTCTTGGGGGCCGAGAGAGACCCCAATGTAGCCACAGGGACACGACGCTGGTTTCAGGGTCCGTGCTATCGACCTGTGGAGTCGGGTACGAAGGGCCCGACAGTGTCAAAGTCACCAGGGGTCCAAACAGCTGGCCCTTCTGCCTCTTGCCTGCCGCAGGACGAGCATGAGTGCCTACTGGCAGACTCCACACCGAGTATGTGGGCATGGAGGTTGCCGGCCTGCTGCGCTTAAAGGGTGCAGCAGCCTTCTCCAGTCACTCTGCGCAAACTCTCCTCTTCAACCGTTCTGCAAGCGTCCTCGCCGTCAACGTCTCCGCACCAACGGCTACGCTACCAACCCACCGCAGGCATCGCCAAAAATGATGACATTGAACTTTTTCTTTGAACAGTCTTCAAGACTTTATAGCTAATGCATCGCCAGTCGCGGTACCTTTAACGTGTCAGTTCACTCCGTTTTTTTTGCGATCGCTTGTTCCTTTCTT
Organism: Rhipicephalus microplus; assembly: GCF_043290135.1. Classification (NCBI taxonomy): domain Eukaryota; kingdom Metazoa; phylum Arthropoda; class Arachnida; order Ixodida; family Ixodidae; genus Rhipicephalus; species Rhipicephalus microplus. Next base: position 147,595,967 of record NC_134703.1, on the reverse strand, counting down.
CCGGGTGTCATAAAGTTATGTTCTGTTTGTTGTTTGGAAAACGACCTTTTTTTTCCTGTCTGAGGCCTTGCTCCAACTGAAACAATCACAACTCTGTAAACCTGCATAACAGGGGTTTAGCGTCCGAAAACCACCATATTGGTGGTTTTCGGACGCTAAACCCCTGTCGGACACCGTAGTGGAGGGCTCCGGAAAGTTCAACCACCTGGGGAACGTGCACCCAAATCTCAAAGTAAAGAGATTTGGGTGCACACGAGCCTACAGCATTTTCGCCTCCATCAAATATGCAGCCGCTGCAGCCAGGTTTCGATCCCGCGACCTGCGGGTCTGCAACCGAGTGCCTTATCCACTAGACCACTGTAATGGGGCGACATACTCAAAATAAGGAACTTGTTACAAGACCTTTGAGCAAATGTCATTGAAAAATATGGCCTTGATACAAACGTTCGAGAAAACGTCACCTAATATTCAAATGTGCAGCTGCTGCAGCCAGGTTTCGATCCCGCGACCTGCGGGTCTGCAACCGAGTGCCTTATCCACTAGACCGTTGTTGTAGGGCGACATCCTCAAAATAAGGAACTTGTTACAAGACCTTTAAGCAAATGGCATTCAATATCAAAATACGGGTCTTCATACAAGCGTTCGAGAAAACGTCACCTAATATTCTCAAAGTAAGGAACTTCATGCAGGACATTTCAGAAAATGTCACTGAATATCCTTAAATTAAGAGCCTTCATACAAGACGTTCCAGAAATTGTGACCGAATATACTAAAGATAGGGGCATTCATAAAGGAAGTTTCAGAAAACTTCACCAAATATCCTCAAAATAAGGGCCTTCGTACAGGACGTTTTCTAAAAATAAGGAAACTGGTGATATTTTTCTTGCTACCTTGAGTTCTACATTTCCTGTAATTCCATATATCCCCAAGATGACAGGAGAGTAAATTAGAGAAATTACATTCCGATTAGAGAACACAGGTGGTTGGGATGAATCTGAAAATTAAGTCCTTTGGCAAAAAGCCCATTGACCTCTTCGAGATTTCAGAAAACTGGACACTGGCAACTCTTGCAGAGGGACCAAATCCGACCCAGTTTGCCGACGAAATTGAAAAAATCTTCAGAGATGCCTAGAGCGAGCATCTCTATATCACCCATCAGTCTGATTCACTTGGTGTGTGTGTTTGAGGGCTGCACTTACCCAGCACGATAGCACGATGGGTTGTTAACATAGCAGGAACAACACCACCGCTATGATTGGTAACCGTGTCATCATTCTTGGAGTGTGCCAAGGCATGATGGCTTCCGTTTCGCCAGTTGAGTCCGATCGAACGTCACCATTCTGCAAAGCAGCAATGGGGCTCTTTGCAGAAACCACTTAAGTTCCCTCGTTTGACCATGTTACCCGACCATTTAATCATAAGGTCAACTTTTTAATGTGCATTTACAGCCATTATTTCTAGTACATGATGACTGTTGCGAGAAAAATTACGAATGCAGAAAGCGAATTGCATTTCGCTTTTTTTGGGAGGTTTTCAGACACATTTCTTCCAACACGTGGCATATGAAAATATGCGGGATGGAAGTTTCTGATGCAATAATTCAAAATGGTGGAAAAATTCACGAGACCAAGCAAACGCACGTTAAGTCATCTTTCTTTTATTGTAAATCTGCTCGGGCAAATAGACAAAGCATGCAAATTATTTTGGTCTTTAAACAGAGTAAACACAGTATGCAGCAACAACAAAACAGAAAAAAAGAGGGTCAGAGAGGAAGAACATTTGTGGGAGGCAATGTACAACAGGGAAATGTGATGAATGAGCACATGTAAATGAGTGAAATCTGTACACTGCAATGTGGTATGCTTGTAGCAGCACCTTTCATTTTTTTGTTGTTCTATCTTTCGAGACGCATGCTTCAGGCGCCATCGTTCGTTGTTTATTCTTTACAGGACGATGGCGTTGCTTCTCACCGACAGCTGAAGCAGTAGCAAGTAGCAACAACTGCCACAGCAGCTCTCGACAGCAAGGCTGGCCTCACCGGCAACTACAACAATAGGGCAAACCAACATTCGAGCATGAAAAGCCTCGGCCATTACACTGTGCGTGGGCAGGAGTTAAAAAGCTCTGGACACTCGCTTCTTTCAAGCAGACGTTAAGGGACGCGCAGCCGAGAACACTGCGGTGTCTTCCACGTGCGATCTCGACTGAACTACACAGGGGAAAGCCAAAAACTGGCGCCCTTTCTTGTAATGTTGGGGGGAAACAAAAATAGACTATTAAGTAAATAAGTCACAATAGGCTGGATTACACGCACCACAAAGCAACCCACTTTAGGTGTACAAGTTGAAACTCTTCCACTCGAGCAATGTCTCAGTCCAACAATATACGACAGTGTCTCACTTCGTGTGCGGGGGAAATCACCAGACACCAAAGTACAACAGGTTTATACCGGAGGTGAGTGAAAATGCGTGCCTTTGCTGCCTCGAAGGGAATGTGGATTTGCCCAGCACTAACTAAATGTATCTGCAAAGCGCGACATCCAACTTCTTTCACGCTCCATACATCTCGACAAAGTTGAATTAGCAAGACGAAAAGGCCTTGCAAACATTTGCGGTCTACACTCCAAACTGACGGACACAGTCTCAATTTATCAATCCTGAGGCATACCTTCAGGCTTATACGAAGAAATATGCAGTAACAACCTCTGCAAGATGAAAATATTACCATGTAACAGTACCTTAATGATGACGACAACTATGCACTGCCAAGCGTGATATTACAGGTCAAGTTCCCCATCACAACAGCTGAATTACAATCATGGTGGAATGCAATTATGATTGTATGCCCAACGTGGCATGTGTAATGAGAGTCCACAAGTTTTCAAAGTTATTCTGAGGCCCTCCACTAGAAGGCAAGACCACCAGTCAGCGTAAACAAATGTGACATCCTCACGAGTGTTCCATGGAGAATATGGCCAAGGATTTGACAAAACATGACATGAGATAGCTGCTTGCAGTTCGAGAATGGTGCACAAATTCCATACCAAGACAGAAAAAAAGACCAGAAGACGACATAAATGCCGACAACACTTTGCTCGTTCCATCTTCGCAGACCTGTTTCTAGCACAGAACCCACACAGCTAGTCCAAGCCAATGCCTTGCTCTACAACTCATGCGAGCGTGCAGCACAAAGTGCGAGCAAGGCATTCACAGACCTATCTACAAAGCAAACCGGGCCAATTGAATACCTGACCAGCTCTGCTAGCAAGACCCCTGTAAACCAACAGAAGGCCGCAATGAAGCCACAGAGGTGTCCCGATTTGATATACAGTTTCCTTTGGGTGTCTGGGAATCCATGGCACTTCACTCCCACCTTTAGTGTACATCAGTCAAACACTCAGCGACAAAGCCTTGATAAAAAAAATGAAAACAAAAACACCTATGCAACAAGATGGGATGACTGCAAGGAAAAATGTTAAGCATGGTACTAACACAATGACAAACCTAGATATTCTCACCTAAGAAAATGCACACTTCTACAGATGTCAATCACAAGATTACAAAAATCTACGGTATTAAAAATAAAATTTTGCATCTCTGGAGCAATAATTACAATGCCTTTTTTTTTTTTTTTTTTGCTGTGCGAGTTCTCCAAAGTAGCGCCAAGCTAGCCATTATCAAGAAATGTCCTTTCTCGGTCTAAGCAATTTCTTCCCTCCTGCAGGGAAGCCAAGTCTGGCATCTGTGTTGCCAAGCTAGGTCTAGGTTTTTTGTGCGTTTTTTTTCTTTTCAAGTGCAATCCAGCAGAATTCAACTGTCAAGAAAAGAACACAAAAGGCACTTATCATAACCTGGTTTTTCGTCTACAAGTGTTTTTTTACCTTTTCGATTGCATTCGCGTAAAACACTGTTGCGACAATGCCTGCCTGTCGCGTCCCAATAAGACCTATTTGAAATAAAAAAAAAAAAATTGACACAAGCAAATAGAGCAAGCCTTATCGCTCCACTTTTGTATAGCAACGCACATCGAGACATTATTCACGGAGACAGGTTAACAAGAGAACACGATGTAGCCTGGACACCCTCCTTTATATCCACATATACAGCATGCACACGAATAAAACACTTGATCTAGTTTCCTATTACGACAGGGCACAGGCTTGACTGTGAGACAGCGGTCTTAATGAAGGATACCAGGACTCCGTAAAAGCCATTTCTTCCAGAGCTGTCTCAATGATTCATGCAAAAACTTGCGTTCAAAGAGCACAAAGAGAGCATCGGTATGCATATTGTCTACAGTCAGGAAATAATTTGTACTTCAGCTGCCGCAACGTGAAAGAAACAGGCTGATGTCTTTTTTTCTTTTTTGCTGTCTGTCTGTCAGCAAGAAAGACGGAGACTAATTTGTAGTCCATAGACAGCCTCTGTTCAGCCTGTAGTATGTACACCGAGAACCGAGATGAAGGGAACAAAATGAATAAGAGAATCTCGGGCAAAGTGATTTCAGACTTATCTCTCTAGCATGCCCGTCTAAGTGCAAACTTCGCCCCTCCCCTCCATAAACACTGTCGAGAACAACGCACATCTCTCGAGCACACCACCCAACGCCGGATATCTCGAGAAAACTGCACGTGAAAGAATCCGGTGAGCATAAAGTCTTTCCCGTCAGCAGATGCGGCTGCCTTTCGTCGCGACGTTTGACTCATGTTTTGTTTCCATACTGTCACACATGAAGTGCGTCACACTTAAAATCACTCATCCGAACGACACACCCAATCTCTCTTTAAGTAGTGATCGACAAACACTGGCTTGTGTCGCAGTGCTTGGGAACATGTAAGGGCGCACATTCACACACAATTTTTTTTCTCTCTCTCAAAACAAGCGACGAAGAGCTGCAAAGAGTCCAACCACCACAATCAACGCCGTCTCCGGCTGCAGGAGGGCTTTACTGGCCATCTAAACACGAAACATAAATACAAACCTGATGGCCGTACATGCACAAAAGGAGAGGAAAAAAATACGGGGGCCATGGGCGAAAACGGCGAAACCATCGAAATAGGAACTGTGGTTCAACATCCGTTTGCACGACCACCACTTTTTTTTTTTCTTTTTAACAGCGCGCCCAATAAGGATACCCGTCGGACTTCAAGAGATGATGCCATGTGTCAACAAAAAAAAAGAGGGGGGGGGGGTAGGGTAAACAAAGTTCGATTTGGCACATTTGGAAACAGCAGTGAGAGATTTTTCAACAGAATGCTGTCATCAGAGAAAAAGGTACACACACGAGACTGCAGACACTCTAGTGCTGAGGGTAGTTGACAAAAATGACGAGTTCAAGTTTTTTTGTTTAAGGGAATGACTATACAAGGAAAAAAAGGAGAAGGAAAAAAATTAGAAGGAAAGTCGCCTCCACAGTGCAATTAGAGCCCAGCTGCACGAACACTCAAAGTAGAACTATTGAAGTATTCTGTTCACCAACTCGGCTCACACATAAAGTACACAAGAACCAACAACACTTTATCAGCTAAGAAGCTTTCCTGTTTTTTAGAAGTTTATATAGATTTCCTTTGCATGTTCGTGCCACAATTTTTACATTTACAAACTTTACTACAATTTGAGTACTTCTTAAGAACACATTTTTCAGCTAGCATTTAAGGAAGCTATGCACGTGATGGCCAGGAGTCGGTTCCAATAGACTGAAAGGACTTTCCAATTTAGCATAGAGATTATCCACCAAAGCATTAAACGTGGGTAACTGCCTATACTATAAGCAGGTAAACTACTCGTAGCGAATGCATACAACTGTGCCAAGTTTTCTGATAAATGTGGTCTTGAAGCATTTGTCATTGTTGTGATCATTTTAAACCTATATTATATCTCCACAGCCAAACGAAGGTTTCTCCCAATGACTGTCCTTAGCTAACCAATTCCTCTTTATCCCGTAGAGAAAAAAATAAAATAATTCGTTGGTTGATTACTCTCTCCCCCTTATTTCAGTGTTGAATCGCCCGAGGTGAGTGGAATGGAACTAATGTTCTAAGCAAAAGTACTTTAAACTTATCTGCACTAAAAAAACCACGCACACACAAAAAAAAAGTGGCACAAAAGCCAGTGCAACATTCTGTATCTGCCTTCCAATCAAATTGCAGCTACCACTTACAAGGCCGAGGCGCAGCCATGTACACATGCCACTAAAGTACCATTTGCATTGAGAAGCGACTGTTGTGGCTGGGATCGAACTCGCGCCCTTCAGGTCGGCAGTTGAAATGTTACATAAAGGTGTAAACTGATAACTGTAATGCACAAAGACCCTTACCACTTGCACTTCACTAGCTACATACCTTGCTTCTGCAGAGAAGACTGGTAGTGTATGCTACTTTAAACAGGGTGCACTGCTGACGGTGACAGTCAAGAACTTGCCCACTAAAATGATGACACACAGGAAAGCAACAGGTCTACCTACACCATTCAACTTTGTGACCATTATAAAAGGCTTGTGCATTTACAAAAAGAAAGTTCTACAAGTGGCGCTTAACATTTCTACGCTAAATGGGCCATAGTCTTGGGTTACTTTGAAACAAAAAAAGCCATAGAGACCACTGGATTAATAGTGCGAAATTCCTAACAAATTGGGCACTCGATTTACTATCAATTTTTACGAATTTCATGCCTTTTTTTTTAAGCGTTTTCCTCAAGCCAAGGCACAGCGAAGAGAAAACAGAAAATCGTGCACATGGTTCAACACTTTCAATTTCTCGTAGCTGCCAATCGCATAAGCCTGTCCATTTCGACACAGCAAGTCAAGCCCATCTTACTTGGCGAGACGCTTCATGCAGCTGAGCTGGGGCAACTGTTTCAGCAGCATTTATTGTTTTTGTAATCTTCAACCACCTTTCACAGTTTTAAGTAGCACACACAATGACTCCACCGTAGAACCTAAAAACGTACAGGTAGTTTGTACACAGAGGAATGTTGGCAGTGATGGGCAAGTATATCCCCCCTGTTTTTTTGTGTGTATTTTTAAAATATTTTTCTTGTCCCTGTACCATCAACAAAACGATAGCCTTTTCCTAAGCGTTTGTCCCAGAAGCACGGTTTCATCGACAGTGCAAGTCGAGCCACCTTGGAACAGAGGACCCCCGTATCTTCGCACGAGACATTCCAAGTATACCCGGATGCTCTAAGAAAGCTGCCTTCCGGAATACCTGTACTGCATGAAAAGCGACTAAATAACGAGACCTGTGCATTTGATGACAGTACCACACCCACTTTTTTTTTTTTTTTCATTTCATCGTCAACCGGAGTGAGCAAGTGATTTCTACGTTGCGAAAGCGACATCGACAGTTTGCCAGAAGTCAAGGAGCGTGTCGTCTGCCGACGGTAGCAGACGAAATGCAGATCATGGTGCCACTGGCAGAAGATGTACGCTTTGGCTACGACTGTGTGCTTTTACCCGACATTGCATCGTGGCAGGAGAATCGCACTCTTGCCACGTCCTGAATCGTTGTGCGATGGGGACGTCGAAGCGTCATACGAAACTAATGCCAACTCCAAGGGCAGCGATGACAAAAAAACACTGATGAACTGATCGGAAACTCAAAAGTGAAGAAGAAGAGTGAGAAACGGAACACGAGAGAAACAGAATCCAAAAACGAACAAGAAAACTGCGATCAAGTTTGTCGCTACCCGTAGACATAGGTTATTCCCGGCTCGCTCGCGCTTTCGAAGACAAAAAAAAAAAAAAAAAAAAAAAGAACCGAGAGAAACCTAGAAAAGTGTTTTTTTTTAATGTGCTCCAGCACTGGGAGGGAAAAAAAGCAAAGCAACTATCCCGAGCAGCTGTTTTGTCTTGCCTCCCCCTTACAATGCCTGCCGTGTTGAAATCGAGTTGGCACTACAGTCTTTTGAAACACAAAGTTGAATACATATACAGTATCATAACAGAAAAAGGTCATCAACACAAAGAATGACAAAACAAGCATAATCGAGGTATGTATCAATGAAAAATATGTCTCCTTCAACATGAACAGAGTAAAAAAGAACAGCACAATCTACCTTCTACTGGGATCACGTCTTAACACATTTGTCAATAAAAAGAGAGAAAAACTATACTATATATATAAAAAAGCATACTCTGTCCATGTCTAAACAAAGTTGTTAAGATTTAAAAGGTTTATGCAATGAATAAAATGTACAATTTGATATCGGCTTATACATAACGTGAGGAAAACAACACTTGTACTTTTTCTTAAGGGGCACCAACGCCACAGACGTATACACAGCAGTCACACGCGCACATACACACAGAATTTTTTTTTGTTGCTCATTTTTCCCGGCTGCTGTCCTGGCCCACGAGAATAAACGGACAGCCCCCCTTCGACCACCACAAAGTTAGTCTGCTAACCGAAAAAGAAAGTGAGAGAGAAAAAATGGGGAGGAGTGCTTAGCTACACACTCGCCAAACACACTTGTCCCATATCTAATTTCAAGAGACGCGATCCTTTGAGCCTCTTGTCGGCTAAGAAATCGGCACTTTACCGAAGCTGCTATAATCCGACTCTGATCCAGCGTGGCCCAGCGGGTCCGAGGCAAGTCAACGAAAAACAGCACTCCTATGGAGACGCAATCAAAGCAATACTCGAAGAGTACACAAACTGCACGTCAAATCAGCGTTTATGCCAGCCTAGTGTCACAGTCACCATTGTATATTTTTTAGCAGGTACGGGCAAGCCTTTAATGAATCATAGCAGTACACTTGCAATAAAATGCCTCTCAAGTCTCTCTTTTTTGTCACAACATTAAGCCTTAAATAGATTCTCGCTCGGGGCCGTATCTTCTTACCTCTGTATTTACACAGTACAAGAAATGCAAGTAGTTTTCTGCTGCAGTTTTCAGTGGTGACACTAGAATATGTGCGAGGAAGTTCATCCAACTATTTCGCCAACTGTGCCTACCAATTTGTCTTGTAAACGAGGCTGGTGCGAAGCTCTTTAGTAACCACCCCACGGACTCATCTGTGATCGAGATTTGCAACATTCTTGGTGCATTTAGTCTAGTACGAATGAGCCTTGACCTAGTAATACCCATTTCGATCAAAGTTTAGTACATAGCACCCTAAATTGGTTATAAGGTAGGGATGAAAACAAAATCAAGTCGCCAATAGCCACGGTATTCAAGAAACACCTAAACAGTTACTCCCAAAAAGAAGCAACAGGCCGCTGGTACACAGTTAACTGAGCCAAGTCAAGCTCTAGAACACCAGAACTATATTTCGTACGCCACCTCTGGATTCAAAGCGTACTTCTCACATGATCAAGAAACAGACCAAGGTCTACAATGAAGCAGCATACCGAACATAATGCACCAAGAATCGTTGCCTCTCAAGAATTTCACAGCGAATGAGTCGGTGCTTAAGACAGCAAACAAGGCTGCACCCCTCTTCCCTCACACGACCAGACGAAAAATCGTCTTGATGTAGGCTTTGAAGGCGGTGATAAAAGAGAGCACCAAGAGGAGAGATAGAGTAATGCTCCAAGTATCCTGGAGGCACAATTACGATACTACCACAGGCAGCAATACTGCAACACGCCTCGCATCAGAAGTTTGACATGGTGTGTTTAATAGGCTTGTTAGTAGCGCCGTCGCACGTGAGCCGTGCTCACTAATAGTAATGAGCCGCACCTGAAAGTATTGACAAGGCTTGAGCTTTAGTAGTGGCGCCTCAACGGCACGTACGCCCGTTTCAGATGGGTGTATGCAAAAAAGTTTGAGTAGGTGCAAAATAGCACTGAACTCAACCGTTCTGGCAGAAAAAAAAAAAGCAATGTAAAGGAGTTTACGTGTTAGTTTTTTCTAGGGGAAGCTTCTGCATTGTAGACTCTGTGCCACTTGCACAGTCTGTGAGAAAATGCACTGGCAACAAGGATGTTTCTTGCATGCCGAATTCTACGTTGCTACTCTTATCATGTTGCAGTAGCAAGTAGTTATTTATGCCGTTGGGTTCTCAATTCCTTGCAAAGATATTCGCAATGGTCACTTGTTATGCCTCTGAAGCGGAAAGCCAGTTAATGAAATGCTGCTGGGCCTAAAAAAAGTGCATCGCCATAGCTGTAGTTAGTTTGCACTTTTATCTACCAGACACTGCTGAAATAGTAAGCATTGTTTATGCTAAATGCTATGCAAAAACCATTACATAATGGCCACTTTGAATATGAAGCAAGCCAATTTATCAGCAATGCCTGCTGTATGAGCTAATCACCCAATTTCGAAATATGAATTCACAGTGAGCTGCTGTAAAAAATGTCTCGTGGCTCTGTAAATGGGGTAATCTCTCTCCTGTTAAGGATCTGCCATCACGGGCACAGCACCAACAGAGCGGCACAACCAGCGTACTCTGAAATGATTGCTTTCCTGTGATGTGGCACCCAGATGGCATCTCTATACAGTGCTCTGATGATGTATCTCTGCCGATACAACCAAAGTGTCATCGTCCATTAAAAAATGCTGCCAAAACACTGCTGCAAATAAGCCACCATCTTACGAGACCATTAGAGCTCTAATTTTACCCCCGAGCCATTGCCTGAGTATTGTAATGGCGCATGCGAAGAAGCATATTTAATAGGCTTGTGCGAATAGTGAATGTCAGGTTCGAAGCGAAGAGTGATGTGGTTACGGACACCGGCGGCGGCAGCGTACAACTACGGCGCTGCGCGAGACACCGAGTTGTGATTGCATATCACCTTTCACTGTAAAAGTGTAGCAGGGCCCCTTTAAATTTCGTTTCGTACAACCACCACTATTCGTTCGAATAGTCGACAAGCATTCGAATATTCGCACAAGCCTAGTATTTACAAGGACTAAAAAGGAACGCAAAAGAAAACATGACAATTGCTGCACTTGCAACTATTTCAATTCAGAACAAATGCTTCATATTTATGGGCCAGAGCAAGCTTGGATGTGATGCAACGATACCCGCCATGGTGGTCTAGTAGCTAAGGCCCTCGGCTGCAGATCCGCAGGTCGCGGGATCGAACCCCAGCCGTTCTTGATGGAGGCGAAAATGCTTGAGGCCTGTGTGCGTAGATTAGGTGTACGTCGAATAACGCCAAGTGGTCGAAATTTCCGGAGCCCTCCACTACGGGGTCTCTCATAATCATATGGCGTTTTCGGGACGTTAAAACCCCAACAATTATCAATTATGCAACAACAATGTAAAGGGATTTCTTATATCCCAGGTCCACACACACTCGTACAATAAAAATATAAGCGTGTGCATATTTTCAATGCTTCAATGCTCGGGTGTCTATGAATTTACCATCCTTCACCTGGTTGTTACATATCATTGAGATCCAAGCACTTGCACTGGCATATACTGTAAGTGAAGCGTTTGTTCCGGAATGAATTAGTTGCGAGTGCAGCAAACGCAGTGTTTTCTCATGTCTTTTCGCTTAGTTGTCATTAGCACATCGATTCGCTCACACTTGAGTGGCTTTTAAAATAACCATCTTGCCAAACTAGTCGCAAGTGCCCGGGTATTGTGTTGCAACGTCTTCCAAAAGCCACCAAAATCCAACTGTTTCTAGCCAACTTAACCTTAGAGCCGTAGCAAATTTTCAGGCCATTTCGGTGACGCTGATAGCCCGTGGGTTGCCCTGGTAGAAATCCTTTACAGATCAAGCTGGGACCTGTCTTGAACATGCCGTTCTGCTTTGGTATCCTTTGAAAGCAAAGCCTATTGGACACCAAGTTTTAGTAACACTACCCTTCCACACAACCAGCTTCCATGAGAGAAACTCGATCGGATGTTGCAAAGTACGCCTCGTAACGCAATCATCTCAAAATACGGTCCCTAAACCAACTGTGCTCTCTCAAGTGCATCCATTTCTAACCAATGTTTTTGAAACAGGAGGGAGAGTATCCCATGTGCTTTTGCACTACACCCCGACGTGTGATCTCAATTGTCGCCTATAGCATTTGAATGTCGCATAACAATCTTACAAAAAGTTTAGCTTCAGACAAGAAGACTAGCCTCGTCTCGAGTTATGGGCAGAAGCATTGTTAGGCTGTGCTCTGGAGTAGATGGACATTTTGCTTTGACAGTTACAGTCTTTGAGGAGAGAAAATAATATCGAAGTAAAGTACTGCCTGGGCCCCCTCCGTTTCAAAACATCCTTTTTTTTTAAGGGACCCTGTTTAGAGCTTCTCTACAGAAAAGCAAGCAGTTGAGGGGTATTTTGTACCATTGCGTGTCTAAAGCAAAAAAAAAAACCTTAAAGCTTCGCTACATAAATAGAAGCCATCTAGAGTGAAAATTTTCTCATTCATCCCGCAAAGAGGCAGCAAAGTGTTCAATGCCAGTCTCCCCAATCAAGGGAGCAGTAAATATATATAGCATCTGCAAATCTTCTGTGATACTTAGAAGTATATATAATATATGTTTCCATCTTAAAAAACTGGCAAACAGAGATTAGAACGAGCAAAATAGATTTTGGAGAAGCCTCTTCCTGCTTGCTCAAAGCAGCGAGGCCGACCCCCTTTCCGAACGTTTCCAAAATGGACCAGTAGGGGCCACTGCTGTCAGCGCGAGGTGGGAAAGGCTCATTTTGTCACACCTTGTTCAAGATATGTCGCCACATTTTTAGAAATCTTTCTGGATTTTGATCAGAAATTAATTACTTTCTGTCTGCCACAGTAAAAGTAGCTTAAAATGACACTTCCAAGTACACAATGTTCTTTCACTGAACTGATTACAGTTATGAAAATTAACAAAAATACACCCATCCCAGGCTGACAGTCACAGCCACCACACCCACCATACGAGAATGAAATCTCTTGGTAGTATTATGGCTGTGCATGTAGAATGTGAGACGACCTAGGCTGAACGTTGTCAATCTAAAACATAATACGGCCCAAGCAACCAGAAGTTGCGCCATTTTAGGACGATGCATTTCATTTGAAATAATATAACGTGCAGACTTAATCATTGTTTTCAATTATCCCACTTCATTGCACGGGTCTCACAGAAAAAACGTGTAAAGCTTCATTAGAAAATATTGACTTGTTCAAAAGAGTTTTTGTGAAGCAAAAAACAATGGAAAATCAGGTTTAAACAAAAATGGGGATTGAGCCCCAACGTGTCATTATCACTTTGAGAACATCCACTAATTTCATAGAGACATGCAATTTTTTTACGCACCCCAATTCTGGATACCTGTACGTTTTTTTTGTACTGTCCGTAATAAAAATTTACTTTCTCTTTTTTCCAAAATAACAAAACCATAGTTTTAAAGGGTGGCGACATACCTAAATTGGTGTTTTAGGCTTTTTGTTTGTTTTCAGTTGATCTAACATGCTCACACTGCCCTGCTTGACTAGATGTTAAGACACCCGTGGAATTTTTTTCTTCTCTTTTTTTTTACAATCACTCGCACACCCAGATGCACACACATTTCTACACAAACACACACATTTTAGCACTCACACGCGCACACACACGCACGCAGAAAGGCATTGCTCATCCAGTAGATCGGCGGCTTGAGGCCAGTCGTGTTGTGGTAGTCCGCGGGAAACACTAGTTTTCTCGATTGCATGGCCGGTTGCAGTCGGAAAAAAATAAAAATAAAAGAAAGCCAAGCATTGTCCCTTGGCAAGCTAAGCCGGCCTCATCGTCGTGGTGTCCTCTGAGGAAGCAGACGACAGCACTGCACTCGCCCGATGGCAGCGTAGGAAGAAGGCTCATCGTTGTCGTCGAAGACGCCTTAGATGCTCGACTCTTTGGGTGGCAGAAGCACAGCCGTCTCGAGGGCACTCTTGATGTTTACCACCGGCACGTAAAAATCGTCCATGCCCTTTTGGTCCCCTGATGGCAGCAACGACAGGACATCTGAAAGAGGACAACAAAACGATGGTCGATCTACCAAGAGTTGCCGATGACAAAGACGATATTTGGCAGCCAATAAAAGTAATGGCTGTTTTTGCAATAAAATTTTCAAAAAATGTAATAATATGTGGAGGTTTTATGCACCGAAACCACAACAGAGTTTGAATGTCAGGAACCCTTAGCCTCGTGTGCTGCTTAGTACCCCCAGCTGCACCCACGGGGAATGCAAAGGAACGCAAGAGCGTGCGTACGTTGGAGGCTAGGGTTCCCCTCCCCGCATCAAAAAAGAGAGAGAGAGAAGGAAAGGTAGGGAGGTCAACCAATCCAGGATAACCGGTTTGCTACCCTGCATGTGGGAAAGTGAGATTAATAGAAGAAAAGATAAGAAAGAGACAGAGAAATAGCGCATCACACAGCCCGTGCACAAAAACCTAGTTTGTAAGAATCCAATAATCTGGCGTGGAACACATCTCTCACAGCCGCTTGACCAGGTCCATCTTCCTCAAAAACCTCTGCAGTTTTTTTTTGTCACCTTCAGCTGCAATGTCCTTTGTCAACAACATGCTAGAACAGATTCAACAGATATTTGTCTATTGTCAAGGCGCACTATAATGCACGCTGGTGATTGTCTCTGCACATTGTAGACCGGACAGTCACACAGTCTGTGGCATAGCGTCTGCTCACAATTACAGGGATTGCCGAGACCATAATATGATTTCGTAAGTGCCACACCTAACCATAAACGATAAATCACTGTGGCCTTTTATCGGCGGAGTCCACTTGGCATACAGAGATACATCAAAAAGCGTAGGCGGTGTTGATGAGTGGTTTGGTTGATCTGGCTGCTTGGTGGGCACCATAGAGAGAGCATTGTCTCCTGTGCAAGCCCTTGAAGGCTGCTGCTCGTGTCAAACCATGAAAGTGGCATGGCATCTTCATGTGTGCCACCAAGAGCAGCCCAAGCGGCGTTACCGGCGTGTTCATTTTCTATGACGCCGCAGTGACTTACAAGCCACTGGAACGTCACAGTGCCCTTTCTCATGTGATGTGTGAATAAGATGCCGAATTACAAATACGAGCTGTTCGTATGAGCTGCGACACAGCGCTCATAGCAGAGATTGTAGGGCTCCCTAAAAGTTGAAGATCGACTACTGTTGAGGTGGTCCCCGATAGACCAAACCAAGGGCAGCGCGCACAGCAGCTAGTTCCGCAGCTGTCGTCGTGGGGTGGTCGGTCCTCAAGCTGATTGTTATTGCTCTTGCCGGAACAACCACTGCACCACATGAAGAAAGGAGGTTTGTGGAACCATCGGTATATACAGTATAGACCACTTATACCGTAAGTCGCGAATATCCGATCATAAGCGGTACCGCAACTATAACCAAAACAGCCCTTTTCAAGGGCCGCATTCGCGCAAAACGTGTTGAGCATGCAGCTTCGCGTGTCCAAAAAACGAAGCAAGCCATGCTTGGTGCTTACAACCGTTTAAAAAAATAACATCTTAAGACACGCGTTGCCAATGAAATGAACGCGAAAAAGGGGGCATCTACCAAACGAAAGCACCACTGCAAGAATGTGCCAACTAAATCAAAGACCGCCTCGATTATGCGCATTACACAGAAATTATGGCGAGTCATGTCCGATATTTCACGGGCGCGCACACGATTTTGAGACATCGCAATCAAATCGCGAGCCACCATTCGAGGTGCTACACGTGCCACGCTCGTTTTCGTTAACGTGATGTAGTTTCGTTGATTCCGTACCAAACCTCAACTAAGCACGGGACTGCTACCGAAACGCACGAATGCCGATTAGGCCTAGCGTGCCGTTCTGTGTGTTGTCAAGGGAAGTTTGTCCAAGACATGAAGATCTGGCGTTGAAAAGATCACACCTAAGCGCTGCACCAAGGACAGCGTGCGTGATAGGTAGTTCCCGTTCGCGGCCGGTAGATCAATGACGAAAACCCGCAAAGCTTATAACGTAGGCAGCACACTGGCAGCAAAGGGGAAAGCTTGCGTCGTGAAGCCATAAAAGGTTTCAAACTTGCGGACGAGGTAGCAAAGGCGATCTCTGTAGCAAGCTCGATAATGACTACCCTTTACCAGACAGGAAACTGTTAAGGCACCTGATAAGGACGGGATCGCGCGTGCTATATTGAGCAGCGCGCGGCCGGAGCCACGCTAGTGACTCTAGTACAAAGCAGCGTCGATGCCGGGGAAAGGCTTATCCGTTGCCATGCAACCACCTTTTCTTCCCCCCTGTTCTCTTTTCCCTTCCAGTCTTCGTTCGTTCACTCGGCGTACCCCTCCTCCGTAGCGACGAGCAGTACATCCCAGTCCGCCTCTTTTCGAATGCGCACTTTCTAGCGCATTTGTCACAAAGATTTTCTGACATCTGCATTAAAACCAGTCTTTCAGCTTGGGGGTCTGCACAATAAGCGGTATGGGTATACATGGGGTTCTATTGGAGGGTAAACGAGAGTCGAAAAAGACCGTGTAGTAAGCGGTTCTGCACTATAAGCGGTTACGTTGCAAGTGGTCTACACTGTATATATTTACTGTCTACATACCTCTCGAGCAAGAGAATAAAAGAGTTGCTTCAGCACAGGCGACGACATCTCAGATTAAAACTCTCTAATATGATCATGAGGTGCACTGTACTGAAGGCCCCCGATATTTTGGTGATCTGGCATTCACCTAAAGCCATTGCGAAGACATTTCGCTAATTGGCCTTTCCCTTCCTCTCCCATGCTCTTGTGAGTGTGATGGTGCCGAACTGAGGGTGAATTTAGAGATACTGTATATGCTGCCTTTAGGTAGCAGAGTTGCACATACCTTTTCCTTCCACTGCTCACTCTGCTATTCGGCGAGTGGTGTCACCTAGTGCAAAGTGACGTAAAATGTTCAATTCACGAGGCGAAGCCAACTTTATGTGCATGATGGCACAGCGCCCGAGCATTCTCTGCCTGTACCGACTTCAGTCTCACTGTTCCCGCCATTAGGGGGCTTTTACCTTGTAAGTATATGATTTGCGTTACCATATTACCGGAGAGAATCTGCGCACATGTGGGTCTTTACAGAACGTAAACCGTTTACGTAACGTAAATTATCTGCCGGGTAGGCTTTACGTTTGCTGCGCTATTTCGCATATCCACCTTCGTTCGCCAATACGCGCAATATCCGCATTGCGAAGACTCCAGACACCGTGTCAAAATA
This sequence comes from Rhipicephalus microplus, assembly GCF_043290135.1. NCBI lineage: Eukaryota > Metazoa > Arthropoda > Arachnida > Ixodida > Ixodidae > Rhipicephalus > Rhipicephalus microplus. The sequence continues at coordinate 147,578,874 of NC_134703.1, read as the reverse complement.
AGCTGAAGTGCGAGCACCAATAGTGATTACATTGTTTCAGCCGGATTACCAAAGCTAGAATGGCCAGAACGTCGAAGCCGCAAACCTGTGATCCCCCGACAGACTGGATAAGTGGCACCATCTAGCCGAGTCAAAACAGACCAGGCCATCACAAAATTGCTATTGCAGAAACATTGTGCAATGTACGTTCGGTGTAAAAACCGCGCTGTGGCGTTATTACGAATTAGTTACTTTTTTAATCATTATCACCTCATTTAATTCATTATTGAGTTTAACATCCCAAAGCCACCATACTATTATCAGAGACGCTGTAGTGGAGGGCTCTGAAAATTGTGACCACCTGGGGTTCTTGACATGCACCTAAATATAAGCACACAGGCCTCAAACATGTTCACTACCTAAGTAATATAGCGCCTCACTGCCACAGTGGGCTCTTCAATTTTCAGGCCTCTGGCAGCTCTCTGGCAGCCAGAGCTAGCCAGAGGGTCAGTCAGCTAGTTCCGGGCTGGACAGTAAACAGCGTCGTAATTACGTGTGTGGGAAACCCGAGACAACCCGAAACTGTCCGAAGATCGCAAAATCGAACGCTAGGACTGCCAGTGTAAACGTAAACAAACTCTATCTTCGTGGCAGGAAACGAAACAATGCGCCGTACGTGCACTGGTATTTTTCTGCATTGTTTGTTTGGAAATATGTAGCTAAGTTCGCCAAAAAGCTGAAATAATATCCTTGAGCATACGTGTTTGGGGCACGACTTTGTACGCAAGCACTATCAATCACCGCGTCCGCGATCGAAACAGCCAGCTGATGCGCACCTCCTCGAGAACGATGCAAGGTGAGCGGCCACGACGCTGACGGCCTAACAAGCTCACGTACACGTAACAGTAACTGCACAACACGACGTGAAACCACGCAAAAATGATCGTGTCCCCAAAAGAGCTCAAGGATATATATATACCTGCTCAGCTATTGCACATTATACGTCGCAAACACACGTTGACCAACTTACGTTTTTGTCTAAGGTTCAGACATGCGCAGGTATCGGTACCACGAGTGCATGTCGTATCTTAATTAAACTTTTCCATGACACGTTCTTGACCCGTTTCGGGACTTGCCTGCACCTGTTTTCCAGTCCTAAGTGGCATTGTGTCCCCAAAAGAGCTCCAGGATATATATATATATATATATATATATATATATATATATATATATATATACCTGCTGAGCTATTGCATATTATACGTTGCAAACACACGTTGACCAACTTACGTTTTTGTCTAAGGTTTAGACATGCGTAGGTATCGGTACCACGAGTGCATGTCATATCTAAATTAAACTTTTCCATGACACGTTTAATCCGTTTTGGGACTTGCCTGCCCCTGTTTCCCAGTCCTCCGAGTCGACCTCCGAAGATCCGTCGTCACCATGATTTCGAAGAGTTTCCATCAGCACCTAATCTGACATCCCCTCAGTGGTGACGATACGGTTGGCCAAAATAATAAAAGAAAAGTGCCGGTTTCACCGCAAGGGCGAAGCAATGAATGCGATTGGAATAACTTGGAATGTAACGCTAAGATCGGCAAGCAGATCAAAACGTGCAGCGCGCTGCTCATGCGCAAATGACGGACAAAAACTACACAGGACGAGAGCGAACTAACCACGTTTACCGCTCAACACTTAACACGCTGTTTAAACAAAACGAGGCACGAAACATAATCACAGGTACAGATATGAGTGTGAACTAACAATTGCCCCAGTTGTTACTTCGCTGTGTTTGAAAAGTGCACTCTTTTCGCAAACGATGCCTGTGGAGCAAGCGAAGTGATCTTTGTGCGCCCAGCAACTAAACGCAATCGTTCCGGTCAAAGTTCCGGTCTAGATTCTCTATAATGAGAGATAAGGGAGCACGCGCAAACATCTACCCCCCCCCCCCCCCCCATTCGCGGAGCAAAGTACGCGTCAAGCTGGGCGCCGCGACAAGCTGGGCGCCGAGCGCGGGCGGCTTTTTTTAGGGGCGAAGCTCCTCATAGCGGCACCCGTTCGTCCCTCGTAGTCGTAGCAGTAGTGTGTAACCAGTCTTACATTTTTGACCTCCAAGGTGGTGCCGGCGGGAGATTTCTTCTGTGCGTTGTTGAACAATAAAAAATTCGCAGCGTGCGCGTTAACTAAAAGCCGAATTCTCCTGTCTCTCACTCCCCCTTAGCAGCCATTGGCATGTACATTGAGCACTATCTGACAAGAAAGGGTTGCTACGTTATACTCGCTGGGCGTAACTTCCTTGGTTTTAGAAAGGTTTAGCGAGCATTGCGCCGCAGTGGCGTGAATACAGTGACCTAGTATATACCATGAACTTGAGGTAGTTAAAGGTGGGAAGCAGACACGAAGCGCAAGCCAATAAAAAGTGTGCGTGTGCCTCCTTTTGTTCAGTCCTTAGAATGTCCGCTGGATGGCGGTGCTTCTATATGAGGAATATATGATGAAAAGATGCGAGATGGTAGTATTTGGAGTGTTGAGTAGGTGGATGAACGGACATACAGACAGATGCAGGGACGGACGCACGGATGGCTGCACGGACGGATGGATGCATGAACGGACGCAGGAGCGGATGCATGGACAAACGCAAGGACGAACGCACAGATGAACGTGCGGACGCACGAACAGACACACGCACGGACGGTTGGATGGACGCACGGGCGGCCACACAGACGCACGCATGGACGACGGAAGCAAGAACGAATGGACGGACGGATGCTTCGTCCCACTCTCCATCATTCACTCCATGGATATGCTGCCATTTTTCTGTTGTTGTTTTCTTGAACTTTCATAGACATATACGTTGACCGAAAATGGCAGCAGCCAAAAAAGAAAAGAAAAACAGCCGAGACTGTTTTTTTTTTTTTGCTATTGCAAAAAAAAAGCAAAGCTGAACGTTGTCGGGGGCGGCCCCACCATACGCACGCAGTGAGACTATGCCTGCGCGCACGACGTCGAAAACACAACGAACGACACAGACATGGATACCGCGGAAAACCATTCGGTAAAGCAGCCTCCACATGCGGTGCGGCCCCGCATATGTGATGTTAAGGGGGGACGCGGCACTTCGGGACCGAAAATCAGCCAAAAAATCGAGTTTTCGCGGACCTTCTTTTCGCGTTCCCGACATCATTGCGCACCTATTTACAAAATTTCATAGCCGAATACCATCAACTTTTATCGTTATTCAACTTTAAAAAACCGAAAACGGGCGTCCTGCCCTTTAAATTGAGGGCGAATAGCGCAGGTTTCGGCTCTACAATACGCGGGAACTACGCGCTCGATCGGCGCCATTTTGGTCTTGTTTAAAAGAACGCGTTTTCAGCTGTTTTTTTTTATTCAGTAAGCAACATTGAGCGTTTCCCCGGCTCGAAAAACGGGGCCTCAAAGACAAAGAGCCGCGCTCACTGCCATTGGCTAAACGGCGCACGTGACTGAAATGGCGCTTTCCGGTTGGCTGGAAGCTCGCGGCTTGCGCCTGCATACGCGACCCGACGCCATTTTGAAAGGGTTACCGCTGTGACGCCTCGAAATCGGCAGAGCACTCTGAAGCTTCTGATCGTATCGCCATGCCTGGAAACGCAAAAAAGTATCGGACCGTGCACGCATTTGGTCGCAGGAAACGCAAAGGTCGTGGGAGAAAGTCTACGAAGTCATCAGAGCCCTTGGTTGACTCCGACGAACGATGTGTCGACGCTCCGCGGCCGTTCAGCGATGGTGCGACCGAGCGCGTTGCCTCCGACGACGATGACGGTGAAGCGAACTCCGGACGACTATGAATCGACGCCAAGGTGGTGACAAACGCCGAAGTTGAAGAAAATCATGCCCGGGAGAAAGCGACGCTCGACTGCCTTTCATGGGCGCCAGCAACTGCACGGAAAATTGACTTTTTCACCGCGAGTTGTAGCGAGGCAACCGCACAGGACTCTGACCACGCTGCTCCTTATCTGCTTATGCATCTAGATATCCTAAACGCGATAATGGGTGCCTTGTGTTGCAAAGCCTGCCACGGACCGGCTACGATCGTCAGAGGGGATCGGGACTACGGACTTGACGTGAAAGTGCTAGTGCAGTGTGAAAGGTGCGGCGAGATCGCGAATGAATGGACTTCGCCCCGCGCGAACGGCACGAAAACGTGCAATCCGTTTGTGAAGTAAATCTTCTCGCTTCGAGGGCGATGGTGGCTACCGGCAACGGCCAAACGAAAATGAACGATATTTTCGCAACAATGGGCATCTCACATCGCGGTATGCACCACAAGACGTTTCAGCGGCATTTGAAGAACACGCTGGCACCCGCTGCAACGCGAGCGGCTGAGTCCGCTATGAGCGAATGTGCGGAAAAGGTTAGAACAATTTATGATGACTTGTGCTTCGGCCACCGGGGCAATATTGCCGTTAGCTACGACGGCACGTGGAAGACGCGAGGCCATTCTTCCCACATCGGCGTGGGCACAGTTATCGAATTATTTAGTGGCTACGTGTTGGACTACGTCGTTCTTTCCAACTTTTGCCTAGGCTGCGAGGTGGGCCCAAAGCCTAGTAGTGAGGGCTATCAAGAATGGAAGGCTAACCACAAATGCCAAAAAAATACGAACAGCAAAGCGGGGCAAATGGAAGTGGAGGCGGCTCTAATTCTATTTCAGAGGTCGCTTGAACGCCATGGCCTGCGCTTACACAACTATGCTGTCTGATGGAGACTCTAGGACATTTTGCGCCATACAAGACGCCAAGGTGTATGGTTACATTGACGTGCAGAAGAAAGACTGTATTAATCATGTACAGAAACGGATGGGCACCGCATTGAGAAACCTGGTGCAGAAACAAAAGTGCGATGGGAAAAGAGGCCTTGGTGGGAAAGGCAGGCTCACAGGTGAGCTGATCACCAGGCTGAGCACATATTATGGCCGGGCTCTGAAATCGCATGAAGGTGACGTGGCCGAGATGCAAAAGGCTGTGATGGCCACATACCGCCACGTCACCTCTACTGATGAATGCTCGGACCACAGTCTGTGCCCAGCTGGTGAAACTTCATGGTGTCGACACAATGCCGCAAAAGCAAAGGGTGAGCCCGACCCCAGGCATGCCTACAATCTACCGAAAGACGTGGCAGAGGCATTACTACCGGTTTATACCCGGCTTTCGGAAAGAGCCCTGCTTCAGAGGTGCGAACGCGGCAAAACGCAGAACTCCAACGAGAGCCTACATTCGGTAATCTGGAGTTTGGCCCCCAAGGAGCACCATGCGTCCCTGTTCGCTGTTGAAGCAGCTGTTGCAGAAGCAGTGCTGCGCTTCAACACGGGCAATTTGAATTCTGCAACGGCAATCTTAGGTGAAATGGACATGAATGCGACAAGTACTGGTGCCATGAGAGCGAGAGAAAAAGACCACCGTCGCAGCATTGTCTCCAACAAGAAAAGAACAGCCTCATTGGAACTCCGGAAGCTAGTGAAGAGGAGGCATGAGCACAGAATGCATTCAGACTATGCTTCTGGTGCGTTTTGAGGTTGTCTTGTTGCATCTTCTGCAATAAAAATGTGTGCCCACGTTTTTTCTCGATTTCTCAAAACGACAATTTTCATGTGCTTCCCATTATGCCGGAGCAATATCTCTTGTTCTATCTGGGTTATCATTACGATTTCTTTTTTGTTTCGAAGATAAATGCAGGGGATGTGTCGTAAAGCAAGTTTTATTGTAATAATTTTTGTAGAAAATTCTCTAAATGGATCTTTTGTTTCAAGTGTAGATGGGGAAATTTTTCATGTCATATTCAACATCCCACAACTTTGCTTCGAAATAGCCCAGAACAATGATTTATACTTTATTGCACACTGTGAACATACCGAATTGGTTCTATAGGTTGCACATCAATATCCAAGTTACAGTTAATTAGCTAATTAGGCCTTAATTGAAAAAGTCGCAGTTCATTATATATTTAAAACTAATTGTCACAGCAAAAAAAGAATTAGATTTTTGAAATCAGCAGTAAAATCTACATAGGCTCTCCAAATTTGACTGAGGTACTCGCAAAAATAAAAGAGTTTTTGGAAGGTGTAGCATCCCCCCTTAACTAAAAACGTGGCACTGCCAACGTGCAAAAGTAGTTTTTTTTTATTTTGCTTTGAAGTGCGGGGCGGGGTTGCACACTCGCACATGCACCCGCGGCGGCGAGAACGGCGGCAACGCCGGCTCGTGCGGCCCAGGCCCGTCTCGCGCTCCCCCACGCGCAAAAATGAGCACTCGCTCTCGTCTGGTGCACCGTGCGCGCCGCCGCAGAGTTCACGCTTCGTCAGCGGCGGGGCAGCCGCGTAAGATGCATGCTCTTCCCAAAATTCCGAGCAAAAGTCCAAGATTGTTCGTGGGGAAAATTCGTTAATTCAAGGTTGTCTCCCACTGTTACATTGTTACATAGAGGTCGCAAATACATGTGCTTCTACGAAGCAACGGCGGGAAATAGAAAAACTTCGTTGTATTGAATTCGTAATGTGAAGGTTCGCTATAAGCAGGTTTAACTGTATTAAGAAAAAAAAACTCGAAAGTTGTCTCCATACGTGCATACGAACGTGTAGTACACAACTTTCGAGGCATGTGCACAACACAGTTAGCAGGCAACAGTTCGCCACGTTATTCACAGCAGGAAGCTTCTCGGGAAACATACAATCGATGAACAGTAGCTTTAAACACTCGCCGCCACTCGTAAGCGCCTCATCGCACAAGGCAGAATAGGCTTTAGAAGATAGTGCCACGCGTAAGGACAAGCCAAGGCGCAGTCCTCACGCACCCACATTGCAATCCGTCGAGTCCTCACAAAGATGGCGCCGAGCGCGTATTGTATTTTTCCGGCGTCTGCTAGCCCTAAACCTGCCCAAAACCTTCCAGAAAGCTTCCACGAATAAATTGCCCTGGAAGCATCTGGCAACCCTTGGGCTCCTCGCAGGTCGCCAGAGCCGTCCAACCCCAGGAAAACGATGCGCCGCGGGGGGACGGAGGGGGGGGGGGGGGGGACGGAGCAGTCCAAGAAAAGCGAGCCTGCTCTGGCTGGCTCTGGCTACCCGCAGGTAGCCAGAAGTGGAACATCGAGGAGACCAACTGCAACCTTGCTCAGCGCGTGCAAATAAGTCTCAGGCATGCTGCCTGCACCAGAACATTGTGCCCTATTTTTCTCATGCGCGTGCGACGAGTGGCTACGCTGTACAGCCGTTGAACATAATGGCGGACCTATGCGCAACTTTGCTCCCGTAGGGAGCATATACGGTAACTCTAGGTGAATTCGATTTCTAGTAATGACCCATTCTTCAGGACTAAGAAGCACTTCTCCCTGTTATCGTCATCCGTAAATACTTCCCTAGATAATGCCAAACTGCCTCCCGACACACACTGTTGCATATTTTTTTTCTCGGCAGCTGCAACAATACTTTTCTTGAAAGCAGCAGACTACTGGCCCTGACATCTTACAGCGAGGTTCACACATGTACACGTATGCTTGTCAAGGTACACGTGAAAATAATAACTCGGCAACAAAGAAAAAAATGGCTCCAGTGGTTATCTTTGCCACATGCGGGCACAAGAATAACGAACCTGTGCCGTAGGCACTCATCGATAATAAAGCTAAGCCATAGTCACGCAGCAATTAAAAAACTGAAACTTCAATCATTTTCTGAAAATGTTTCTGTTCAGATCCACAAGTAGTAGGGATGTGCGAATATTCAAAACTTGAATATTTTTCAAATAGTATTGGCTGTTTAATTAAACTTCAACTAGAATTTTACTATTCGAACTTTGTGAAAGCACATACCATATTTACTCGATTCTACCGCGCCCTCAATTGTAACCCGCACCCGATTTTCACGACGAAAAAAGAAAAAACGTAAGACATCGATTGCAACGCGCACCCATTTTTCTCGCTGGCCCGCACGATCATGCCACTCGAAAAAACAACTCCTTTCGGGAGCATCTTCCATTTAAATATGAGTTACAGGGGAAGCTTGTGCCCATCTGACGTGTAACAGAGCATTACCGTCACCGTGGACCGATGTCAGCACGCGAACTTGCTTCGCCCTATTCTTCTCAACGGTTGTGGTGCCAGGCACGTCGAAGTAAAAATGCGACTGATCGGCATTCCCGATTTGCCCAAGCAGGTAGCCGTTGTTGTGCCGCAAGTTTAGGACGAACCTCTGAAAACTGTGAAGGTTTTCATCGTACTCCTCTGCAAAACTTTTCGCATATGCCCGTTCACCTTCGGAGGGAAAAGCTTTTTCTCTTCGTAATGTTTGTTAGCCAGCACCTGCTCGCTTTAAACTGGCTCTGAATTAGACCTTTTTCTAAGGCTAATTGCATAGCCCACACTTGGAGCAGTTCTGTCGTCATGGGCCGCTGTGCCGCTCGCTCCTCAAGCACATACTCGCCGAGCAGCTCTTCAATTTGCCGAAAACCGACCCTGAGACCCCGAAACCGACCCTGAGAGAGCGAGAGAGTTTTGAGATCGGCTATCTTCCACGAAGAAGCAAGTAGGGGAAAAAGTAAAAAAACAAAATGACGACCGAGACTCCCTATTCGCGAAGAGAGCAGCTGTCATGACCAATGCCGTTTCTCAGCGGGAACATGTGAGCTCGCGTCGTACAGCCACAGCTCTCTCCACGTGAATGTTCTCTCTCTTTGACTTCGCCATCGCTGCCGCCGCCATCGCCGAGGAGACGAGTTCTTTCTCTGCGCCGAGCCTGCGATCGCACGTTTTCTATTCCATGCGCTTTGTTTTCTTCGCTTCTCTCGTTGAAAATTGCCAGAAAGCCAACTGTACAACGAAAGCCAATCGAGCTTTCAAGGAAAGCAGAAATTTTGTCCGAAGTGAGAGCTGGCAAGCTCACGAAGGCCGAGATTGCACGCAAGTTCAGTATTGCGAAGAGCACGCTAACGGGGATCGTGAAGGATAGTGCGCGGGTAACCGCTGCATTGAGCGATGGAGACTTAGCGCCGAAGCGAAAGAAGATGCGGACGGCTGCGCACAAGGGCTTGGAGGATGTTCTGCTCGCATGGATCCAACGTGCTCGTAGTGTGAATCTGCCTGTGAACGGCGTAGTTCTGAAGGCAGAAGCAGAGGAAATTGCCCTACGAATGAACATCGAGCTTGCCTGCAGCGACGGATGGCTCGTTCGCTTCAGAGAAAGACACGGACTTGTGTTCTGATCTATTGCCGGTGAGGCCGCCGCCGTTGACGAAGTGACCTGCAACAGACGTCCATTATGGACTGGATCAAGCCGAGCAAGAGCACTTGAATGCAGTTGCCTATCAGGTTACTCCCTCAAATAAATTATTTTTGTCTTTTTCATTCACTGTAAGTGTACTTGATACTTTGTTTTGAACTAAGATATTTGCATGCACCTAGGTATGTAGGCGATTCTTTTTCGAGGGTGCTTCTGATAAGACGAATATCTGATAAAACGAACAATTCTTCATGGTCCCTTTGAGTTTGTCTTAAAGGGAGTTCACTGTAGTTCTTTTTTGAAGCAGCTTCCAGCAGTGTTATAGCTCTGTAGTCGAACAGCTGCATGCCATGAAGATCGCTTGGGTATGTTCATATTTGTAACTAGAACGTGCCTAGAACCGAAGATATTTGCATCTTTCTCACTTTTGCAGCCACGTAAAACGCAGATTTTTCCTTTGCAACCAACAATACCGACATCGGCCTTCCTGCAAATCGAGCTCTTTAACGCTATTGAGCTAAAAGTTGGAGCCGACGAGGACGCACTGAAACATGCAGTGCGGACTGAAGCGCAAACAGTGAATCGGTGCAGAGTGGCCTTAAACAAGAGGGCGACTCCCCCCCCCCTTCCTCGGCTGGCGGAATTTCGCGACAGAGGGTGCATAAGTGCCGTGCCCAATTTTGTGACTTTTTCAGGGCGCCCGAGCGAGCGCAGTTTCCCCTCCTCAAGAATTCTTTGCTCCGTAGGATTCAGGTAAAACGTCTGACGCCGAACGAGTTGAAATATTCAACTCTGTTTTTGCCGTCGTTTTCACATCAAAACTAGATGCACCTCTTTCCTTACCACCAAGTACAATAATTTCTTCTATGTCTAACCATACTTTCAGCGTATATGAAATTTCATGCATAATCAATAACCTCAACTTTCGTCATCAGCGGGAATAGACGAAATAAATACGAAGGTGTTGAAAAACACCAATCATGAAGTTTTGTGCTATTTATCATTATTTTTGCACAATCAGCTATCCCAGGTGACCGGAAAATTGGCAAGATTGTTCTAGTCTACAAATCCGGCATTAAAAACTCTCCATTAAATTATCGTCCCATCTTCCTAACCAGCATTCCCTGTAAAATTATGGAACACTTAATTTACTCCCACATCGTGTATTTCCTCGATACTAAAAAAATTCTTTCACTCTTCACAGCATGGCTTTCAAAAGGGCCTCTCACGTAGTACACTCTGGCAACATTCTTGCATGATATACATCTTAACCTAGACATGAACATACAAACTGACAGAATTTTCCTGGACTATGCTAAAGCCTTCGACAAGGTACCTCAACAAGCGACTGCTACTTAAATGTTTCCAGTCTTAACCTAGAACCTGCTGTCATCAAATGGATAACAAAATTTCTTAACAATCGTCCACAATCTGCCACTGTAAATACCAACCTCTCAAGCCTTGTGCCTGTAACATCAGGCGTCCCTCAAGGTTCCGCCCTTGTACCACTTTTATTCCTCATATCTATCAATGAACTTCCACTGCATGTTACTAAAAATATTAGAATGTTTGCAGATGATTTTGTTATTAATCGCAGTGTACGAACGATAACCGATCAAAAGCTCTACAGGAAGACCTATACAGCGTATTAAAATGGTGTGACACCTGGCTAATGTCTCTTATGCAAAACAATGAAAATAATGTCATTTTCTCAAAGCCTGAAGCCCCTGGTATTTCTTTACAAAATAGGCACTATACCACTCAACCTAGTATCATCATATATATACCTGGGTGTCACTGTATGCAGTGACTTATCCTGGCGCACCCATGTCACCAATATCATATCAGCCTCTAACAAATCATAAGGTTTTTTTAAAACATAACCTCCGCTATACTTCACTGCACGTAAAACTAATCGCTTATCGAATGCTCGTCTGGCCAAAGCTCGAATGCGAGTCTTCTGTCTGGCATCCACATCAGGCATACTTCACCGAAGCATTGAAGGGGATTCAAAATCGGGCGGCCAGATTTATTCATTCGGCATATTCCTGTGACATCAGTGCCACATCCCTAAATATGCAAAGTGGTCTTTCACCTCTCATCCATCATCACCGCCTCGCCAGCCCATCGCTCTACCACAAATTCTTTTTCAGCTCTCTTCATCAACCACCTTACATTTCACCTGCAGCACACACATCTAGCCACCTAGGTCCCTCGCACCAAGTCTCACATCCGCGTGCACAAACCACCACTTTTTTATCCTCATTCTTTTTTACAACTGCCTCAGAATGGAACAGCCTTCCCGAGAAAATTGTTGCTACCCCCTGCCCGTTTCTGTTTATAAAACGTTTGACAGAATATATTGAAACTAACAGTGTGTAATAAAGGTTTAAGTGGTGTACTAACAACACTTTAGAATAACAAACTTATTGCATAGTATAAACGTTTGTAAAGAATATTTTTGTATTTTCATGTAACCACCCCTTATGCAATACCCCCTTGGGAGTCTGTAAGGTATTAAACTGAACTAAACTGAACAATTATGAAACACCAACTCTTCAGCATTTCATCAACCTAGCCAAAAAAAAAAAAAAAAACATTCCTGTTGCTATCTCATAAGAATGTGCTTAAAGAACCTCTCCAACTTTCTATCCCCGCAATTTCACTTCAAAGTATTAAAAAAATATTCAATTCAATTTGCACTCACATTTCGATATTCAAATTCACATCGCAGCCAATATTTTGCCATCTAGCTGTGCGAGTAGGAAGTCAGAAATTTGGAACGCTAATATTAGGGGGGGGGGGGGGGGGGAACGCCTCATGTTACCGTATTTACTCGATTCTACCGCGCCCTCGATTGTAACGCGCACCTGGTTTCCACAAACAAACAAACAAAAAAAAAAAAACACCTAAGACATCGATTGCAACGCGCACCCATTTTTCTCGTTGGCCCGCTTGATCACACCACTCGGGAAAACGACTCCTTTTGAGAGCGTCTTCTGTTTAAATATGAGGTACGGGGGAAGCTTGTGCCTATCTGACGTGCAACGGAGCATTGCTGTCACTCTAGTTTTACCGTGGCCCGATGTCAGCACACGAACTTGCTTCGCCCCCTTCTCCTCGACGGTTGTAGTGCCAGGCATGTCGAAGTAACGAGGCGTCTGATCGGCATTCCCAATTTGCCCAAGCAGGTAGCCGTTGTTGTGCCGCAAGCTTAGGAGGAACCTCTGAAGACTCTGAAGCTTTTCTTCGTACTCCTCCGGCAACTTCCGGCATATGCCCGTTCGCCTTCGGAGGGAAAAAGCCTTTCCTCTTCATAAAGTTAGTTAGCCAGCACCTGCTCGCTTTAAACTGGCTCTGCATTAGCCCTTTTTCTAAGGCTAACTGCATAGCCTGCACTTGGAGCAGTTCTGTCGTCACGGGCCGCTGTTCCGCTCACTGCTTAATCACATACTCGCCGAGCAGCTCTTCGATTTGTGGAAACCGACCCTGCTGCGGTCCACTGAAGCTTTTGCGTGAATCTTTCCTGTCAACAATATCCTGCTTCTGTTTCCGCCAGTCCCGCACGCACGTTTCGGGAACTCCGAACGACCGCGATGCGGCCCGATTTCTGTCCGTTTCGGCACACGCGATGACTTTTCTTTTAAAAGCAGCATTGTGGTACACTCGTCGAGTTTTTGGAGTCGGCCCTACCATGCCGTCGATTCTAATGTACTACAAGATGACGAACTCCTCAGCACACGTACGAAGTGCCGCACATGGAAAACACATAGGCAGATATGGCCGACGCGCCATGCCGACGCACGTAGGGGGCGGCCATTTTGGAAGTGCCGATGGCAATAGAATGACCATATTCATTTTTTTTTGTACTCTATTCTAACGCGCATGCGATTTATGAACTCGCTTAACCGGAAAAAAGGTGCGCGTTAGATTCAAGTAATTACGGTATACATGGGTTTTACGGCGAATCCTACATGATAATACCGATAGGAATGGTGCCTTATGTTTCAAACCTAATAAATGACACACTTTACACAAAGAGCATAAATCGATCTGACAGTGACCAAAAAGACCCATGGTACAGGTTCAATGGTTTCGTAAATTATCTAAAGCATTTTCGGGCTGCCTTAACCTGATGAGAGCGGCATGAGTGAACGCACCAGTGGTAGGTTCAATGGTTTCGTAAATTATCTAAAGCATTTTCGGGCTGCCTTAACCTGATGAGAGCGGCATGAGTGAACGCACCAGTGGGAGTGGGCGGAACAGTCTTGTAGAGACTTGAGATCCTCTCTTCCACGCAGTTCGCCGACAGCCGGGCCTCGGCATCGTGGTCCCAGCACTCCTCTATCGTGTCAATGATTACTGCCAAGCCCTGGGGAATGTAAAAACAGGAGCATCAAAACACCGAACGCTTAAACCCGCCACTCTGCAAAGGTCTCAAAAGAATAGCCAAAGTTTCACTTGCGTCCGGGTAGTACTTTTCATAGTAGTTCGATTATTATAGCAATTTATGTGTAATTCAAAGGTTGTGGGTTCTCGTCCCACCGACCAAAAGGGTAAATTTTTGTTCATTTCATTTCAGCTTACGCCACAATTAGTACACCACAGTTGCAGACAACAATTAATGTCCTCTCTGCTTGCCCTAACCTTCTTGTCTGTTCGATTCATTTGGTTGTGTCTAACGTATAAACGAGCTTCTTTTAAAGCTAGGGTGCAAATTGTATGTCTTGGAGCAGGCTTCGAATTTCGAAATTTCATTTCAAAACAAGTAGGTAGCGCATTAAACTATTTTGCTTTAAAATTAACAGGACCTTCGAAATGCTGATGCAATGCATCAGACCATAGTTTTGAAGATAGTACTATCGTGAGCTATATGAGCTCGAACAAGCGAGCGCGTGGCAAGTTGCCTCAAAATCGAGATAACGATATATGTGGATGGTGCTGCCGAAACCGGATCGGAAAGGGGGGACGCTCTTCCACGGTCTGTTGGCACTCCTATTTCGCTAGTGCTGTGGGCAAACTGCAAACGATCGCATGCAATCTCCGGCTAGCGATGATAACACGGAGAAAAATGCACGAAAAACAAGGTAAGTAAAAGTGAAATAAACGTATAAAAATGCGCAGCCAACACCACCTACATATAATACAGGCATGGCATCACAGCAGCCTACGTCACTGCAGATATCTCAGCAGCTACATAGCCTGATGGGTGATCGGGTGTGGCAGTGCACGTTATGCGAGTTCACATCACCGCTGGCACCCACTAACGCGCTATAAGCTGCCGGTTTGCAGCAATGATACCGTGGCAGGAGTGTCAACAGATACCAGAAGCGCGGTGCACTTTCTACTTTGCTTCGGAAAACGGTCGCTGTGAATCAGCCAATGTAGGGTGCGAGGCTATTCGCCACATGCTCACGTGTTCGAATTCATATTGCTTACGATAGTACCTAATCCTACATGGTAACACTTATCTTTGCAACAATGCAAAGCCCCAGCGCATAAGTGCCTCAATGTTGCACCTCGCAGAGTTACACATTTTACAGCTCAGCCATGCTGCTAACCAAGCACTCTTGAACAAGCTTTTGCAGGATTGAAACCTAAAACGGTGACGAGAAAAGCAAGCAGTGAGTCACTGAGCTAATATCTGGCATGGTGTGGAAGGACAAGTCAGCAACATTCTAGTGGAGAAGGAAAGGGATGAGCACAACTGATAAGCGATAAGCCCAAAGCAACAAGTGGTCAAGTTACAAAGGCGCAGACCATAACTCCGTCGCCTGTCTATCTGTCGCTGCTGATGTGCGGTCGTTCACTCAACATTAACAGCGGAACAATTTTTTTCCCACCCTCTCTTTAAGTACCTCACGAGAGAAAATGAATAAAGGATAATTCCCAAACAAGCTCATCATACTTTTAAACCACTGCACATTTCAGGCAACTTTCAATCAAAATACGACTGACTAAATGAAAATAAAAACGTGTCCAACGAATGGACACTTAATAACTAGTGCACCTAATAAGCCCACTAGCGAAATATTCACAGCTGCTCGTGTTTTCAGCGTAGGGAGCTCGGTAATGTCTCTTTGATTGCTTTTATGGTAGCTTTCGATCATCAATTTCGGCTTTGACAGCTGAAGTGAACATTGACTATTCCCTGTTGGGGCACCACCTTCACTCTACAACCAATGCCTTTTCTGGCATCTTCCTATGACACAACAATTGTTATCAATTTTGTATGTACCTTTCCTCGCTTCATTCTGTGGTGCGCTGGGTACACAATTGTGTACACCACTTATCCTTCCGCTATTTGCATGTACTAGGGTCTAAGACAGAGCACATTACACAAAGCTTTGGATGGATTGAGCCTTCTGCACAATAAATTTGTCCTCACTTCATTTTGCCATGTACTGTTGCATATGACCACTTTTCTCAAGGCACTGCCATGTTTGACATAAGCAAACGCATATTTTCCAAAATTATAATAAAAAGTGGCGACCCTTAAGCTTCGCCTTTAACTTAAACGCGATAGTGAAATCCGGCCCCTAGTGCGCCCTTCAACCGCTAAGTGCACACTTATTAATATGTTTTCTAACATACACACACACGCACACATGCACACAGTAGATTGTACCAGCACGCGAGCATGCGCGAATGGTACAAGCAGGTTTTTGATCTAAAGCAAAAGTCGCATGGCCTCCAGGAGGCCATAGTCTGCCAATGCCTTACAGATGGCAGCACATTATCTAGCGTTTGCTGTTTGCTTGATCAACACCTCTGGAAAGGCATGATATGTTTTCCGCTAGATGGACATAGTTATACATTTTTAGAGCTGTTTGAAAGTTCCTGAGCGTCTTTAGCGGCGATGGCTGCACTATACCGGCCCTTTTCGACGTTGTTTGAGGCCTCCTAAATACGCCTACAAATCGCCAAACGGGCTTTCGTCGTGACACCTGTCGAACGAAACGCATTAAAGAGGCCCTGAAACACTTTTTCAAGTGACTATGAAATTAATTCACTATAAGAGCTTATTGCCTCCAAATTCAACGGCGCAAAGATTTTAAGAATCCGTCCAGTGCAAATGGAGTTTCAAAGGTTTGTTGTATGCTGCAATTGCATTACCTCTTCCCTCATCCTGACGAAAGCACTGGAAGCTAAGCAGGGAGAGGTGGCAGGGGCAAAGAAACTACCGCGCCTCGTGACCTTGAGCACTTTTTTTTTTCTTCTAATGCGCGGCTTCTTCAGTGTGATCGCATGCGCACGCGTGGACAAGTAGTGGCCTCCCGCAGCGATCTCTGTAACTTTCTTTTTCGCCCACGGACGATTTTTCACTCACAACCAACGGGGCTGACCCCGACGGCAGGATTTATGAGACATGAGCTCTCTAACGCTACCGCGTTAAAGTGGGAGCAAGCTACATGACAATCACTGTGTGAGAAAAAGACGCATAAAAGCGAGCAACCATTCCTTATTTCTTAATCAAATGTTGACACCTGCTAGTGCAAGGAGAGGAAGCTGGGCCGCTAAACTCAATCAGATAGAGCCAGCCATTAGGCAATCGTAACGATACACTGAGGCAAGAGAAATAAGTTTAGCACACTGCTACACCAGCCGAATTCACTGCAAAACTACTACAGTCAAACCCCTTTATAAGAGACACCGATGTAAAAGACAAATGGGCATAAGAGACACCAGTGTGTTTGCAGTGAAACAGGTGATGCATGCGTGGCACCCCCAGCTGGTAAGAGGCCTCTTTTACAACAGACAAGAATAAAGGGCTTCAGCGGTACCACAAAAGCTCTTCTCGAGAAAGCTCTGCCCTTTAAAAGGAGGACTGACCGGATGCTTCCTCCAGTGGTCGCGGATGCGTGGTCGCATCTTCTTGTGTGCCACGGCTTCCTGCATGTCTTCCAGGGACGGGTGCTGGCCAACTTCCTCCTCAAATGGGAGCATGTACTCCTCCACAGGACCTGCACACATACACACACACACACACTATCGCACGCTGTAGCTACATATGAAGGAAAGAAGTGTAAGTTTGAGAGCTCGTTTTTCTTTGTTAGACACAATTTTAATGAGAACTAACAAAGATGCCAAGAAAAGTAGAGGGGATATTATTAGAAGTAATTGTAATGCAATTGGAAAGAATGAAAAGTGGACGAAAAGATAACTTGCCGTGGGCAGGGACCAGACCTGCCACTTTCGAATAATGCGCTCGATGCTCTATTTGCAAGCACTGTGCAGCAAACCAGATCAACGCGAAGGAACAACACTGCCTTTACTTCAACTGCGTGCGAAAACTGTTCCGAACTTGTTAGAATGCGGCAGAAAAGTGATCTATTTTTCTTTAGAGAAACGTACTTCCTGGACTTCGGCGCAGCGCAGCGTTTCATATACGTGTGCAGCAGTCCCACACTTTTGCAAGGTAAATTCAAGGGTATTTCTCAACTGTTCAATATAGTCAATAATTCGATATACACGAGTTTGATATAATATTTGGGATAACTGTATTCAAGAAATGTTCATGGCTACACGCCTCAATTAACCCTTTGAGGGTCAGAGACCACGGTCACGAATGTACCGGATTTACTCGTGTAATCCTCACTCGCACTCGCATGATTCGTGCACCTCCCAGATTGCATAAGAAAAATACGAGTTTTTTTTTTCCTCGAGTAATTATCGCACTCTCGAAAATTGCTGCGAGCATGTCGTCCACTTCTAACCACCGATGATGATAGCGCCCGACAGAGCGACAGCCTAGCCCACATTGTGCGCACTTCTATTGCGCAGAGTCCTAATCTAATCCAAGCCAAGCCACAAGTAGAAAGTACGCATTTTGACCGGCCATGGCGGCGTGTTAGTGCTAGTCCGTGCAGTGTGTGTGTTACGTCGTTCTGTGATTACGCTATGGTTCGGTACACAAGCTACATACACGGCGGCCTTCAAGTTGAAGGTGATTGATCATGTATTACTATACGGCAACAGGGCCGCTGGCAGGCACTTTGGAGTTTATGAGTTTTGTGTCCGGTACTAGCGATGGCAGCATCCACACAGCTGAAGGCCACCAACAAGACACGCTGGCTTTTCCAAGGGCCTAAGACCGGAAAATATTTGCAGGTGGAGGTAGCACTACTCGACTACGTCAAGGGTCTCCCCGAGGATGGGTGTGCCGTATCCATCGAATTAATGAATAACCAGGCACGTATAATTGCCAGGGGGGAGGGCGGTCCGGCATGAGATTTCCGTGCGAGCAATGAATGGGCCAAATGCTTTATGCGCTGAAGTGGACTGTCACTCAGAAGACGGACGACTTTGTATCAGCAGCTACCCTCGGCATGTGAAGACAAGATTGTAGATTTTCATCGATTTGTGATACGGATCCGGCCAAAAAAGAACTTTTTGCTCTCGCAAATTGCGAATGCAGATCAAACGCCACTCAATTTCGACATGCCGCACAGCACAACAGTCAAACAAAAAGGTGTGCGGGGCGTGCACATCAGGACAACAGGTGCAGAAAAGCAGCGGTGCACAGTCATGCTCGCTGTTACAGCAGACGGGCGGAAGCTGCCGCCTTCTGTAATTTTTCAAAGAAAGACCCTCCTGAAGGCAAAGTTCCTGTTGGCCTTCACGCATGGGTGCAGAAGGAGTAGACGACCGCTGATTTCATGGTCGACTGGGTTAAAATAAAAACTGTTTGGGGACGCCGCCCAGGCGCACTTCTGTACCAGTCGCTGCTGGTCGTCGACAGTTTCCACGGTCATCTCACCGACTCCGTTCAGACGAAGCTGAAGGAGCTGCGGACTGATCTGGCCCTCATTCCTGGCGGCCTGGCATCAATGCTTCAGCCTCTGCCCCTTTCCTAGAACAAACCGTTCAAGGACAATGTTTGGAGCCTGTATGCAGAATGGATCGCCGAAGGACACCATTCCATGACTCCCGCAGGCGAAATAAGTAAGCCGTCAGTGGAGCTTCTTTGCACATGAATCACCGAGGCATGGTCCATGACTTTCCTAAATATCATAGTCCGCAGTTTCGAAACAACTGGAATTTCCAATCGCTTGAAGGGAACGGAAGATGACATAGTGCACGAAAGTGGGCATAGAGACTACATGTCGAAGCTGGCAGCGACTGTGATGGGGCCGCATCAGCGACTCCAGTTTTGACTCCCTGACTCTGAGTAGTTCAGCCGAGAGACCTTGCGGCCAAGACACTTTATTTGCTAGTAGATTTTGCTAGTAGATTTTGCTAGTAGATTTAGTGCTACAAGTAAATCTTGCTTTGTGTTAAACTCGTGGTGTTATTGTTAAGGTAAGTCCCCGATTTGCGGCCGCTCCGTTTTCTTTCCCTTGTAGTTGCTGCTGTGAGAACCAAGATTTGCGGCCGCTCCGTTTTCTTTCCCATTTTTCTTAGCGCTCTGTACGTTTTTGCGGAAAATTTTCCCCGCATAATTCTCGCACCCCCAACTTTTCATCGATTTCTCACGAAAAAAAGTGCAAAAATTATGCTAGTAAATGCAGTACATGTACGTCATTACCTATATGTTTAAACTACACAGCTTTTCAATCGTTTCTCTTGCTTGGCATGTGGTGCCACACCGTGGGAATACAGTATAACCTCGTTACAATTGATTTGCTTATAATAGACATTCGGTTACTACAAACTAATTTGATGCGTTATGCCAACCTCCCTATTTGTTCCATTGATTGAACTCCATTGATTGAGCTTCGTTTACATATGCTGGTACAACGAACATTCAGAAATAATTGACTAAAATGTGAGTCCAGCAAGGTGGTCAGTGCTCCTTTACAACAGACTTTTCTACCGCTGACATTCCAAATGCAATAACTTCCAGCTTAAAACATCCCTTGGCATACTTTCGGGACGGTCCATTGATAGAGCTTCATTTACAACGTATTCTGGTACAACAAACATTCAGATATAATTGACTAAAATATGAAACAAGCAAGGCGGTCAGGACTCCTTTACAGCAGACTTTTCTACCGCAGACATTCCGAATTCAATAACATACTTTCGGGATGGGAATAGGGCCGCGGATATTGACGTACTGTTTTAAAAACGAAGACCGCACGTCTCCGGTCTGCTAATGATGAGTTATGCCTAGCTACGACGACGAAAAATCGGCGCGCAGCGTGCTTAAATTTGCGTGTTGGGGCGCTGACGCACGAAATTGCTGGCCATTGCCACCCCTGTTTCGAGCCCTCAGTGCATGGTGAGCATGGCTGCGGTCCACAACTGATGCGCAAGATTCGTGGTTCTAAGGAGCCATCGGCTGATGTGATTTGTTGCTTGCAATGAAACACATTACAGCTGGTTTGCTTTGGCATATCTGCTAACGCGATGGTCTCGCCCACCAAGTTCGGGGCTGAGTTAGGCCTAGCCACGACTTTGAGCTGAAAGCGCGGCTATGTTACAAAGCACGACATGCTGAATCACGAGTACAAAGATCTGTCCCGTGATGGTCTTTGTTGCCAGGTTCGAAGCGCTGATAAGCAGAACCTTCTCGCGAACAAGTCAACGCTATGACAATTGGTTTGAAATGCGCGTGTGTGATGTTCGTGACAAGTACGGCGTGCGATCGTAATCTGAAGACTGAAATTCTGCTTGCAGCTGCCTTAAAGCTGCCAACTCTGGTGTTTTTTTTACCATGTCAGGATAACGGTGCTTTTGTGTTGCTCAGACACTCTTGTACTATAGCTGAAATGCTCAACAAATTCAAAAATCCCTTTTAATTAGCGAGAAACCGCAATACCGAAAATAAAACCCACACGAGTACGCTTCTACGTGGGACATAACCTGCCTGATTGCACATAATGTCCGCCAGATGGCACTACCTGTCCACGCCGTCCGAGGCGATCGGCAAAAACGCTTATGTTGTTATAGTGAACACATGGCGAATCGTGTGCGGCCTACAACACAACACAATTTGCCACCTATCGCACGCTCATAAACATGGAAAAGGAAATCGCACGCTCAACCAAGGAAGTGCTGACCAAAGTCACAATCCATGTCACAGAACGAGCGCTCAAAAAGGGCGCGCCGCCAAATTCTCGCGACGAACCGCCGGAGTGACGCCACGAGGTCAACGAAAAAGAAAAAGAAAACAAACATCTAAAGGCTCCCCGGGCGCGCGAGCCTCTCCTCTCGGAAGCGTGGCTTTGCCGACGAACCTCCTCACCCCACAACAGCGGCCGAGCAAGCACTGGATTTTTCTAGAAGGAAAGCGGCGTGGTCATACCGAGTTGAGTCATCCGCCGCGGAGGGCATCCCAACCGTCTCGCCCTCTCCCCAGCCTTCGCTGCGTATCGCGCCGACGAAATGACGAGAACTTTCTGGAATCTCGCATCGAGCGGCCGAGACGAGAAAGCAGGAGAAGACGGAAGTTAGCGCCAGAGCGCGTAGGGTATCCTGCCGTGTAGTCGGCGAAGGTTTTGTCCGTAGGGACAAAGCAGAAGACGTGAGGTTTCCTGGAAGAGAAACTTCGAAGGAGAAGACGGAAGTTAGCGCCAGAGCGCGTAGGAATTCCGCCGTGTAGTCGGCGAAGGTTTTGTCCGTAGCGACAAAGCAGGAGAAGAAGAGGATTTCCACCTGAGGGGTGAAGGCTCGAGCTACAGGCAAGAGCGTGTGTTTACCGCTATCGAGCGAAGACGCGGGGCAACAGCTGCGTGTGTGAAGCCGACGTGTTTCCGGCGAAGAAGTTGAAGTTTGAAGAGTGGCCAATTGAAGACGCGAGGTTTCCTGGAAGAGAAACTTCAGGGGGCAGCGGAACGACAACAACGCTGGACTTTGAGTGAGTGATTCTCGGAAGAGTATCATTCAGACTTTTGTTCCAAGGACTTTGGACTGAATAGATTTTCTATCTCTTTAGTCTTTAAGTGTCTTGGTTGTTAAATGCATGCGACTGCATTGTAGTATGAATTGTTGTCTGTGTCCGTTGTTTTGAGTGTGGCTGATTGTACTGTGTAGTACGTTGGTTGATTGGTGACATATTATACTCAACTATTGTGGAGTGTGCATACTCGTGTATTGTTTTCGATCTGCAATTATTGAGAATATAATTTTGTTTGTTTATCAACTCTCGGCTCTGACTTGTTCTTTGGGCCACAGCCGGCGTCTGCTGGCGCGCCAATAAGGACCACTTCTAAATTGTCCACGCTTTCGTGGTGCGGTTCGGGGGGCCGATACTTCGGCCCTTGGAATTAGCCCGGCGATAGCCTCCCTAAATAACGGGACTTGTGACAATTAATCTGGTGTCCGCGACGAGGACCTTTTGGTGCACAGTGTGCCCAAAGTAGTGAGAAAGAGCCTCGAGCTGTTGATAGTGCTATCGGAACGATTCTGTGTGTTGCTCAGTGTTCTCGTTAACGAGTGCAGGGGAGTGTTCCGATAGACTGATTTAGGCAGATACTTTTTACACGCGGCAAAACTTTATTTGCGAGACACCATGGATCTCGAAAAGTTAGTTGCTCTTGGTGAGAAGATGGGTCTTTCTGGCGCCGAACTACGGAAATGGGTAAGCCAGAAGGAGAAAGAGGCGGTGGAGAGAGAGAGGCTGGCAGCTGAGAGGGCCAAGGAAGAAAAAGAAGCTGAGTTGGAGAGAGAGAGGTTGGCACAGCTGAGAGAGCCAAGGAAGAAAAAGCAGCTGAGTTGGAACGAGAGAGGTTGGCAGCTGAAAGGGTGAGAGAAGAAAGAGAAGCAAAGGAGCGACAGCTGAAAGAAGAAAGAGAAGCAAAGGAGCGACAGCTGAAAGAAGAAAGAGCAGCAATTGAAGTTGGAGCTGGAGAGAGAAAAGCTGGCCGCCGAAAGGGCGAGAGAAGAAAGCAAGCAGCAATTGAAGTTGGAGCTGGTGAGAGAAAGACTGGCAGCTGAGAGGGCAAAAGAAGAAAGAGAGGAAAGGGAACGGCAGCGACAGCACGAGATAGAACTCGAGCGGCTCCGTTTGCAACAGCGAAGCGAAACTCCCGTCCAAGCTAGAGTCGAAAGCAGCGAACGGGAAGATCATGGCTTCTGCTTGAACCCAAGCAAGCTGCTCGTCGCGTTTGATGAGAGGAAGGACGATTTGAGATGATTGCACGGAGCCAAAATTGGCCGGAACATCAATGGGCAACTGCTTTGAGTACCTGCTTGAGTGGTGAAGCGCTCAGTGTGTACGGCAGGCTGACGCCGACCGATGCAGCCAACTACGCAAAGGTGAAAGCTGCTTTGCTGAAGCGATTTAGATTTACTGTGGAAGGATTCCGGGACAGATTTCGGACAGGAAAACCAGCTGATGGTGAGACGGCTACGCAGTATGCTGCCCGACTTTGCCACTATTTCGACAGATGGATTGAACTTTCAGGGACAGCGCAGGAGTACGATGAGCTTAGAGAGCTCCTAATTAGAGAACAATTTCTTACACTAGTTGCCACCCAAGCCTGTCGCTGTACTTGAAAGAGAGAAAGGCTGACTCACTTGAAGGCATGCTTGAATTGGCTGATCAATTCTTGGAAGCGCAAGGTGGCACTAATTTGGCCAAGGTCAAGAAGGATTGTCCCGAGGATTCGAAGAAATTGGCTCCCGAAGAAAAGAAGCGTGCACCAGAGAGCATTCCGCGATGTTTTCTGTGTAACCGAGTGGGTCATCGCGCGAAAAACTGTTGAACGATCTTTACGAGCCCTACGGTTGTACAATGTTTCAAGTGTGGTCAGACTGGGCACAAAGCAGACGCATGTCGAAACGGAGCGAGTCAAACTCACCAGGTATCCTGTGTGCAAGCGGCACCGAAATCCGGTAATAATGCCGTCACAGATGGATTCGTAGAGTTGAAAAATGGGGAGAAAATTCCTATCGTGGGTGCTGTAATGTCAAAACAGCCAACCGGTGTTGCGAAAGGAATGCCAACGCTGCCTGGAAAGGTTGCGGGCAAGAAGATTACGGTTCTAAGAGACACCAGTAGCTCCACGGTTATCGTGCGGAGAAATTTGGTACGGGAAAGTGAGTTGACAGGCAGAACGAAACCGGTTTGCCTAATTGACCGTACGGTTCGGATGCTTCCAGAAGCAGAGATTGAGGTTGAAACCCCGTACTTCAGCGGGAAGGTTACTGCTTTATGCATGACGACCTCCCTTTATGACCTTGTCATCGGAAACATCGCCGGGGCGCGAGGACCGAATGATCCGGAATTTTTGGGAAAAGACCCTAAGATAGAGCCCTCGCCAACCCAGAGACCGCGAGATACAGTGGAGGAGCATCCCGTGACGGATCTCACTAGAGCCCAAGGTGAAGCCGCGGCGCAAGAGACAGTGAATGAGAAAATGATCGTGTCGAATGAGTTCACGAGCCGGGCAACTGGACGTACGTCGGCACGACCCCAACCGACAGACAGTGTAAAGGTGACGGAGTCGGCCAGCCAGGTCCAATGTTGTGACATGAACAAGCGGGTGACAGGATCGGTTGAGCGTTATCACCCGTTAACAGTGTCAGAAGTGATAACGATGGCTGAGACGCCGCCTCAGACCCAGTCGTTGGAAAAGGCTCGCCGAAAAAGAACAAGGAAAAACAAGAAGAGATCAAGTGAGCACCGCAAAAAAGGACGCAAGCGCAGCTCGAAATACACAGGATAGGTGCTGAGGTGGAATCGGAATGTGTTTGGCAGGGCTGAGTGACATATGTTGTGTTAATGTTCTTGTTATCCTGTGTCTCAAGTGTATGTCGAGCGAGTCAAGGTGTTCTGTGCGATGATGTGATGTATAGTGTTGTATAATTGTTGTAAAGACAGAACTTTGTACGTTTGTATTGTTTGGAATGTGTGATGAAGTGTTCTAGTCATGTACTAGTGGCTATATTTCATGTGTTGTGGAATTGAACTACAATGTACGATTGTATTGAGCGATCTATTGTGAATGTGAAGTGTCATGAGCGACGGACTATGTTACAGTCTTTGAGAGTGTGGGGACTGTTCGCGCTCGTCTGTGTGGTTTTGAATATTATGAGATAATATTCTTAAAGTGGGGGGCAGTGTCACAGAACGAGCGCTCAAAAAGGGCGGTCCGCCAAATTCTCGCGACGAATCGCCGGGGTGACGCCGCGAGGTCAACGAAAAAGAAAGAAAAAGAAAACAAACATCTAAAGGCTCCCCGGGCGCGCGAGCCTCTCCTCTCGGAAGCGTGGCTTCGCCGACGAACCTTCTCACCCCACAACGGCGGCCGAGCAAGCACTGGATTTTTCTAGAAGGAAAGCGGCGTGGTCATACCGAGTTGAGTCATCCGCCGCGGAGGGCATCCCAACCGTCTCGCCCTCTCCCCAGCCTTCGCTGCGTATCGCGCCGACGAAACGACGAGAACTTTCTGGAATCTCGCGCGGAAGGTATTTAATCGAGCGGCCGAGACGAGAAAGCAGGAGAAGACGGAAGTTAGCGCCAGAGCGCGTAGGGTATCCCGCCGTGTAGTCGGCGAAGGTTTTGTCCGTAGCGACAAAGCAGGAGAAGAAGAGGATTTACACCTGAGGGGTGAAGGCTCGAGCTACAGGCAAGAGCGTGTGTTTACTGCTATCGAGCGAAGACGCGGGGCAACAGCTGCGTGTGTGAAGCCGACGTGTTTCCGGCGAAGAAGTTGAAGCTTGAAGAGTGGCCGATTGTGTGAAGCCGACATGTTTCCGGCGAAGAAGTTGAAGCTTGAAGAGTGGCCGATTGAAGACGCGAGGTTTCCTGGAAGAGAAACTTCAGGGGGCAGCGGAACGACAACAACGCTGGACTTTGAGTGAGTGATTCTCGGAAGAGTATCATTCAGACTTTTGTTCCAAGGACTTTGGATTGAATAGGTTTTCTATCTCTTTAGTCTTTAAGTGTCTTGGTTGTTAAATGCATGCGACTGCATTGTAGTGTGAATTGTTGTCTGTGTCCGTTGTTTTGAGTGTGGCTCATTGTACTGTGTAGTACGTTGGTTGATTGGTGACATATTGTAGTCAACTATTGTGGAGTCTGCATACTCGTGTATTGTTTTCGATCTGCAATTATTGAGAATATAATTTTGTTTGTTTATCAACTCTCGGCTCTGACTTGTTCTTTGGGCCACAGCCGGCGTCTGCTGGCGCGCCAATAAGGACCACTTCTAAATTGTCCACGCTTTCGTGGTGCGGTTCGGGGGGCCGATACTTCGGCCCTTGGAATTAGCCCGGCGATCGCCTCCCTAATTAACGGGACCTGTGTGACACCATAGCAGACAAGCACGACACTGATGTGGCACATCAGTTCTGTTACTTCCGCCATGCAAAAATCAACGTCGCACACACAATCTTGCCATTAATTCTGGCAAGCGAGGCGAGCATTCGGAGGCAAGCTATAAAATTCATTTGAAAAGAATCTGTGAAACTCTCAAAACTGCAATTTTTCCTGCGTGGTGCAAACATGGAAATGAATGTACCCAGTGAATTTCTTCAATATCCATTAACCTAAAAGAATTACCGGAGTTGGCCTTTAACAACCCGTGAACACAGAACGAGAGCGAAAATTTTACTAAGTATTGCGATTTTAGACTGCCGCCACCTCGCAACGCACAAGAAGCAGACGACGCAATCCCGGAGGCATACCCGGAACGAGCATCAGACTAGCGAGGTGTACTGGAGCAATACGACAGAAGCTGACAGCGAGACGAACCTCGAAGTTTGCGGGCAAGAACAATATGCTAGCGCACTCGTAACAATGTGCTTCTTCGCAAGCAACAAGGCACTTCGCTCGCTGGCTCCTCAGAACCATGGATGGGCATTGCACAAACAAAAGTTGGAGAGTATTCCAATGAGATAGCAACATAAAAGTGTTTCTTTTAACTGGATTAATGATGTACCGCAGTGTGGAGTTTTATAGTTGTCTTATCAAAAATGAGGCTTAGCAGAGGCTGAATCGTATTAATTGAACCTTGACCTCTGCCACATCTATTATCTCCACGTTGGAACTAGCGTTTTGTCGAGTCAATACATTTGAAATTGAAGCAGAGCCTGAAAGGCAGCTTTGCTGCATTCTTAGGTCTGATGGAGTAAAGCATATTGAAAATCTGAAGGGACCACTGCCAATCCATCGTGGACTTTGTGTTGGGGAAGTTCGAACAGTTTGAATAGTAAGATTCAATTGCAAATTGAATAGAACAGCTAGCACCATTAAAAACGGCTAGCACCATTAAAAACTATTAGAAATTTCGAATAATCGTACACCCTCAGTCCACACAAACTTAATCGAGTAATGGTAATAATTGTTGTGGTTTAATGTCCCGAAACCACAATATGATAATGCGAGACACCTTAGTGGAAAGCGCTGGAAATTTGGCCCGTAGGAGTTTTTTAACATGCATCAGAACTATGTGGGTTCTTGATCGAATAGTTTACAAGACTTTCGTGCCACAAACAAAGAAAAAAGAGAGAGAGAGAGAACTTGCCATCCTGTGCAGAGCAGCGCGAGATGAGCTCCCAGAGGACCAATCCGCAGGCGTACATGTCGATGCGCAGGAATTGATCCTGGTTGAAGCTGATGGCTCCCTCCAGCACCTCGGGGGCCATGTAACGCCGGGTGCCCACCTGCGCATGAAGAGCCTCTAAGGCCTTCTTTCCCCCGAGCATTCCTTCATGAGGGCAGTTACCGACAACAACACTCCAGTGAGAACTTCAGTAATGCATGCCAGGCAAGTCATGCAGCGAATCTAACACCATTTACAATGACCAACAGTCATTACTGACGTTATGCGTTTCCTGCTACATGAGAAAGTATTGCATGAAAACTTCATTTTCAATCAAATGTGCTGGCTCACTGTCATGATTCGTGCTTGATCTGGGATCCTGTGCGCAATTGCTGGGCCAGAGTGGTCATTACTAACCGTTATTATCTTCTAGTCAGCATAATTAAGTACAGTTTGTTCGACCACAACATGAACGCTTTGCTGCGATGTCATCAACATCTTTTCAATGTTTACACTGGGTGGCCAGGACAAATCATGTAGTGCAGCCAAGCATATCTTCTTTCCACCATGCTATCAATTCCAGCTTAGCTCTCTCCAGTGTGCTTGTCGGGGTGAGAGAAGAGAGATAGAGCTTTAAAGCATGCAACATAGCTCTGTAACTCCACTCACCCTTGACAAGATTATAGAAATTGTTGAGGCAATAAACTTCGATATCGAACCCATTCAAAGAATTCTTGGAAATGTGGATAAGGACCCGCTTTAGCACCATTACGCGACCATCGAGCCCACAAGGATAAACAGGGGAGCCGTAATCACCTGTCCGTGTGCCTGCCTCGGGGACACCCCGCAAGGAAAGGCCAGGGCCAGGCCGAAATCGGCGATGCAGGCAGTCATGTCGGCCTTGAGCAGCACATTCTTGCTCTTGAAGTCACGGTGTGCCAGCGGGGGCTTGTAGCCCTCCAGCTTGTTGGCTGGACGTTCCCCGTGCATGTGGGACAGTCCCAGGGCGATGCCCTCGCTAATCTTCAGCACCTCGCCCCAGCTCACCAAGTGAGCCTGCAGGACAACATGCGGTTTCACGACACACCCAGCACAAGTAAAGCTGCTACCAGGGCTAGTTGGTGCAACTTCACAGACAGCTGAACACACCATGCCACATTAACAGCAAACACCATTGTCTTAGAGTGTCGTCTTTTCCAGTATCGTATTTAATCGCGTAATGAACCCACTCTTCTTTTTTTTTTTCAGAAAAGTTGATGCCGATTTTGGGGGAGGGTTCATTATGCGGGAGAAAAAAAGTCACGGGAGTTATAACAGCGAAAATTTCGGGTGACGACTTTGCTTGTTTTGACCCCTGAAATGCGTGACAAATTTTTTTTGTAGCCCGAAGCTCTTTTTGTATCACCCCGTAATAAAAGTGCATGGATCGATGCTGAAGTGTCGTCCAGCCGCTCGGTTCCAATGCTCCGACACATGCTGTTAGTAACCAGCCGTGTAGCTAGCGTACCGCCCGAACGGGCCGTGCACAGCAAGTGTCCCAACTAAGTTCACAACGACAAACCCAACAACGAAAACGCAGCGTCGGATGGCGGCGCACAAATGTTGGATTAACCGTTGCTGGTGCGCCCGAACGGGCCGTGCACAGCAAGTGTCCCAACTAAGTTCACAACGACAAACCCAACAACGAAAACGCAGCGTCGAATGGCGGCGCACAAATGTTGGATTAACCGTTGCTGGTGCACAATGCGCCGTCGGCGCGGTGGGTGCGGTTGCGTTTTGCATAGGTCCGAGATGGCGAGCGCGCGGCGTGTTCCATGACGCAGCACGAGCACCATATTGGACACCACGTGCTTTGTTTTTGTGTCGCTGTGTTTGCATGGTGCTATCAGCAGAGGTTTCTCCTGCATTAGACTCTACAGGTAGCGCTTTGCCATACAAGGTGTGACTTTTTAATTGACATCGTACGTGCTCGCGCTGCTTGCAACTGTTTAGCATCATTGCATAACTATCTTTGGCTTTCATTGCATTGTTATTTTGTCATATAATGGCTCGACTTAAGGTTGTTCCGATCATTAATGGCACTGGCTATTACCGTAACAAAATGAACAGATACACTTAAAAAGCTTTTTTTTTACTTTTTTTTTTTTCAAGAATCAAGGTGGTGGGTGGGTTTATTATGCGAGTGGGTTCATTACGCGAGTAAATACGGTATTTTGTTCAAGACACGGCAGCTACGAAGCCTTTCTACTCTCACAGTGCATTGGTAAGGCTTCGTAGCTTCCCTGCACTAACACCATTGTGGGTTTGCAGGGTATTGATGTCTTGTTGTAAAAAGGATGTAACAAGCTTTAAATCGTAGAGGCATTTAGAGAGCACCACATAAAATTACACAGAAGCAAAATTTTTTTATGTCTATATTTTGCTATTGCAGCTTATACTGCACATCTATTTTAACGAAAGGTGAAAACGCTAAGAAAACTTAGACAGAAAACGAGAACACACACAGCAAATGTGTGTGGTTGTTTTTGTGTACGTGCACCTTTTTTTTCCTTTGCACAATACCTTGTAGAGTTGCTCTTCTTCCAAATGTACAGGTGTGTTCTTTTCGTTTTTCCTCACCAATGACACAATTTACAGGCATCAACCTAGTGCCAATGGCAGCGAGCAGCTCACCTTGAGGTGATCCGAGAGTGATCCCCTCTCGTGGTACTCTGTGACCAGCCAGTACTCGGTGTGGTTCAGGTCACCGTGCTTGGTGGAGCCGAGGAACGCCAGCAGGTTTTCGTGCTTCATCTGGGGCATCTTGAAAATGTCCTTCTCCACCATCCATGAGGTCTTGTCCTGAATCGTTCAGAAATGCATACCATTACCTTCACTCCCCTCGCCAATCATTTCTGTGGAAATGTTGCCCTGTTATGCTAAATACAATTCAGCCTCAATATGAGGAAGTACAGAAAAGGCTCATTAACTCGAACTTAAAGGGGACTGCACAACCATTCAAATTTAGGCAGAGGTCGAATTAGAAGGCGGGCACTAGAATTAACGAATATAGCACCACAATGTGTGGGCCATAGAGTTTCTTAAATATACACTAGAGGGAACTCTGGCGCTGGTGTCTATGAGACCTGCAACGCACAGTGCTTCAGCGAGCATGGAAATGATGGGTTGTACACACATTTGTCTAATCTTTGTACTTCTGGCTCCGTGTGTGTTTGTGTGGCTTAGAGCTGTTTTCTCACGAAACAAAAATCAGCAAATGGTCAGCAGTAGCACTTCACCACCTTAATATTTTAGGCTTACCATTTCAAATCTGGTCATGAAGTTCAAAAGGGGTCATTCTTTTCTTCGAAGCACAGCCGAAACACAGCAATAACCGAAGCCACAAGTGCGCTTTGCCGCTAGCAAGTACGAAAACTAGGCAAATCCCTAAATTTTCCAGCCGAAATTCGCTATTCCAAGGCCACGTCCCCTCTTAATGAAACACTAAAGTCAAATAACAATTTATGCCAGAATGAAAGCTCAGTGTATGACGTCTAAAACGACAATATTATCAACAGCAATGCCCTACTTACTGAGAAATTAATGTAAATGCACACGAACACGTGTGCCACGAGTAGGGCATCGCAAAGTGATCCCAATGACGTCAGAGTTACCGCATACTATTAATCACTAGTGATCACACTAGCTGCACTAAATAAAGAACCTTATGTGCATCAAGAGATGCAATAACATGCTGCTTGTTTGTTTCTCTTTAATTCATGGAAAAAAGAACCGCCGGACGTTACTATGGGGAATGGCGTGAGTGGTTCAAAAGTTCAATTTTCGCCTCGTTTAAGTGGACATGTTATGCCATGAGTGCGGCCTAGATTGACCGAGCACGCCTGCCATCTATGAGGCCATGGCAGTGAATTGTCAATGGCCGTTGCTGCTGTTGTGGCTCCCACTACTTTTGCTCTACTGCTACTAGTGTGGGCAGCTGTGCAGTAAAGCAAGGCAACATTGTGCACAGCAACAGTGATGTGAAAGTTTCTACTTGAAGCGGGCAATTCGAAGTGCGCTAACGCGATGCGGAGCACTAAAACGTGCTGTTATTTCAAAATAAGCACTTCGTTGGCAGAAACCTCATAGTAGCACTATGAGGTTTCTGGACCGCTACTTCAGTAATGAACAATAACTTACAGTAAAACCGAAATGCAGGTAAAAATTTTTCAAAAAATGCAATAAAAAGTTGACCATCGGCTTATATACCAGTCATTGGCAGAAAAAAATGTGGAAGTCTTGCAACAATGGGCAGCTGAAGTCAAAAGCCTCCATTGTCATCATGAGCATCAGCAGCGGCGCCGTTGGGCAAGGCTAGGCAAGGCCTACAGTGTACTAGCAATCCCATTTTGCTTCGTTATCTTTGTCAGTCTGCTGTTTTATTTTTTTCTATTTCCTTCAGAAATAAGTGGTAGTCGATGGCAGCTTACGATAGGCTTTAAGAAAAAGGAGTTATCGAGTATGCAGAAGCGCACGGCAACCTGGTGGCACAACAAGAATTCGGTGCATCGGAAAAAAGCGTCCGATACTGGAAGAGCCAAAAGCAGCACATCCCATCCTGCAAAAACAACAAAAAACTGTTTCGTGGACCAACTGCAGTGCACCCTGAACTGGAAATCAGACTGCCGAATTCACCCAGGAGCTGCATGCAAGGTCACTACCCGGGACAGCAGATTGAATCCGCGTGAAAGCTATCGAGATAGCGTGCGACTATCGGCTCTCGAGGGCGCAATTGAAGGGCTCGCCATCGTGGGTGTGCCAATTTATTAAGCAGAAGGGTTTTGTGCTAAGGCGGCGTACTTCCGTGTGCCAAAAACTGCCCGAAGATTTTAATTAAAAGCTGCTCGAGTATCAGCGCTTCGTCATACGGCTTCGTCGACAGCAATGTTACATGATGGAGCACATGCGCAATGCTGACGAAACTCCAATCTGGTTTGAAATGCCTTCAAACTGGCCTGTGACCACTAAAAGATCCAAGCAAGTGAAGCTCCTGACAATGGGCAACGAGAATTCGCGATTTACAGTGATGCTCGCGTGCACAGCCAATAGAAAAAAGCTACGACCTTATATCATTTTGAAGAGAAAAAAGAAGACTTCCTCCGGGATGTTATCATGAGAGTGAACGAAAAAAGGTTCATGAATGAGTCCCTCATGGTAGAGCGGATTCGGCTCATGTGGAATCGGCATGCCCCGCCGCGGTGGTCTAGTGGCTAAGGTACTCGGCTGCTGACCCGCAGGGCGCGGGGTTCGAATCCCGGCTGCGGCGGCTGCATTTCCGATGGAGGCGGAAATGTTGTAGGCCCGTGTGCTCAGATTTGGGTGCACGTTAAAGAACCCCAGGTGGTCTAAATTTCCGGAGCCCTCCACTACGGCGTCTCTCATAATCATATAGTGGTTTTGGGACGTTAAACCCCACATATCAATCATGTGGAATCGGCAACCCAGAGCACTTTTTCTGCAACCGAGCATGCTGGTGCTCGACTCATTTCGATGCCACCTCACGCCGATGTAAAGGAAGCTCTGTCCGATGGCAAGACGAATCTTGTCGTGATCACTGGGGGACTAACATCAATCCTCCAGCCACTTGACATAGTGCTCAATAAACCCTTCGAAGATCGCGTGCGCGAGCTCTAAAATGAGTGGATGCTGGCTGACAATCTCAAGACCCTCGCTGGCCGCCTACGACGTCCACTGCTGCGACCGTTTGTTGCCGGGTGTCGTCAGCTTGAAAAATCCTTTTCAGAAGAGATGGTGCGCAAGTCTATCCGCAAATGCTGCATCCGCAACGCATTGCATGGAACGGAGTACCATGCACTCTTGTACGTTACTAGTGAGAAACAAAAGTTGTTGGACTCAAGTTTGGACCAGTCTGAGTGACAGCACTTTGTTGCCTTCTGGCCTTTAACTACTTAAGATTAGTGTCTAAGTAAAAAGAAACGGCACCACAGTGCAGTTGGTTGTGTCATGTGTTTATAAAAGTAGGGGTGTGCCGAGATATTTAGCGATTTTCAAAAATTCTCTTACGAAAATTCAAGATTGGGAGAGTTGATCTATATTCCTGTTCTTACAGTAAATTTTGGCTTTAGTGTCTCTTAAGGGGGGACACGGGTCTTAAAAGGCCGAAAATCGCGAAAGACCGACGTTTTGAAGTTGACATTTTCAGAATCTGCAACTATTTTTGCACTTATCTGAAAAGTTTCAAGCTTCTCACATCATTATTTCTGGCACAAAATCAATTTATAACACCCCTTTCAGATGAATCAGAGCACAAATAGACGCTAAAGTCGCACTTTTTCTACGCCGACCCGTTGCTGTTACACACGAGCGATCGTGGTCATCTTCGTCTCGTTTGGAAGAATCGTTTTGCATCTTCAATCTCCCGCCACCAGTGGCTCGCCTTGCTCATTGGTTTTTCAGCAAAATCGCGTCATCAAGAAGCACCACCACGCGATTCTATTGGCTGCTTGGGGCACGTGACAAAACCTATGGCACCCGATTGGCCATGTGGCGCTTCCGGCGTCTGCTTTTTCATCGTGACGCGCACGGGCGTGTGCCATTGTGTCATGGTGCTGTCAATTGCCTGTTGCAGTAAAAAAGTTCCTCGCCGCACTAATTTGTGAAGCGAGTGTGGCGATAGTTCATTCGCTGTGAATTCAGAAAGAGCCCCGCAATCACTCAGGACAGAGAGGACAGCAAACTCGCGGCGTTCAACGGTGGTCGCCGAGTCACCGGTGTAGGCCTAACTCACGTACGAGCACGTCGGTTGTCGACAACATCACTGAAAGCGGCAGTGTTTTGGAGCTTCAACAGTTACATGACGGCAAGTGAAAAGCAGAAGTGAAGCTACGAGAGATAGCAATCTTTGCCACGATGGAACGAAGCGCAGTCTTATCGCTAAACGCGCTGATGCCGCGGGTTTCCCCGTCTGGCGTGAACTGCGTGACGGGTCGCCAGAGATGGAGATCGCCGCGCGTCGGCAAACAGCAGAAAATCAATTCGTTTACGGTGAACGTGCTCGCCGCCCGTGCAATGAAGGCTACTGGCAACAGGTAGAGTGCTTGTAACGACGCGGCTGCAACGATGAACATATTGCGCCGCGGCTTCCACTCTAAAATGCGGCAATCTTACGTGAAAAGGAAACTAACACCTCGCTGCTTTTATAGCCTTGAAATTGATTAGCGAGTGCTCGAGTTCGGTCTGCGACATCAACAACTTGATCTGGACAAGCCGGAAAACCGCTTTATTATAGGACGGATCGCGGATTACGCGCGCACATTCCTTGCACATAGGCATCGCCGAGCTGGTAAGCGGCCTAGTCGGTAAATGAGCCCAAGGCGACCGCATCAGCTCGCAAAAGTGCCTCTGCAGAAAACATGCAGCAGGCATTGAAAAAATTTAGGTGACGCAAAACAGAAGGACTACATGCCTGGTGCCTACTGAAAAAGCTGAACTTGCAAAACATTATAAATAAACGACTTTTCCAAGCTACTGTCTGCCCGAAATGGACTTGTGTTTTTGCAAGATTTCTCAGGATTCAAATTTTGCTGCAGTTGCAAACTTGTCTAAGATATTTCTGCCTCCAGAGCAGCTAGGACTGTCATTTTTGTTGTGACATGTAGCTATATCTTTAGTTTACAAAATAGTAGGTGCGAATTTCCTATTGAGATCTTCAAAAAATTTTATTTTTGCCAGAAATCGGAGCATAAAGTGGGTGTGCCTGCAACACTGAAATACAAAATGGGACAAACCTTGCTAAAATTATCAGATAAAAAAAAAGCACTCCTACTGTTGTGTAGCTTATGTTCATTAGTACACAAGCATGTGCCAATAGTGGCTTTGCAATACAAATTTCTTGTGTCATTACACCAGCAAACAATAGGTAATTAATTTTAGGATATCTGAAAAGCTAATTGGTTTAGAGGAACAGTAATTACATTTTCGAAATCAGCATCAAAAACTTAAGTATACTGTGGATTTTCTTTATAAACACTTGAAAATATCTGGCATTTCATTTCAAGTCCAATGTCCCCCCCTAATATAGGTGCTTTCACAGTTAAGTCCTCCTTCCCTGCAGTGAAACCACCTTTTACAGGAGTTACATGCAGAATAATATACACCTATTCGTTAATTTCGAGTTCTTCAAAAATTCTCAATATCTTAAATCCAAATCGAAGTGAATTCGAATACTGTGGTATTCATTATATATTCAAAGCACTTAAATGTTAACATGAGCCTAGTCTATCGTGAACTGCAGCGACTTGCTTGGGAGGTACAGGTCTCTCTCTCTCTCTTTTTTTTTTCCGCGAGCTAGTGCTATGCTTGATCGTCCTACTGAATTATAGCTTCGAGCCGAAGACCCCTTCGGCGCTCGTTCACAGCAGCATTATAGAGAACTGCTGTTCTTTATGCCAAAAAAGAAACAGCCCAAAGTTTAAAGTTTCTGAACAGGTTGTAAGACAGTGGCGGCTTCAATGTAAAAAGAATTTTGTCGTGAAACTCCAGGCACCGAGGTTCTCGCACGTTAGTTGAGAAGCTTTCTGGAGCTCACGACAGATGTGACTATGCCATCGGTTCCTACCTGTTTCCAACATGATGCTCACAATTGATTTGATTGATTTGTGGGGTTTAACGTCCCAAAACCACCATATGATTATGAGAGACGCCGTAGTGGAGGGCTCCGGAAATTTTGACCACCTGGGGTTCTTTAACGTGCACTCAAATCCGAGCACACGGGCCTACAACATTTCCGCCTCCATCGGAAATGCAGCCGCCGCAGCCGGGATTCGAACCCGTGTCTTGCGGGTCAGCAGCCAAGTACCTTAGCCACTAGACCACCGCGGCGGGGCATGAAGTTCACGAGTTCACTTTGGAAGTGAACACATGGGAAAGAGAGTAGGGCCTGTGCATTGAAGGGCATGAAAACAGCTATAACTTTAGTATCAACGTGCAGTCAGTTTAGTGAACTGCAGGACTAATAATTATTTTTCAAACCACGAGTACTGTAGTGCGATAATTTTTCTAGAAGACAAAAAGATTTTTTATCGGATTGTAAAATTTCAAAATTAAATTTTTCAAATAGACGAAGCTTTTTTCCAACTTAGGCAAGATTTCAAAATAAAAAAATTTACGTTATTATGGCTGTTTTGCTGTAATCTGTCTCCCAAATTAATTCTGAATTCTCGCGTGCCGAAAAATGGGACACATCAATGTTTTGCTACAGCGTAGCAAGGGGCTCTGCTATGCCTCGCAACGTGTAGGTCAGAGGCTCAACGTACCTGAGGTGGAAAGATCTTGACCGCAACGAACTGCAGCCCCCAACGGGCCTTCCAGACTGCCCCGAAGCGACCCTGTGCCTTGACCTCTACCAGCTGGATGGCCTTGGGTGCGAGGGCAGGCGAGGGCAAAGGGGTGGGGTCTGCCGTGGGCACTTCGGCAAAGTGGCCCTGCCGCTGCTTGCGCTTCTGATGCAAGTACAGGGCCAACACCACCACGGCCACCACAGTAAACAGGGGCACCAAGATGTAGGCCACCACCGTCTCGGTTCGGTAGCCACCGTGGGGTGCCAGTTGCACAGGTGGCGAATGTCTCGTGGTCACTGCAAATGCCAAAGAAAATCGAGCTGGTCACGCAACCGCTACTGTTCAGGCCGTCGAGTGCACGCTCCTCCTCCACTCGCCACTGCCGCATGGTGGCGCTGCACGAGTAGACTACAAGATTAGAAATTAAGCAACGTGGAATAGATAGGCTTGCTTTAGGAGCTCACGGGAATACACCAAATCAGGGAGTACAAGGTGATATGGGATGGACACCATTTGAGGGCAGGGAAGCTAGCAGCAAGATAAAGTTTGAGAAGCAATTGAGAGAAATGGGGGAGGAGCGTTGGGCTAGGAAGGTTTTCAGCTACTTGTACATGAAGAATGTCGATAAAAAATGGAAAAAGCGAACCAGGAAATTGGCTGGTAAATACTTAGAAAACAGCAGGTGGCCAAACCAAAAAGAACTATCGGTTAAGAAGAAAGTGAAGGAAACGGAGACTGACATGTGGAGAATGGACATGATTAAGAAGTCCGCACTAGAGATCTATCGAACTTTTAAGCAGGAAATTGCCAAGGAAAGGATCTATGATGATACTCGGGGTAGTTCTCTACTGTTTGAGGCCAGGACGGGAGTACTGCGAACCAAGACATATCTGGCCAAATACGAGGGGGTAGACACAGTATGCAGTGGGTGTGGAGAGGAAGAAGAAACTGCCGAACACTTGATAATGTTCTGTAAAAGGGCTTCACCCAATAGTTCAGGATGATGGCGCAGAGTTTTTCAAAGCAATGGGGTTTAGGGACCAGGAGGGCAAAATAGACTTTAAGCGGGTAGACTTAACTAGAAGGAGGTTATCTGATTGGTGGCTAAAGTCAAGGCACGAGTGAAAATTAAACCCTTCACTGCAAAGTACGAATCCTCAAACTCACTTTTTAAAGACAAAAAATAAATCTAGTTTTTGGTTCATTAAGTATTACGGCTTGGTGGCGCTAGCCACCGCTCGTTCTAAAGGGTACAGCCTTATCCATCCATCCAACGGGATGCTGGCGGTGAACGGCGGCACCATATTAGGAAGCTCGCAAATTCATGTTTTCATGCAAGTTAATTTGCAGTCATGCTTCTTGACGGCTTCATGGATGAAGGGATGATGAAAAGTAACACGGACATAGAAGCGCACTGCTTTCACTGGGCTCTGTCGGGCCGTGCTACCAGTTCGATATATGCGTTCGAGTTTTTAGCATTCGCGTTTTATTTTCTTTTTCAAGCTATTGAAACCCCATTATTTGCATGCCTCAGTATATAATACTGTATATCTGACGAAAAAAAAGAACAGATTGTCTTTTTCTTTTCATTTCTCATTAGTTACAAAAAAAAAACCTCACTGGTCCTCTTAAGGATTCACCTGGGACCTCTTATGGATTCACCTGGGACTACCATTCATGATTTCAGAATGCTTGCCGAATATGATCCACTCCATTCTTATTCTTCCAGTTATTTCACTTTCCTGGTTCGGCTCTGGGGTTACTACCTGTCCTAAGTAGACATATTCCATCACAACTTCCAGCGTCTCTCCACCTATCGCAAAGTGCTGTTTTCTGCCGGGGCTGTTGCACACAGCTTTAGTTTTGTGCATATTAACTTTCATACTTTCTGCTTTCTGTGCACAGTTCAGTAATCATGAGGTGTAATTCATCCCCTGAGTTACATCAAGGCAATGTCATCAACGAATCACAGGTTACTAAGATACTCTCCATCAACTCTTATCCCCCTACCTCTCCCCAATCTAGGGTCCTAAAAACCTCCTGTCAATATGCGGTGAATAGCATTAGAGAGCTCGTGTCTCCCTGCCTTACACCCTTCTTTATTGGGATTCTGTTGCTTTACGGAGAACTATGGTGGCTGTGGATCTACTATATATTTCTTCCAGTATGTTTACAGGGTGTCTACCAATTTGATATTTCTTAATTCCCCGACTTTTCCATGATGATTAAAAGCAAATTCCATGACTGCCACGTCTACTTGAAAACTGCGCACTGAAAACAAAGCCACGAGTGATGAAAAAAATCAGGCGCTCTATATGAAATAAGTAAACATTTTTACCAGACGCACTAAGAATGTTCCGAGTGCGTCCGCTAAACTTGAAAAAATATGTATATCTGGTTAAAATATAACCCCTGAGCTAGGCAGTGAGCAAGTTAGCTGTGTGATATTTTTAAGTACCAGGAGGCAAACACACAAGTTAAAGGTAACTGTACATGAAAGTTTGAAGGAGCCTGCGATAGTCCGACATCGCAGTGAAAGATGGCGGGAAACATAAAAGTGGTGCCATATTTTGGTATCCGTGAGATGGCATCCAGCTGCTTCCAGAGGACATGGGAGCCTGGCCGGTTCTGCCACTGGAGTATAATCTAGTTTACTATAATGGTTATAGACCATGCCACATAGAATGTGGATTGGATTAGATGTAATTCAACTTGGATTGCTGTATTTAATATCGATGTAGGACCCCACCTAATATCTGCACCTCTAAAATAAACTTTTCAGAAAAAGAATAGAATAACTACTATCCGTGTATTCTGTGTACCTTGCCCTGACAACGAGTAACAATGTTGCAAGAATGGAGCCATACTGCAAAATTTTCTTTTTTTCTCTAACGAGCACACGCACGTTTGCATTTTATGTCTCTGGGCTCTGATACTCTAATGTTGCCTTAATTCTATTACCTATTATTTTTGTCAATATTTTGTAGAGAACGGTAAGCTGATCGGCCTGTAATTTTTTAGGTCCTTGACGTCTCCTTTCGTATGAATTGAAATAATGTCGGAGTTCTTCCAAGATTCTTCCAAGAGTTCTTCCCTTCCCATCAAAAGACACTTCGTATGTAAGATGGAGAGTTTTTCTAACACAATTTCTCTGCCAACTTTCAGAAGGTTCGTTGTTACTTTATCCTCACCAGCAGTATCACCTCTTTGCATTCTTTCTAGGGCTTTCCTTACTCCCCTGTCATTACTGGTAGGATGTCAAATTCCTCTGGACTATTATTGTTTATCACGATATCAACCTGGTTGTTTTGGCTTCTGTACAGCTCTCTGTAGAACTCCTCCGCCACCTGGACTATCCTATTCATTATGGTTATGACATTGCCTTCCTTGTCCCTTAATGCATACATCCGATTTTTGCCTATGCACAGCCTGCGCGATTCTCATGTTGTACCTTCCGATGTCAGCTACCTTACGCCCACTGATTAAGTTCGAAAGCTCCACCAGCTCTATTTTGTCAATTGCACTTGAGGCTTTCATGGTTCGTCGTCTCTTAATGAGATTTTTTATCTCCCGAGGTAGTTTGCCAGCATCTTCTCAAGCGACAGTACCTTCGACTTCCATAGCACTCTTTGATGATACTAGTAAGATTATCGTTCATTGCGTCAACACTAACGTCGGTTACCTCATTCAGAGCCTCGAATATATTCCGAAGTGAAACCATGAATTCCTGCACTTTCCCCCTCACTGCTAGCTCATTAATTGGCTTCTTGCACATCAGTTTATGCTTTTGTTTTTTAAATTCGACCTCGTCCCATTCTATGGTCACTGCATCAGATCTTGCCAACTACTTCTACATCCTGTACAATGCCTGAGTGTGCACACAGAATGAAGTCAATTTCATTTTTATTTTCGTCATTAAGACTTCGCCACGTCCACTTCCAGTTAGCCTGTTTTCTGAAAAAGGTATTCAAGATCCCTAAATTGTTACATTCTGCGAATTCCACTCATAACTCCTCTCTGGCATCTCTAGAGCCGATGCCATAATCCCTCACTGCATGGTCTCCAGCCAGTTTCTTGCATACTTTGGCATTGTAGTGGCCCATCAGAATAGAATACCAGGGTTCATAGCCCGAGTGAACCAAAATTCAAGGGTTTTCAAGGACTTCCAGGACCTAACAAATACTTTTCAAAGACCTAAAGTAACACTTGACACTGCAGAGAATGACAACACTTTTTACAGCATGTATTTTATTTGTATGGTTGGCACCATGATTGCACTCAAGTCACTGACTGTGTTCTCGATGTGTTGCGCACTGTTCACGTGATATTTAGGAGACACCCCCGATTCAATAACATGTCGAAGCTCTTCCTACATGGGAAGACTTTGCCTGATGCGAATTTGACGTACCCGGTGTAATCCACTCCCTATAAGCAGCAATGCATAACCGAGGTGCCTGGAATTTGCACTTGCCTGGCATAGTTCCACCATAAGCGACATCACTGCGAATATCCATGCACAGTCTCCACAAAAAAGCTAGGATTAGCTTCGTTGCTGCTGTAACACAGGTGCTTCCACAACCACAGTGTACTAGAAGAGTACTCTTCGCTGTACTACAGCCATAGTGCCTAGAATATATTCTAGGCACTATACTACAACACTGCAATATGGCTAGAGAAACAAATTGAATTGAATGGTTTGTTGGCTTGAGAGCAAATAGTTGCCGGGCACGCAAAAAAGTCCACCAATTTATGACTAAAGAAACTTTGACAAAATTCAAGGACTTTTAAGAACCTCAGCCAAATTTAAGGGTTTTCAAGGCCTCGAAAATGACATTTCCAAATTCAAGGCCTTTCAAGGATTTTAAGAACCACTACAAGCCCTGGTATACTGTGTCTTTACTTTATTAATGACCAAGTATACAGTCGAACCCCGCTACAACAAATGTCCCTTCAATGAAATTCCCGCTACAACAAAAAATTCACGGTTCCCCATAAACAAATGCCGCTTCAATGAAATTCCTGCTACAACTAAAAATTCACGGTTCCCCATAAGCAGTCCATAGGAGTCAATGCATAAATATTGTCGCCACAACGAACAATTTTTCTTCTGCCGTACCGCTTCAACGAAATTTCACGATGCGATTCCAGGCTAAGATATTTATTGCTATACAGTAAGCCTAATCTTTAACATTTTGATGCATTTTCAGAACCTGAGAATACGTCGACGAAGTCTAAAACGCGCGTTGGCACCACCAAAAACCACCACTGTTCAACAAACATGGGCGCCGCCATTGCGCGATAGTGATGGCAATGAGACTGCTCCGATTTTGTCACTGGCAAAGGCAGAGCAGTCTCATTGCCATCGCTATCAAGCAATGGTGGCGCCCATGCTCGCTGAACAGCCACAGAGTTTCCTTCCTCCATGCTGAACAGAGGTGGTATCTGGTGGTGCTAACGCGTGTTTTAGACTTCGTCGACATATTTTCAGGTTCTGAAAATGCATCAAAATGTTAAAGATTGGGTTTGCTGTATAGCAGCAGACGTTCTGAAGCTGAAGCTCAGTTGCTTAGTTCATGGTTTCCTTCGTGCAGCTGCTGGGTGCATCTGCAGAAGGATGCCTTTTCCGATTCCTGTGCTTATCATTTTGTGTGGTAACTAATCAGAGCGACTGTTCCCGCATTATCAACTTAATCAGCTAGCTGCAAGTGATGGATGATGAGAATGGCATAAAATAAGGCAAAAGTCACCACTTCACGATACCCTGCAGCCATCTCGGCGTTTTGACGGCGGCAACTGCTGTTGTTAACGTGTTAATGCAACTGTTTGGTTCGTTCACGAAAGCGAATGTAGTCATTGTTTCAGTGTGCTTTTCACCATGGCCTCGCTATGCATGGGTGAGAATCGCGTCGTGACGCTGCTGGGATAGAATAAAAAGCAGCGAACACTTTTTGAATTTTGAGAATAAACGTTCCTTTGCTTTGCTGGTTCAGATCGGCTATATACTTTTTAGTTCACTGCAACGAAATTTTGTCATCAACGAAATTTTTGCCGCACCCCTTCAATTTCATTTTAGCGGGGTTCGACTGTATATCTATAATGGCTAAATATATAACTCACACTGTGGTTTAGGATTAGGATCTGCATGCTTGGTTTGATTGACGGTGCAAAGTGCAGGTGGCCAATTTGGTCCCCCATTTCTCACTGAAATCACACACCTGAGATAATTTTGAGGCTATCATGCATTTTGCCGCAGCGTGGTGCAATTTCAGCAAATTTCATGGTTTTGACGCAGCTCGGCGCGCAGCTGTTGCACCACAGTATATACATTTTAAAACAGATATCCGTCATCGTACACACCCGTGGCAGCATGA
Source organism: Rhipicephalus microplus (assembly GCF_043290135.1). Taxonomy (NCBI): domain Eukaryota; kingdom Metazoa; phylum Arthropoda; class Arachnida; order Ixodida; family Ixodidae; genus Rhipicephalus; species Rhipicephalus microplus. The sequence continues at coordinate 147,535,499 of NC_134703.1, read as the reverse complement.
TTGATCAGCATTTTCTTGTCGGTGTTGCAGATCGACAAAAGCAAGGATTCCCTTATATAAGCATGTGTAAGCTGCGCCACAAACGGTGTTGCGAGTACGCACGTGAGAGATCAGTGCTGCCATTTGTCACCCATTGCAAAGATCCACACAGCCATCACTTTGGCGCATACTTCCTTTCGAAGCTTGCAAAGTACGTAGCGTGCGCTGCAAACACGGAGCGCATTACGACACACGCTATTGCGGAGGGTGTAGCGATATCTGGGGCTAAAAAATGAGTCAAGGAATGCAGCACGATGTCGCACAGGTCATGCAGACACCTTAATTCGTTATCTGATACGTGTTCATAATTGCAGTGGAATATACAATGGAGATGTGTTAATGGACAAGGTTATCACTTAAGTTTCAGAGTCTCACATTTCCTACTTAATTTATTATTTCACAATACTGCAGGCCAATGTGCTGGCCCAAGCAGGAGTGGATACATCAAAACGTAATTGAAGAAAACAACAGACAACAATACAAAAGAAACAAAAGGTTAAGAAAGAAAGTGACGCTCAAGGTCACCAAGAAACTTATTAGAATGAAAGATGTCACACGGCAAACGATTCCAGTCATCGACAGTTCTAGGAAAAAAACTATATTTAAAAGCATTTGATCGGGCAAAAATTGGGGTTAGAGCATGTTCATGACCATGACGAGTACATCGTACTGAGAGCGGTTTAACACAGTCAGGGAGATCAATTTTTACAATACCACACAAACAATTGTAAAGAAAGGAAAGACGACTGAACTTTCTCCGAGCTCCTAAAGTAGAAATGTCGTTTAATTGCATTAAGGTGGTCGGGGAATCAAACCTACAATATTTGCCAAAAATAAACCTTACAGCCTTTCTGTTAATAGGTTCCAGATTCATAATATCTTTCTTGGTATGCGGATCCCAGATAATAGAAGCATACTCAAGCTTAGAACGAACACAGGCATTATAGGCTAGAATTTTAGTACGCGAGGGTGCAGATGCTAGTTTTCTTTTTAGAAACCATAGCTTACGTAATGCAGAAGTGGTAATGTCAGTTATGTGGGCCGACCAAGTTAATTTGCTTGAGAGTGTGACGCCCAAGTACTTATATTTGTCTACATTATTTATGTTAGTGCCTCTTAGAGTATAGTGGAATTGACTCGGGAACATTTTTCGTGAACGCCTACCTCAAATCGGGAGCACATGCCACTAGAGAACAGCAGTTCCGCTTTGCGAAGTGATGTGCCTTATGCACTTGTCGTTTAAATGAGTTTTAAAGCATGCAGAGCTCCATTATCGCATTTTCCTCTATTTGTGGCAGCACATTGAGGTTCACTGACCTTTCTTCTCTTGATAAAGAATAAAGCGGCCATATTTTCTCTGTCCGAAAACTTCACCAACAACGGCGGCTCAGCCTCTTCATGGCCTCTCCTTAGGAAGAGGTTAGCAGACAATTTCACCACGGTGCCGAACAAAAAATAGCAGATGCACCCAGTGTCGCCACAGCGCCAAGCATTATGAATATCCCCTATGTTTCGGGCCCCCCTTACAAGGCTGGACAGTGGTTAGTATCTCTCTCTTCATTAAGGGGGGACGCGGCACTTCGGGACCGAAAATCAGCCAAAAAATCGAGTTTTCGCGGACCTTCTTTTCGCGTTCCCGACATCATTGCGCACCTATTTACAAAATTTCATAGCCGCATACCATCAACTTTTATCGTTATTCAACTTTAAAAAACCGAAAACGGGCGTCCTGCCCTTTAAATTGAGGGCGAATAGCGCAGGTTTCGGCTCTACGATACGCGGGAACTACGCGCTCGATCGGCGCCATTTTGGTCTTGTTTGAAAGAACGCGTTTTCAGCCGGTTTTTTTTATTCAGTAAGCAACATTGAGCGTTTCCCCGGCTCGAAAAACGGGGCCTCAAAGACGAAGAGCCGCGCTCACCGCCATTGGCTAAACGGCGCACGTGACTGAAATGGCGCTTTCCGGTTGGCTGGAAGCTCGCGGCTTGCGCCTGCATACGCGACCCGACGCCATTTTGAAAGGGTTACCGCTGTGACGCCTCGAAATCGGCAGAGCACTCTGAAGCTTCTGATCGTATCGCCATGCCTGGAAACGCAAAAAAGTATCGGACCGTGCACGCATTTGGTCGCAGGAAACGCAAAGGTCGTGGGAGAAAGTCTACGAAGTCATCAGAGCCCTTGGTTGACTCCGACGAACGATGTGTCGACGCTCCGCGGCCGTTTAGCGATGGTGCGACCGAGCGCGTTGCCTCCGACGACGATGACGGTGAAGCGAACTCCGGACGACTACGAATCGACGCCAAGGTGGTGACAAACGCCGAAGTTGAAGAAAATCATGCCCGGGAGAAAGCGACGCTCGACCGGCTTTCATCGGCGCCAGCAACTGCACGGAAAATTGACTTTTTCACCGCGAGTTGTAGCGAGGCAACCGCACAGGACTCGGACCACGCTGCTCCTTATCTGCTTATGCATCTAGATATCCTAAACGCGATAATGGGTGCCTTGTGTTGCAAAGCCTGCCACGGACCGGCTACGATCGTCAGAGGGGATCGGGACTACGGACTTGACGTGAAAGTGCTAGTGCAGTGTGAAAGGTGCGGCGAGATCGCGAATGAATGGACTTCGCCCCGCGCGAACGGCACGAAAACGTGCAATCCGTTTGTGAAGTAAATCTTCTCGCTTCGAGGGCGATGGTGGCTACCGGCAACGGCCAAACGAAAATGAACGATATTTTCGCAACAATGGGCATCTCACATCGCGGTATGCACCACAAGACGTTTCAGCGGCATTTGAAGAACACGCTGGCACCCGCTGCAACGCGAGCGGCTGAGTCCGCTATGAGCGAATGTGCGGAAAAGGTTAGAACAATTTATGATGACTTGTGCTTCGGCCACCGGGGCAATATTGCCGTTAGCTACGACGGCACGTGGAAGACGCGAGGCCATTCTTCCCACATCGGCGTGGGCACAGTTATCGAATTATTTAGTGGCTACGTGTTGGACTACGTCGTTCTTTCCAACTTTTGCCTAGGCTGCGAGGTGCGCCCAAAGCCTAGTAGTGAGGGCTATCAAGAATGGAAGGCTAACCACAAATGCCAAAAAAATACGAACAGCAAAGCGGGGCAAATGGAAGTGGAGGCGGCTCCAATTCTATTTCAGAGGTCGCTTGAACGCCATGGCCTGCGCTACACAACTATGCTGTCTGATGGAGACTCTAGGACATTTTGCGCCATACAAGACGCCAAGGTGTATGGTTACATTGACGTGCAGAAGGAAGACTGTATAAATCATGTACAGAAACGGATGGGCACCGCATTGAGAAACCTGGTGCAGAAACAAAAGTGCGATGGGAAAAGAGGCCTTGGTGGGAAAGGCAGGCTCACAGGTGAGCTGATCACCAGGCTGAGCACATATTATGGCCGGGCTCTGAAATCGCATGAAGGTGACGTGGGCGAGATGCAAAAGGCTGTGATGGCCACATACCGCCACGTCACCTCCACTGATGAATGCTCGGACCACAGTCTGTGCCCAGCTGGTGAAACTTCATGGTGTCGGCACAATGCCGCAAAAGCAAAGGGTGAGCCCGACCCCAGGCATGCCTACAATCTACCGAAAGACGTAGCAGAGGCATTACTACCGGTTTATACCCGGCTTTCGGAAAGAGCCCTGCTTCAGAGGTGCGAACGCGGCAAAACGCAGAACTCCAACGAGAGCCTACATTCGGTAATCTGGAGTTTGGCCCCCAAGGAGCACCATGCGTCCCTGTTCGCTGTTGAAGCAGCTGTTGCAGAAGCAGTGCTGCGCTTCAACACGGGCAATTTGAATTCTGCAACGGCAATCTTAGGTGAAATGGACATGAATGCGACAAGTACTGGTGCCAGGAGAGCGAGAGAAAAAGACCACCGTCGCAGCATTGTCTCCAACAAGAAAAGAACAGCCTCATTGGAACTCCGGAAGCTAGTGAAGAGGAGGCATGAGCACAGAGTGCATTCAGACTATGCTTCTGGTGCGTTTTGAGGTTGTCTTGTTGCATCTTCTGCAATAAAAATGTGTGCCCACGTTTTTTCTCGATTTCTCAAAACGACAATTTTCATGTGCTTCCCATTATGCCGGAGCAATATCTCTTGTTCTATCTGGGTTATCATTACGATTTCTTTTTTGTTTCGAAGATAAATGCAGGGGATGTGTCGTAAAGTAAGTTTTATTGTAATAATTTTTGGAGAAAATTCTCCAAATGGATCTTTTGTTTCAAGTGTAGATGGGGAAATTTTTCATGTCATATTCAACATCCCACAACTTTGCTTCGAAATAGCCCAGAACAATGATTTATACTTTATTGCACACTGTGAACATACCGAATTGGTTCTGTAGGTTGCACATCAATATCCAAGTTACAGTTAATTAGCTAATTAGGCCTTCATTGAAAAAGTCGCAGTTCATTATATCTTTAAAACTAATTGTCACAGCAAAAAAAGAATTAAATTTTTGAAATCGGCAGTAAAATCTACATAGGCTCTCCAAATTTGACTGAGGTACTTGCAAAAATAAAAGAGTTTTTGGAAGGTGTAGCATCCCCCCTTAAGTTAAGTTTAAGGAGGACACTGTACTTGAGACGAAATGCCAGATATTTTTATGTGTTTATAAAAAAAATCCACAGTATGCTTGAGTTTTTGATGCTGATTTTGAAAATGTAATTACTGTTCCTCTAAACCAATTAGCTTTTGAGATATTCTAAAATTAATCACCTATTGTTTGCCGGTGTAATGACACAAGAAATTTGTATTGCAGAGCCACTATTGGCACATGCCTGTGTACTAATGAACATAAGCTACACAACGGTAGGAGTGCTTTTTTTTATTTGATAATTTTAGCAAGGTTTGTTGCATTTTGTATTTCAGTGTTGCAGGCACACCCACTTTATGCTCAGATTTCTGGCAAAAATAAATTTTTTTGAATATCTCAATCAAAAATTCACACCTACTATTTTGTAAACTAAAGATACAGCTACATGTCAGAACAAAAATGTCACAGTCCTAGCTGCACTGGAGACAGAGATACGTTTTAGACAAGCTTGCAACTGCAGCAAAATTTGAATCCTGAGAAATCATGCAAAAACACAAGTCCATTTCGGGCAGACAGTAGCATGGAAAAGCTGTTTATTTACAATGATTTGCAAGTTCAGCATTCTCAGTAGGCACCAGGCATGTAGTCCTGTTTTGCGTCACCTAAATGGCATTTTTTTCATGTCCGCGGCATGTTTTCCGCAGAGGCACACTTGCGAGCTGATGCGGTCGCCATGTGCTAGTCTTCCGACTAGGCCGCTTATCAGTTCGGTGACGCCTATGTATGCACTACAGGACAAAGAAGGCAAAATAACTACCAATTGGATGGGATAGTTAAAATAGCGGAAGAGTTTTACAGAGATCTATACAGTAGCCGGGACAACCATGACCTTAATACTATAAGAACTAACAGTGACCCAGATGACATCCCACCAGTAATGATAGAAGAAGTCAGAAAAGCTTTGGAGAGCATGCAAAGAGGCAAAGCTGCTGGTGAGGATCAGGTAACATTAGATCTGCCGAAGATGGAGGACAGATTGTGTTAGAAAAACTAGCCACCTTGTTTACGAGGTGTCTCCTGACGGGAAGAGTACCAGAGTCTTGGAAGAACGCTAACATCATCTTAATACATAAGAAAGGAGAAGACAAGGACTTGAAGAATTACAGGCCATTCAGCTTGCTCTCTGTAGTATACAAGCTATTTACAAAGGTAATTGCTAACAGAGTAAAGAAAACATTAGAATTCAATCAACCAAAGGAACAAGCAGGATTTCGAACAGGCTACTCAACAATTGACCACATTCATACTATCAATCAAGTAATAGAGAAATGCTCAGAATATAACAACCCACCATAGATTACGAGAAGGCGCTTGATTCAGTAGAAATATCAGCCGTCATGCAGACACTGCGGAATCAGGGCGTCGATGAAGTATATATAAACATCCTGGAAGAAATCTATAGTGGATCAACTGCTACCATAGTGCTTTATAAAGAAAGCAACACAATACCAATCAAGAAGGGTGTAAGGCAGGGGGATACAATCTCCCCAATGCTATTTACCGCGTGCTTACAGGAGGTTCTCAGAGGCCTATAATGGGAACAGTTAGGGATAAGAGTTAATGGAGAGTACCTTAGTAACCTGTGCTTCGCCAATGACATTGCATTGCATTGCTGAGTACCGTATTTATTCGATTCTACCGCGCCCTCGATTGTAACACCCGGTTTCCACAACAAAAAAAGAAGTAAGGCATCGATTGCAATGCGCACCCATTTTTCGCGTCGGCGTTGCACGATCACAACACTCGGGAAAACGACTCCTTTCAGAAGCGTCTTCCATGTAAATATGAGGTACAGGGGAAGCTTGCGCCCATCTGACGCGCAACAGAGCATTGCCGTCGCTCTAGTTTTACCATGGCCCGATGTCAGCACGCGAACTTGCTTCGCCCTATTCTTCTAAACGGTTGTGGTGCCAGGCATGTCGAAGTAAAGAGGCGTCTGATCAGCATTCCGGATTTGCCCAAGCAGGTAGCCGCTGTTGTGCCGCAAGTTTAGAACGAACCTCTGAAAACTGTGAAGCTTTTCATCGTACTCCTCCGGAAACTTTTTGCATATGCCCGTGCGCCTTCGGAGGGAAAAGTCTTTCCTCTTCATAAAGTTAATTAATTAGCCAGCACCTGCTCGCTTTAAATGGCTCTGCATTAGCCCTTTTTCTAAGGCTAACTGCATAGCCCGCACTTGGAGCAGTTCTGTCGTCACGGGCCGCTGTGCCGCTCGTTGCTCAAGCACATACTCGCCGAGCAGCTCCTCAATTCGCGGAAACCGACCCTGCTGTGGTTCACCAAAGCCTCTGCGTGAAGCTTTGCTGTCAACAATCTTCTGTTTTTGTTTCCGCCAGTCCCGCATGCACGTTTTGGGAACTCCGAATGACAGCGATGCGGCCCGATTTACGTCCATTTCTGCACACGCATTGACTTTTCTTTTAAAAGCGGCATTGTGGCGCACTCGTCGAGTTTTTGGAGTTGGCCCTGCCATGCCGTTGATGCTAATGCACTACAAGATGACGAACTCCTCAGCACACGTACGAAGTGCCGCACATGGGAAACACATAGGCATAAATGGCCGATGCGCCATGCCGACGCACGTAGGGGGCGGCCATTTTGGAAATGCCGATGGCAATAGAATGACAGTAGTTTTTTTTTTTCGTACTCGATTCTAACGCGCATGCGATTTATGAACTCGCTTAACCAGAAAGGAGGTGCGCGTTAAATTCAAGTAATTACGGTAACTCTGGAGACGAATTGCAACTCATGATTACGGAGTTAGACAAGGAGAGTAGAAAGGTGCGTCTTAAAATTAATCTGCAGAACACGAAAGTAATGTACAACAACCTCAGAAGAGAGCAGCACTTTGAGATAGGTAATAGTGCACTTCAAGTTGTAGAAGACTATGTCTACTTAGGGCAGATAACTGCGGAGCCGAACCAAGAGATTGAAGTAACTAGAAGGATAATAATGGGGTGGAGCACATTTGGCAAGCACTCTCAAATTATGACAGGTAGATTGGCACTATGTCTCAAGAAGAAGGTATATAACAGCTGTGTCTTGCCGGTACATAAGTACGGAGCAAAAACCTGGAGACTTACAAAGAGGGTTCAGCTTAAATTGAGGACGACGCAGCGAGCAATGGAAAGAAAAATGGTAGGTGTAACCTTAAGAGACAAGAAGAGAGCAGAGTGGATTAGGGAACAAACGGGGGTTAAGGATATCATAGTTGAAATCAAGAAGAGAAAATGGACATGGGCCGGGCATGTAGCGCGTAGACAGGATAACCGCTGGTCGTTAAGGGTAACTAACTGGATTCCCAGAGAAGGCAAGCGGGTTAGGGGAAGACAGAAGGTTAGGTGGGCAGATGAGATTAATAAGTTTGCGGGTATAAATTGGCAGCAGCAAGCACAGGACCGGGTTAACTGGCGGAACATGGGAGAGGCCTTTGTCCTGCAACGGACGTAGTCACCCTGATGATGATGATCTGCGACGAATGTGCGCGCGTAATCCGCGATCCGTCGTATAATAAATTGATTTTCCAGCTTGTCCAGATTGAGTTGTTGATGTAGCAGACCAAACTCGTGCACTCGCTCATCAATTTCAAGGCTCCAAGAGCAGCGAGGTGTTAATTTCCTTTTCACGTAAGATTGCCACATTTTCGAGTGGAGGCCACGGCACAATATGTTCATCGTTGCGGACGCGTCGTTACAAGCACTCTACCTGTTGACAGTAACCTCCATTGCGCGGGCGGCGAGCACATTCACCGTAAACGAATTGATTCTCTGTTGTTTGCCGACGCGCGGCGAACTCCACTCTGACGACCCGTCACGCAAGTTCGCGTCAGACGGGGCAAACGTGCGGCAATGCCGCGTTCAGCGATAGGACTGCGATTCCGTTCAATCGTTGACAAATTGCTATCTCTTGTACCTTTAATTCTGCTTTTTAACTTGCCGTCCTGTAACTGTTGAGGCTCCAAAACACTGCCGCTTTCAGCGTTGTCGACAACCGACGTGCTCGTACGTGAGTTAGGCCTACACCGGTGACTCGGCGACCACCGTTGAACGCCGCGAGTTTGCTGTCCTCTCTGTCCTGAGTGATTGCGGGGCTCTTTCTGAATTCACAGCGAATGAACTATTGCCACACTCGCTTCACAAATTAGTGCGGCGAGGAACTTCTTTACTGCGACAGGCAGTTGACAGCACCATGACACAATGGCACACGCCCGTGCGCGTCACGATGAAAAAGCAGACGCCGGAAGCGCCACATGGCCAATCGGGTGCCATAGGTTTTGTCACGTGCCCCAAGCAGCCAATAGAATCGCGTGGTGGTGCTTCTTGATGACGCGATTTTGCTGAAAAACCAATGAGCAAGGCGAGCCACTGGTGGCGGGAAATTGAAGATGAAGAACGACCCTTCAGAACGAGACCAAGATTGCCAGTTAATACATTCACCCTATTATAGTTTGGAGCCAGTCCGGTGCGGGCCGCAGTGCTATTCTGTCAGCGCTACATAAATTCATTCAGGTAACCGGAAGGATACACTGCTAGTGGTACTGCCAGATATATCCAATTCTTTGTCTCCCTTCTTCATCCTTGCTAATTTATTTTATATATTCTGGTTTATCGAATTCTTCTGCACTTTTTCATGTTTTTTTTTCAAAGGAACATTATTATTGTTCTTATCTAATTTCTCTTTTTTTTAGCAAGTGTTGTACAAAAAATATCTATTATAAGGTACAGTGTGGCCAATCCCCCTTGTGGGTATGAGCCAAGATCTTCTAGGCGACAAGACAAGACCACAATAGCACGTGTGTAATGGCAACGGTTCGGTGTGGAAAAAGCGCGACTTTATCGTCTATTTGTGCTCAGATTCATCTCACAGGGGTGTTATAAATTGATTTTGTGCCAGAAATAATGACGCCAGAAGGTAGAAACTTTTCAGATAACTGCAAAAATAGTTGCAGATTCCGAAAATGTCAACTTCAAAAAGTCTGTTTTTTCGTAATTTTCGGCCTTTTAAGACCCCTGTCCCCCCTTAACTTGAGTTTGAAAACCACATTATTATTGCAAGTTACGCCGTAGCCGAAGGGCTCGGGATATTTCGATTACCATGGGTTCGTTACCTTGCACCTATATCTAACTACATGGGAATCAAGCATTTTCGCCTTCATTACAACAATCAGGCCGCCATGTTCGAGATTCAATCCTGCAACTTTCGGGTCAGCATTGTAGCACTATAATGACTATATTCATATGTCGGGTAATGCTGATCAGAGAGTCTAGGCCCAGAGTCAGAGAGTCAGCCCGACTGTCCTGTGCCAGCAAATTTTATAATTGCGACCCCCCTCTCCAATTTATCCTCACCATTTGACTTCACTAGTCACCTGTTTTGTTTACACAACACACCGCTCGTTACCTATAGACTATTTTACAGGCGAGTTTGAGTGCCGCCATATTCATCAACAACTAAATGAAGAATGTTACACTAGATGCAAGAACATGAAAATGATTGCGTTGGAGCATACGGAGTCTCATGTCCTTGTTAATTCACATTGAATATACATCAACAAGAAAACATTGGCTTAATCCCATGATGGTGGCGACCAGATGTCTTACGGAAAATAGTTTATACTGTGTACAGGTGCTAATGTTCTGAGTACTGCGTCAGTTCTACACTAAGTTGACGGCCCAGCCAAGCCAACAAGCTGCCATGCTTACGTGGTCTGGTACAGAGAATAAATTGGGCATTGATTACGACTTGATGACAGATCTATCTCTATGGTGCCATAACCAAAATTGGTTTGTGAGAACTGTTACATAAGCAACTATTTAGCTGACTGTTCACAAATATCCATCACCTTCAACTTACAATGATAAAAAAAAAGAAGAAATTCAGAGGAAGATGGAAACTAGAAGGAATGAAAATATCATGAACATGGGCTTGTCACTGGAGCCACCATCTCGACAAGCGAACTTGCAAAAACACTGAACTGTGAAGAAGACGTGTCTACTTGTCGAAACAGTGGCTAAGGTCACACGAATATTTTACACCAGTATTCCTGGATACCATTATGCATACACGAAAGGAACAAAATATTGAGGGCCGGTTTCATTTGTTTGATAACGTTAATCGATCACCTACCCACTCGTTAACAGATGACGTGCTACATGACGCCAGCTGGCAATGAACGCCACACACTGTCATGGCTGCGAGCGGTGCTGACTAACTCTCCCAGGGTACACTTAAATATCCCGCAAAGCGGGCGAGGAGACAACAGTCGCAGCAGCTCAATTGGCAAGAGCATCGGGCGCATATCCTGAAGATTCAACATTTGCCAGTGAAAAGATGTCTTCTCATTCGCTGCATTTTATTCAAATTGCCTGCTCGTTTCCATTACACATACAGGGCATACGAAACGCATGCAAGAAATAAAAACAGGCACAGACACAGAAAGCAGCATGCTGCACTAAAGTTGCAGTAAATCAAAAATGCCGGAGAGAACACCTACAAGGTGTACCTGAAGTGATGACAGCAGAGGGCTGCAAGTTGGCATTGCACAGGTCGCCCACGCAGCAGCAGAACAGAAGCTGGACACTTGGCTCTCGGCGCGTTACTGCACAGTGCTGGCTTTGACTGCAGTCGTGGTTGTTGCCCACCCAGCAACCTGAGTGTGAGAAACGAGGTGCAAATGAGACATGCATATATTTGACAGTGATAATACAGTTCGCACAGTTAGGTTTCACATTGTCTTGTTAAATGTTTTTTTCATACACAGCACAGCTTAAAGGGACCGACAACCAATTTTTTTTCTAGCCAGTTTTTTTCCGCCGTAACAGAAAGCTTACCCTTCGTAGTGTTCGTAGCTACAGTAGTTAATCCCAAGAGCACGTACTTATTTTATAAGAAGTATTTTTCGACCTGTAAGGCTCTGAACACTGATGTGCTATTTTGCCCAGCAACACTGAGAATTGATAGCGATGCCGGTGGCCCTTCTAGCCACTTGTGCACACTGTCATTCTGCGTTCACAAGAGTTCCTGTACCTATGCTCTACCACGTTTTTTCTGAGCTTCACAACTAGTTTTGAAAATAAAAAGCCGTTAAAATAAGACTGTGTCTTTATGCAGCTTCTCTGTATTTGTACCATGTTGTGTGCGCCTGCGCCCAAGGTTGTTGCACTTGTGTCGTGGATGGCTTGTCTCGACGTCGTTACTCTCTCGACACACGAGCCATGCCAAGTCACCAAAAACGTCACTGCGCATATGCACTGCTGTGCCTACTGGCAGTACACATCATTTCTGAGACAAATTGTAAATAGAAAACTACATTGCTTCAAACCATGGCGACCCGGAAACTGCGTGCACGGTTTCATGAGCAAGCAGAAAAGTTGCTCAAGATGCGCTGACGAGCATGTGATGATTATATCCCATGCCACTTAAATGCGTACTACTTATGCAGGCCTATATGTACATTTCTATAGAGTAATATATTTTACTATAAAAAAAAACACATTTCAGTACTCACAGAAAAATTGCTAGGTGTGTACACTATTTTGCGGTCACATGACAGGGCAGCTCGGATAATTGAAGTTTCTCTACCAGGTGGCGCCACAGGCTATTTTCGCTATTTTTTCATGTTCTGGGCAGTTGTCAGTCCTTTTAAACAGAGGGTCTGAACAAAGAACAGTAGCAAAAGACTGGGCCTCACTGTTGTTTTTCCTACTCCAGAAAAGCTAATGATAATAATACCATCTAAGGTTTTGCAAGCCAAAACAACTATGCGATTGTGAGACACACCGTAGAAGGGGGCTCAGGTAATTTCAAGCATCTAGTGTTCTTTAATGAGCACTGACACAACACAGCACACATTGCTCTAGCGTTTCACCCCCATCAAAATCGAACTACCGTGGCCGGGATCACACCACAAACTTTTTTGTCAGCAGCTGAGCCCCATAACAGTTACCCCACTGTGGCGGACGCCCCAGAAAACTTTATCTAAAAATTACAATGCTCTGTAGAATGAACAGTAAAAAAACAAAGAAACACTTTGTGCTCTGCGATACTGTCATATATCCCATTTCGTTGTCAAAAAATACATAAGACAAATCGGAAGTTGTTTGAATACTTGTTTAAGAAAGCATTGCAGCAGTGTGCACAAAGTGGTTAAAGGTCCACTTCGGAATTCACTGTCATTATGGCGGCGGCACGCCCCTTTTTTCAGTATTTTTTCAGAAAATGGTATTTCATCTAATAATCAGCAAGGGTTTCGCAAAGGGTATTCCACAATTTCAATTCTTACTGAGGTTACGCATAAAATTGGACAGTGTTTAGATGGAAAAGGTCAAGTAGACATCATATTTATTGATTTTCGAAAAGCATTCCAGAAAATATCTCACAGAAAGTTGCTTAAAAAGTTGTCTTGTTTGACTGGTGACAGTCAGCTAATAAAACGGATAGAGGCATTTTTTTCAAATAGACAACAATTTGTTGAAATAAATAATGTCTCCAGCACCAATAAACCAGTCAGATCGGGCGTTCCGCAAGGGTCCGTAATAGGCCCTTTACTTTTCTCTATCTATATCAGTGACATGGGTGCCGATTTTTCTCAGCAAATAGCTATAAAACATTATGCAGATGACACCATTGTGTATGCCAAGATAAGCTCCACTGACAATCAGCTGGAGCTTGATAACCATTTACAAAAATTGGTCTTTGGTGCGACGAATGGCAAATGGAACTGAATGCATCAAAAACTCTCTTCAAGCGCATGACACATGAAAAAGACCCGTTATCCTTTTTTTACAGCATTAAGGGCACAGTGCTGACTGAAGTAAAGAATGTTAAGTATCTAGGTGTTCATCTTACACATGACTTGAACTGGTCCATGCATGTTGACAGTGTTTGCAATAAAGCCATGCGTAAACTTTGGTCGTTACAACGAAAACTTCACGATGCCACCCCGGAAGCTAAAACAATGGCGTATAAAATGATTATTCTTCCAGTACTGACCTACGCAAGTCATCTATGGGAACCATATACCAAAACAAATGCACTAAAATGTGAGCGTACACAAAACAAAGCCTTACGGTTCATCTTCAACTCCTATTCCAGAACTCAGTCTATTAGTGAGCTTAGAGACAGAGCTTTAATGACGGTAAAACGAAAAATGCAACATAATCGACTGATATTCTTTTTTCACATACTCAATGGAGACTACAAGGTTCACCTAAGGGAACACATCGCACTACAGCCATTTACCACATCCAGAACAAAACACTCGAAACATATCACACCACTTAGCTACAGAACAGATTTATTCAAGTATTCATTTTTGGTTTGGAGCATCGATGACTGGAATCCATTACCTCAATACATAGTCGAACATTGTGATTTACAAAGGTTCGAAAAGGCTTTGTCAGAATATTTGTAACCAAATTGCTTGTTCCTTGTAGGTTGAACGTGTTCAATGTACTATATCAATATGTTCAATATGTACTATATCACTTCAAATCTTTTTTCTCTTTTTGGTGTCGTGTACGAGATGTATTCGAACATGTTTCTTTTATCCGTAACCTATGCGGGATGTATTCTGATATAGTTTTTGCGTTTTTGTTTTGTTATTTCCATATAGTGTGGGTCTTGAGCGTATAGTGTGAAACTTGTTTCCACATATGTTCTTTGTACATGCCAGATATATAACCCCAACTTCTGTCTTGGCCCTTGGGCTGACAGTATGAATAAATAATAAAACAATAAAAAAATAAAAAGTATTGCAAGGTTTTAGGTAAGCAACACTTGCAGCTGATGAAAGAGATTATTGAAGCGCATCGCATCGTATAGTTGGACCAGCTTGCATGTAAATTCCGCATCAGTTTCTCTGCTGCAAAAAATGATTGCATACCTCAATCGGTCATAAATTTTGTCCTGTCCTCAAGCATAATCAGCAAGTCATAAATGATTTGTTATTTAATAGTGATCGATGCAGTTCTTGTCTGTTGCACTGTTCCCTTTTATAGTGTGCCATTTATTAGCTCGTTTTTCGTTCTTTTTTTCCACAGATAGTGCCAGATTCCGCAGACCATCATTTCAGCCAATCGTGTGTCCGGATTTTGATACATGAAGCCACTGTATCTCAACTTATATGACTTGATAACCATAGCGTTGTGTGCATCTGGCATTGAGGTGGAAATGACACTGCCTTCTAAAGCTGTAACTGATTATACATGGTCCTGGAATATGTGTAAACCCACATACATAAGAGATGATATCTGGGATTATGAGGCACGCTGTAGTGGAGGGGTCCGGTAATTTCGATCACCTGGTGCTCTTTAACCCATTCGCGACCAAAGGAGGAGAAAAAGAAAACTTGCCAAGTGACAAAATTTTTACAGCGAAAGCCATTACGAAATTACAACTCGGGTAACGCCCAGTTGTCCCCCGCTGCCGCCTCTGGTGCCCGTAACCACAGTGCGCGAAATTGGGAAAAAAAACGTAGCACCAAAGACACTGTGGACGATAAAGGCGCACATTGACGAATAGCCAGAAGACGGGACCAATAATCTCGAAGACAAGTTAACCAATGGTGGATTTTCAATGTGCAGAGCTGGTGCCTCAGACCACCCTATGGTTTGACAGTATCATGGGCTGTGAACCTAAATTCCGTAGCTAGCTGCAAGAACACATTTCGTGTAACAGAATCGAATTAGTGGACCCTTCCTAGTGGATCCTAGTGGATTCGTGTAACAGAATCGAAAAGGGACCCCACAACACCTTTCTAAGTGATCACAGAATGACCTCAATGCCGGACGACCAGAGTGCCTCACGAATTCACAGCCACAAAATCCTTTCGCAAGTATAAACACAGTTACAGGTTCGTTGCACACCCTGAGGACTTTCGTCACAAGCGTGTCGGAAGTAGAACGTGGGGGGTGGAGAAGATGGCAAAAGGCCAAGAAGTAAGGTCACTGGGTGCCAGCACCTTATGTATTCTCTATTCAACTTTTTTTTTTTAAGTAGTTGGCTGCCCATTCAGATTTCTTGAAGTCAGAGCAAGCAGTTTCTGACTGTCTTTGACACGAAATCGTAGATTCCCCACCTTACGGTAATGTTTGGGTTCCATGTCCACATAAGCCTCGACTACCAATCTGCAGAGTTTTTATGTTCAATAAGTGTTGCGGAGCCCCTTTAGATTTGTGTTGAGTGAATGCCCATCTTGGTGAACAATCTTAGTGCGGCCTGATATGCCACATAATGTTTACAATAGATACACTTAGTTGGGCGTCCCCAACAGCTATTCGTACACAGCCTGCCATTGGAAATACACAGCAGGCTGCGTCTGCAGACCTGCTGTGGATGCCCAACTAATTCTGTCTAACAACATTGATTTGGAAAGGTCTGTCATAAAAATGTGTTTGACCATACTACATCAGTATTTTTCTACCTTAGAAGGTTTATTGGCAGAGAATAGGCAATGGTCAGCAGCATTCAAGCACAGCAACCACAAGCTCGTGCTGACAGCGGTAACACTGATGCACAGAAATGCTGCCGATGCCCCTCTTATTCACTGCAAAAACAAATTTACCGGGAGACACGCTTTATTCTGACCACAAGGTTTTTTACCAAGGGCCATGGAAGTGATTTCCTTTTGTAGCCACTTCATGCTGCTGCATTTAGATAAGCCATGCAACACTATAGGAAGTCACATACTGCTTTGGCATCCCGGGACGTTACAAAATAGAGAAGGAAGAGCTCTTTTCTCACTGAACTAAGACAGACTAAGAGAGAAGGAAGTGTATGTGCGGCACGCATTCTGCTCATGCGGCACGTCCACACCCCCTTAGTGTCATCCTGCAACGCCCACATCCACCCCAACAGGCCTCAGGACACACCCTAAGACCAGGAATGCTTTGCACATGCCACATCAGAAGCTTGTGAAACTCAATATTCATACTACTACAGCAGCCCTCCAACAGGAAAAGAAAAAGCCAGGCCTAACTGCACAAAAGACATTTTCTGAGTACAATTTCTAACTTACATTGCTGCCCACTGCCAAAATGAAACACGAAATTAGTCTACTGAAAGTTTGCTAGGTACAGTAATTGGCCTTGGATGGCTTCTGGTTTTGGCTTTTCGCATAGCTTTCAAAACAAAAGGTTTAATTAAAAAATAAATAAATAGTAACACTAAGTGAGGTACAAGTCACAGGAGGTGCCATACAGGGTTTTTTTTTTTTTTTAACATGAAACATGCCTTTTGTTCATACACACAGTGTGCTTGCATGAAGCATGTAGGAGCTCATAGGACACAGCGCTGTGTCCTGCTAGTTCACCGTCCCGTTCTTAAACTGTTCTGCCATTATGTTCAGGAAGAGATGAAAAGATGACCAAAACCCTCTTCGCTGATAGCGTACACTGTCCATGGGCCTAGGCACCCCATACCTTTAAGTTTGACGCTGAGCACGCCACTGTTGTTCTGCCAGAGGACGTAGCAGAGGTTGCCCTTTTCGTTCTCCCCAGGCCGACACTCCTCCGACCCGTTACAGCCCGGAAGGGGCTGGCCATCAGCACCCGGAGAGCCTTGGCACAGTGTCTCATTGTAGTACTCGCATCGCATCAGGCTGGGTGGCGGCCGGTCGGGGCTCACGGCTGCACGAAAAATGCCCGCACAAGTGGTTAGCCTTAGGTGATGGTTCACACATTTTAATTACAGCTACATCCAGGCCATTTAGATATACCAACCAATCAAACTATACACAATGCACCTAACACAACTAACAACAATCCAACAACCGCAAAAATCTAACCAACTGCAAATGATGTTGCACAACGCAGTACTTATGCACACAAGTACTGCGCTGTATGTACACATAAACAAAATTGCTCGGATATGGGGACTTGAACTGCGGGCCTTCAGTGGCGAAGCTCAATGCTGTAACGACTTAGTCACAGGGGTGGTCTAACCCACAGGTGCGGCAGTGGTCGACTCTGTTCTCAGCACAATCACACTGTAAAACAACAAACTGAACTTGCAATAAAATGAATTAAAGAAACGTATATAATCCAGAGCTCAATTCTTTCCATAATGCAAACCTTTTTGTGACTGCTTACATGGTGTTTATGATGCACAGCTTGCATTGCTGAAATGCTACATTTATAAACTTTAAAAATCACTGTTAGATGGTTTCTGTTTTAGATGGTTTCTGTTGTAATATTTTCTTGCACACTTTCATAACTATAGCTAGTACTAAATAATTCACTCATGTTACCTCGCCTATTTTAATCGATCACCGGTAATCAACGCTTTTGAATCGTCGGGCTTGGCATGTTAAATTTGTTCACCGTTCACCCAGCACTTCATAGTAGTTAGTCCAGCCATTCAACTTTCTGAATCCATTTGAATTTGCCCATTTTCGCAACATAGTGATTTTGGGCAGACCTCTGCGCGAACCAATGTGTGAGTGTAAGTTGTTGAAAAAGTGCCCTAGGCTGGCGCACTTGACAGAAGTGCGTGCCCCTCGTGATTATGCTACAATAACATTGAAGTTCTATAATGAAAAGAACCTTTGCAAGCCAAATATTAAAGTGTCAGCTTCACAGTTTGACAATGTTGAACAGTGAAAATTGCCACAAATTTATGCCAGATATTCAACAGAGAGCTGTTCCTAGGAGTCTGGGAAAATTTTTTCAACAAAAAATATTTGCGGAGGTCCGCCACATGTTGAAAGTATCGAGGTGGCCTTTGACAGTTTCCAGCAGTTTTGGTTTTGCTTGCATTGTTATATCAGACACAAGGTCGCATCTAGTGTCACTAGTTGCTCCTATGACGTCGTCGTCACGCAAGCCTGGGTGAGCACAAGCGCTGCAAAACACATCTGCTGCTAGAAACTGTCTTGCGATTCCCTCTGAATTGAGTGAGGACGAACTTGGAGTTCAAGAATGACAGCACCTCAGCTTCAAGTTTTATGGCGACGACGTTTTGCGTCAGTCTGAGACATTCGCATCCATCCCCCCCCCCCCCTCTTCAAAAAAAAAAAAAAAAATCTGGCTATGTGTCTGCATTGTGGCACTTGTGAAGAACAACTTCCTCTGCTCCTATGGTATTCGATGCGACACTCACAAGAAAAAAACAAACATGATAATTGTTTCGTCAGATGTATATTAAGCTCAGCCGAAAGACTTAGAAGCCTGGGTTTGTGTTTGCATATACAATTTTTGAAGGGTGCCTTTGTGTTGATTAAAATGGTTTGATGCATTTTTTCAGTTATTTATCTCTGTCACTCTCTCTGTTTTTTGCGGGCACGACATGGACTGTGTAGGACCACATCTGTTCTGTCTGTAGTAGCCACGCACAGTTCCAAAAGCTTTCTCACTGACAGGCTTGTCCTTAAAACTTCCCATATTGGAGCTTTCAAGACAAAGCTATTTATCTTTTTGTCGACACAGCGTACAATTTAGGCAATCACGACTCAAGCATCAACTTTAAACATGCCTCAATCATCATTTGAAAGAGCGGCTAACAAGCGCCCACGGCAGCACGCTTCAGGAGAAAGGCACCGCATCGCCGCCTAGTGGTTTTCGTGAAAACAGCCTCACCGGGGGGACCGCTGTCGTCCCACTTACCCTATCTAGTTCATAATACAGGAACTGAAGTTAACTGTCTTTGAAAGTTGAAAACCGGAGCACAAAACAAGAGAAAAAAATTCCCTTTTGCATTTCACTCTGCCAGTTTGTTCATGGTTGTTTTGATTGAGAGTTTTGCACAGGTACATCGAAAGTCTCGCTTTACGGTGGCCTTTGCAAACCGATGCATAGCACACCTTGTGTAATTCACAACTGCTTTCAAAATGTAATACTTAAAAGCAGGTATGATCTTATAAATGATGATGTATGAAGTATGGTTTCACATTTTTCAAAGCACAACAGAGTGTCCTAGCTGATACCACATGAATGCAACAGGCCATCTAAAGGCAATCATGGCAAGATGGCATGCCAAGTTTTTTGTGCCAACAGTCGCTGTTGTGCGATGTTGTAGTTGGAGTAGAAGGTGGTTTCTCCATTCAAATAAAATTACAACCACATTGTTTTTGATGTTCTTATTTGCCCTAAAATACTGCCACAGTCCACAGTACTAGAAGCAGCTACACAAAATACACGCTTAATTTGTATCACAAGGCCTCTTAAATAAATAGCCTTTCAACAGTCCCTGAACAGAGAGCATATCCAAATGGCCATTAGCAGTTGGTGAATGCTATGTAGATCACAGACCAAGGCCTCTGAAATTTAGAGCGTGCTTTGGGTGATGCCCGATCCCAAGTGTCAGGCAAGGTGCCAGTTATGCTGATTTTAAATGTAGTGGTTTCCGCACCACTTCTGGCTTGTGGTAGAAACACTCGTTTTTAAATTATGGTCATAGCATTATAAGAAGTCTACTTTTCACAGCACATCTATTCATATTTTCAAACGTAAAACTTTTTTCCGGACGTTACTGTATGTCCGTAACATTTCAAACCAAGCTTTCCAAGCAGCTTTACCACTGTATTACCAAACCAAACTTAAGCTTATTCTCACCACCACATTCATGAACCAACCTTAAAATTAGGGAAAGGACAAGAAAAGCATAAGTGCCCCGCCGTGGTGGTCTAGAGACTAAGGTACTCGTCTGCTGACCTGCAGATCGCGGGTTCGAATTCCGGTTGTGACGGCTGCATTTCCGATGAAGGCGGAAATGTAGGCCCGTGTGCCCAGATTTGGGTGAACATTAAAGAACCCCAGGTGGTCGAAATTTACGGAGCCCTCCACTACGGCGTCTCTCATTATCATATGGTTGTTTTGGGGTCGTTAAACCTCACAAATCAATCAAATCAATTGTGAGCTTCATGTTGGAAACAGGTAGGAACCGATGGCATAGTTAGTCAAAACTGATTGACTGATATGTGGGGTTTAACGTCCCAAAACCACCACATGATTATCAGAGACAACGTAGTGGAGGGCTTCTTTAAAGGGGTGGTGCCATCAAATTTCGAGGCTGAAGCAAGCCCCTTGTGGGTTTCCTCTGAATGCTAGGACACTCCACACAATCGGTCGTACACAGCGAATGTTTAGAACATATTTTAACTCAGCTCAAAAGTGTACCTAAATGCTGGTTCTCCCGGGCCGAAGCCCATCGCAAGCACGTCCAGAACTGTTGCAGCTCTCTAGGAAGGCCAACAGTTGCAGTGAGGTCACACGAGATCAGTAGTGAACGTAGGTGTGCGCAGATTTCCCCTCCGGCAGAAACAACAAAAGTTCATCGCAGCACACCCCCTTCCTATCTATGTAAACGGATGGGTCTTTTAACTCCCTGCGCACCCTTCCTGTGATGTCAACGACTGTGTGGGGTTGTGTTTGCACAACCCCCCTCGTAAGTGACTATGGGAGCGGCCGCCTCCTTACACCCCCCCCCCCCCCCTTTCGTCCCGTGCACACGCCAAATGTAGTGAGGGAAGCGACCTCCCCCCATACCGGCAAAGCATCGCGGCTGCTACCCATTTGTTTTGCAGGTGCTCGTGCGACACGTGTGCGCGAGAAAGCTAGCGAAAGCAGACAATCGCCTCCGAGATGGCGGGTCGCGCGTGGCCCACCATATCAGAGGTCATGAGCAGACGATAATCCACTCGATGTGCGTCACAGCCTTGTGTGGGCCACGCTACACTGCAACGTCACAGCACAATTCTGCGCCCAGAAAACCGAAAGTGGTCCACATAAAAAAGGCGATATTATATTATTTAGCGAAAATTATTGAATCGTGGTGAGTATATCATGCTTCCTGGAGATATAAGAAACACGTGCAGCAAATAACGCGCAATCCACAAAAATGGTGGCACCGCCCCTCTAACGTGCATCCAAATCTGAGCACACGGGCCTACAACATTTCCGCCTTCATCGGAAATGCAGCCGCCGCAGCCGGGATTCGATCCCGGGACCTGCGGGTCAGCAGCCGAGTACCTTAGCCACTATACCACCGCGGCGGGGCGTTAGTCAAAAATGACTTCTACGAGTGAGAGGTAAACGTTTGACAAGTGGCGATATTCGCAGAAAACATTCAAAGACTCGCATTGAAGTTGCTACAACAAAAATATAATTATGAGGCACGGCGTTCTGCTGAATTCCAGGTCCATTTTGACCACACGGGAATTTTACAATGTGCACCTAAATCTAAGTACTTATGTTCCCCTGCGTTTTGCCCCCGCCCCAATGAAAGGCGGCAGCCAGGAGTCGAACCCACGACACCGAGCTCAGCGTGACAGAGTGGAACGACGCAAGACGAGAACAATATGTTGGGGACTTTTTTCCTGTTGCGTAAATATCCCTTTCTGGTACTGTGTCAATATATTTTATATGAGCAGAGAAGGCTTAGCAGACATTAATTGATGTTTTCGCGTCCAGCATTAAGGGGGGTGGATAGCACAGACGTGTGCAACTACTACTGCCCATCACTCTTCAATTGTTAAAGCAAACTTTACAGAGAGGGGGGGGGGGGGGGGTAGAATCGGTCAATAAAAAAATACAAAGCCGTTCTATAAATAATAAAAAATTACTTGGAAGTTTTTATTTTTAATGAACATTTGTGAAAAAAGATTTAGCATATAGATTGGTGAAATCTCTTCTGGTTATTTACATGTGCCCAGGGTATCATGCTGAAGCAAAATAATTGTAGGCGTGGCCATTCTATACTTAAAAATATAACTGTTTTGTGACTAGAATTCTATGGCTGTTCTTTTTTTTTAAATTAAGAACTTTAGAAAAAATACGCTTCTAGCGGCAACAACATTATCTTGCTTCAGAAAGGTGGTATTAAGAAAAAAGTCGCAAAAGCTTGCATTCGATAGCTACAGCGGTTACAGAGAAAATGTTCCTTTTCTAACTAAAGGTAGTGTTCGGAGAAAACGCCATTTATAGTGATAGTTGCCACAGTGCTGACATGGGATCAGGCGCGTTTAGGGCTGTCTTTACACTGCTCGAAAAGACTCGCCACTTCGTGGAAGCACTAGTCAGTTATGCTGGAATATTGTGCCACGAAAATTTAAAAAAAAATCGCATATTCGGTCGTCTTCTCCCGTGACTGCGCGCAATTTACGCAACGGCACTGAATTATAACTCAACAATTCTGCTTTGTCCGTTTCCTAGTGTTCGCGCTCAACACCATTATGAACGGTACCGGAGTACAGGCGCGAAATTTGAGAGGGAAATGTGATGTCACTTTTTAGTAACAAGCTCTTTTGAGGCACAACAATCAATTTAAACACAAAAAGTTCGCTTCCTGGGGTGTGTAGCATCTTCTCAAACGTTCCGATCTCGATGCGGTTCTCGGAACATTTGAAAAGATGCTACACACCCCAGGATGCTGTTGTTTCTTGGAGTCTCTCATAATCATATGGCGGTTTTGGGACGCTAAACCCCACATATCAATCTATCGACGCTGTCCTCGCACGAAAACAACTAAAAAATGACCACTATTGTCTTGCTGCGCGCTGCTTTCATTGTAGGAAAAAAGAAAGAGCGATAAGTTTAACAATGGAAATTAAGAAAAAAAAATACACGAAGAGCAGCGCGCAGTCGTTTTCAATAGCACAGAAAAACAGCAGGAAATATCTCCAAGCGGAAAACGGGCAGCTGACAATTTACAACTCGTTTCATACGAACAATCACAAATTCTGTTAACACACGTGCACATACAGATTCGGCTGCCACGGAATTCAAAAAAAAATTTAAAAAGGCGAGCGCAGATACGTGACAGAGGGGGAGGGTTTGAATGTCAGCAGTTTTTAGCGAACCAGTTTTTACCAGAAGAGCTGCTTGGTTGTTTCACGGCACTTCAGAACAAAACATCGCGGGAATGTGCCTATCTCGGGGCGTGGAACACAAACAACAGTTTTTTTTTGTTTTTTGTTTTATATAAACACGGATCGCTCCTTTGCGGTAAGCGAATGTGATGAAAGAAGCAAGGCGTGAGCGCAGCGCTTCTGGCACTGCACACGTGCTACGCGATTCCGTCATCAATGCGCCAACAAAATCCAGCAACAACAAAAAAAAAAAAAACGGGCACCGCAAAGAGCATGGACAGGAACGAATAACATACGGCGCCGTTCTCCGGAACAAGAGTTCGGACGCGGAAGTTGAGCGGTATTTAGTTGCATCATTTAGCTGTTTCAGCCCCGCTGCGAACGAAGAGGCCTTACGAGCAGGAATACGTCAGCAGCGACGATGTGGCCTTCGTTTCCAAGAGTGTTTCGGGTGCCGTCACGGGCACACCGGTGATGCCAGCTATTTGTCTTTCCTGGTTACGTGGTGGGCCATTCACAACGGCCGTTCCGCTAGCCCAGTTTCTCAAAAGGACACTTGCCGCCCGAAGGAGAAAAGAGAATGCACACGTGACAGCCTTGATAGAAGCGTACGCCAAGAAATGGGGCGATTTAGTACGGCGCTATCACGGGGAACACGCACGGGAAAAAGACAGTATCCGAACGACGAAAAACACACGGAGCCTTCCGGGAACAGTAAGGTAGCGAACGGGGGAACACGACCGCACACACACACGAAAAACAGCGCAGCCTGCGACCAGCGTATCCCGTGGTGGCTGCCCGCGAGCGATAAGGCGACCTTCACCAACCGCGATGTCGCGCGAGCACTAACCACGTAAAATGCTTCGTGGCTCGAATAAAACGCCGCGAACGGGTCAATGCGCAGGATTTCGAAGGTGACAAGCGCGCTAAAAGGGTTAGGAAAGTTAGCGACCTTACCCACTGCGATAGCGAGGCAGGACATCACGAGTAAACAAACAGTCCAGCGATGGTTAATCCCGGGTGCTTCGCACGGCACACGTCCACCTCGGCGCTCCATCTTCACCCGTTTCAGCCACATTGACCAGCGCACATCCAGAACGAACAGTCTGCACTCGGTCGTCGACACGGCGACGGGAATGGAAACAGCCGGACAGCCAAAATATCGCTCTCACGAGCGAGTCCTCACTTCGGCTTCAATCGTCGTCTCATCATAGCTATCGAAAACCCATCTCGACGCACAGATTACGTCGACTCACAATCGGCTGACACACCTCGGCGAGGCGCACACCTTGTCAACGTCATGACATATCACTCCGATCATCGGCAACCAGCTCGTTTAGTTTACATCGGCTAACACTGTCGCACGCAGTAACAAAATACACAGTCCCAATATGGCGGACCTTTTTGTGCCTCCGGAACGAGTACCCGGATGAACGGCCTTCTTTTTTACTTTGTTTATTTGAACGGCACATCGTGTTTTGCTCCGTACGTACGTACGCGTACGGAGAGGTTTTTAAGGAGTACGGTAAACGCAGCGAGGTGTCGCGTACGATTTGGTCCATGGACGAACATTTTTTTTTTCTTTCTCGTAGGCGGGAAATAACAAAAAAGTGGAACAAACTTGACGTTTCCGGTGTGCGATGTTTATTTTAGAAGCGGCGCTCTGTGGGGGGTAGCAGACAGGCCGGCGGGCCGCCACCCCTCCACCTTTGAAGAAAATGATTTTGTACGCCGTAAACCCGTCACTTTGTTTATCGATTGTTTCGATACAAGCACCGATGACGCGAGTGGATCGTGGAACGCCGAATCTCTCGTCGAAATAGCCTAGCGCCACGAGCACACCCACTTCTCCTCGTTAACTGAAAACCGTGTTCGCGCATCAGCTTGTTTTAAAATGAACCGGCTCGGCTGCTTCAGCTGCGTTTGTGTAATAAGCTATCGAATTTCTAATAGATAAGGCGCTTTGCAACTTTGCCATACTGCTCGTTACAACCTACTGTCTTTGTTTTATTTTTTAACGGGCTCCGATTTTCTCTCACTTACTCTTCCCCATGTTCTCTCTACTTGCCAGCGCCTCCATTAGTTTGCGCTGTTCCCGTTACCGTTCGCACCCAAAGGTAGCCTCACATAACGGCATACTCGCATTCAAAACTTGGTTTTTTTACTATCTGCGGATGTTAAAATATCAAACAATGCAGTTTTCATCAACTAGTTATTCATAATGTTTCGTTTACCTTTTAAAACGGGGAGTAACGGCGCTTCACCGACTCCATACGAGTCGGCGATTCTCAGAATCGCGAGTGAAAAAGAAACTCATAAAGAAAGCATACTAGAGGTCTCCCATTGGTGCGTTCTGACATCACTTCTGTAGCGCTCGTGATTGGCCTAACAACATGATGTCAGGTCTAAGAATACGCAGGCGCGCATAAAAGCGGACAACGTGCGCTGCGCGCGTCATTTTGCCGCTCGTTGGTGTCCTCAGCGCGTCAAGCCAGCGGTCGCTTCGTGCCGCAACAAGTGCGCCTAAGTAAGCCGGCATTTCGATTGTGGTGCAAGATAGGACCCGCCGATCGCGAATTGTTTTTGTTTACGGTTGCGCAATTCGGAGTCAAGTGACGACTGACGGCTTCCTTGCTGCCCAGGTGACGGATTGCTCGCGCTTGGCGCTCAACCCCTTTAAACGGATTCGGAACTACTGCAGCCCATCCCAGCTGGTGAGTAGAAGTGCTCGACATCGTCGATCGCCTCTAACGTGTGCATCGCGTGGACTGTGACACACCCTGTGGATTAAGCGCGGATGTTGATTTTATAGTTTTGTTTTTCGATACCTGGATTTATGTAGTTACTGAACCGGACAATACTGAGCTTTTATTCATCTCCTTTTATTCTTTTGTTTTGTT
This sequence comes from Rhipicephalus microplus, assembly GCF_043290135.1. Lineage (NCBI taxonomy): Eukaryota > Metazoa > Arthropoda > Arachnida > Ixodida > Ixodidae > Rhipicephalus > Rhipicephalus microplus. The sequence continues at coordinate 147,509,136 of NC_134703.1, read as the reverse complement.
TTTCTACAGGCTACCAAAACTCTACAATGCTCAGTACGTGGTCCGTGACTGGGATGGCTAAGAACCACCACTGCATCAGTGTAGTCTATAGGGATACCACGCAGGCGGACTACGACGCCTCGGGCGAGGCCGTCAACCGCTCATCATCCAGGCATGCCAGCTCAAGCAGCAATCATCTTGACACAGGTGAGGACCGCTCCGACTAACATACGTTTATCCACAGCAGACATAAACAGAGAATGTGGAGCTAGCGAAGCCGGCACAGTATGAAGTAACTTAAAACAGCTGCTTCGAATGCCCCAGCACATAATTCACATTCCTGGTGCTGCCATCAATTGAGGAAATGTTAGCATATTGAGGCATTGCCTGCATTGGTTAATGTGTACAGCTGCTATTTCGGGCAGTCAAATACTAACAGTTACAAGGTATTATAAATGTTGCACTAACTTGAGCGCATCCTTAAACTGTCTGAACGGTTGTTTGATCTTGGGTTGCTGTAAACTGCACTGCGCTTCAGAAGCCAAATCCACAGTCGACATATTGCTCATTAAATTACTAGAGTAAGACATAGCAGCATGCTCTCAAGGGCAAAGTTGCGTACATTTTCCATCGTATAAAACGCAAATCTCAGTGCTTCCAAGTAGGAAGTTAACTTGCATGTTGGCGCAAGACTTGTGTGACTCACTAGTGTGCTGCTTTTGTTCTTCCAATGCAGGTGATGCCTCATTTTTCTTCGATGACCTAGCAAAGCCATATGTGGAGAGCAGCAACCTCAAGGAGTCTGCTCAGCCACCCTTTGTGCCACTGGATGACTCGTTTCTTTTCGATCTTTCTCACTTCGAAACCTTGCCGACAGACCTGAATTCCCCGACGCGGATGTACAACGGTCTGGCTCAGGACAAAGTGCTCACGTCCCTTGACAAGCCCGCCACAGAGACAGCCCTTCCGGGCCAAGCGTTCTCCCCAGCCACAATGGACATGTGGGAGCAGAACGAGACCTTCCAAGACCTGGAGAAACTGATTCAAGAGGTGAGCATCCACCACTGCGGTGCATTGAACACGTTTCGTCATCTTTATGGCGCTGACATGAGGTTACGTATTCTGGCTGCTTTTGCTTAGTAAAGAGCTATGCAATGTTAATAGGACTTGGCAACATTACAGCGTGCAAAATAATGTGGGAATGGGACAATGACACAACACTACACCATTCGTTCAGGCCTGCCTTTTGTTGTCCACAAAAATCTTTAGATAAGCATGAAAGCTGGTAGGTGGATTTCTTAGATTATTGCGACTGGGTCGAAGTGGAGTTTGACATCTAAATGTCCTCGTCAGGCAGCTTCTTTGAGACATTCTACATATTAGTTTATGGTGTCCACATACACTGTTCTGATCAGAAATCTTAATCTTGTCTACACAGGGAAAGGGCCCAACAGTTCTGCCACCTGTATCGAGCCAGTCGTGCTACATCCTGCCATCATCACTCCCAAGCCACCAAATTTCAAGCACCAGCAGTGGCACCACAGTGCTCGCTTCTCCATCGAGAAGCTGCAGCAGCAGTCCCAGTACTACAAGCCAGACGACATGGCAGCCTCAGTCGCCACCGTCATCGAGTGCTACCACCACCACTCCAGTGTCCGTAAAGCGACCTCTCAGTCCCGTCTGCGAGCCAGGCCCTTCTCACGCAGGTGGGCGCTGTTCCCCTAAACTGCAGAAGGTCGAGGAGCCACCGCGGTACTCAGACATGAGGGTCAAGAACAACATGGCATCCCGGCGATCACGGATGACTCGCAAGGAGAAAGAGCTTGAGATGGAGAAGCGGGCATCGGAGCTTGAGCAAGAGAATGAGCTCCTGAGGATCAAGGTCAAGAATCTGGAAGAGCTGACGGACAGGCTCAAAAAGCACCTTATCAGTTCTATCGTCAAGAAATGAGTGCTGGGTACTCGTTCCTTAACTTCATATCACACTTGTCACTGGACAAGTCCCAGTGTGTTTTGTTTGTCAGTGGCAGATGTGTTTTTTTTTTTTTTCCTCTGCCATTATCTTAAGCTCATGCCATCCCTGCCATCATTCCCATCTCTGCCCACTCCTTAAAATGTTGCACTGGGCCAATACCGACATGGTAGTGCACTAGGGGGTAAGGTGTCCGGTTTAATCAAGCTTTTTGCATATTTAAGTGTCTCGCAAATTTCGATGTTTGTTAATACCCGGTTGTGGAAGCCACATTTCTGTGGGAGACAGAACTTAACAAGCTAGTGTACTTAGATGCATTTTAATTAATTCTGTGAGAATCCGGGAAGAATCCTGAAGTTCCAGAATAAATGGCCTTAAAATCGTATCAGCAGAAGGAGAGGAATGTCTGGTGGACACAACCATGCAAGACAAACAGGTTGTGACATGTAGTACCCCAAAAATAAATTTTTTAGATCTTTGCCAACCACTGGCTCTTGGATGTTAAGTTCAGTGGGACAGATGGTTTGATTATTACATTCTCTAGTGCCAAACGTTTGACAATGTGCATCTTGCATGCCATTGACATGTCATGTGACTGTTTAGCTCCGAATCTTTAAATGCAATCAACCACCAATTCTGTTCTCTATAAAGAGAAAAAAGGTGCCAATTGTGCCCACTGCTTTTGTGGTTCCGACTTCCTTCCCCCTCTCCTTCAGTATTTAAAAGCTCATGAAGTGCAGCTTTCTGCATTCGTCATCTATTCCCAGTGAGCACGGTTTGTACATATGTCATTGCCAAAGTTTGAGTTGAGTGTGTGTCTGCGTGTGTGTATAGTACAGACTGCTGGGCAGCTGTGAGTGATATAAAAAAAGTGCCTTGATTCTGCCGCACGAGTGCAATATTGCAGGTGTGTTCCAAGGCATGTTCTATTTGTACATAAATGTACAATAAAAAAGAAATCATGGAAAATGTTTGCACTTTTTTATTTGAAGCATTTCTAGTGGACTTGCTGACGGCACTTAATTCATAGTGAAGCCATTGTACAGTGAGTGAAAGGGTCATAATACTGAAAACCTTGTCGTAACAGAAGACTTGTTTTGTTGGTTTTTTTTTCGTCCTTATGCTTATTTTACATTGGCTGTACCAGGTATTACAAGCACTGCATGCCAGGGGCGTAGCCAAAGGTTGGCCCACTGTGCCTGCCCCCCCCCCCCCCCCATTTTTTTCGCTGTGGCATAGAGAGCGAAAAATGACCATTTTAAGGGGGTGCCCCTTCCAAAATCAATGTGGTCCCTACACCTCCCATAAAACATTTCTGGTTACGCGCCTGCTGCATGCGTAATAAAGTAGCCCGATTCTGTGGCATTTAGGGCAATGGTTTGGACGAGTTTCTGTTTACAAACCATATTGCTGTAGTGCGAAGTTTGAAAAAGAAAAGACAGCTGAAAACACGGGTGCTTCTCTAACATTCCTCCCCTTCAGTTTTTTTTTTTTTTCTCTTGGCGGTATGCTTAGTAACTCGACAACGCGTTAGGCTGTTAGATAGTTTAGGTATGGAAAAAAATGCGTTCTGATCTGGCCAACCGTTCGTCGAGAAGGCGCACATAGGCTCATTCCCGAAGTGCAGATTATGGAACACGGGATATTTGCCCACCCGCCATGGCGGTTTAGTGGTTATAATTACGGTGTTCGAGGCTGACCTGGATTGAAGTCGCGGGATCAAAAGCCGGCCGCTTCTTGATGGAGGAGGCAAAGAGCTTGAGGTCCGTGTACTTTTAGATTCAGGTTCAGAACACAAGATGGCCAAAATTAGCGCAGCTCTCCGCTATACGGCGTACTAGTAAACATATCGTGGTTTTGTGACGTAATTCTACAACGCTAATATTCGATTAGCCCGAATGTGACGTTTAACGTTACTGACACGTTTAAAACATTACAATTAACGTCCACTATATTTGCCTTGGCTTCCTTATCTGCTTGTTTTCATTACGGCTGTGTCATACTAAAACCGGCGAGCCTTCTTCCTTAAACCATGGCTGGATGTTCCAGAGACACGTCAGTAACGAGGGTACGTTCTCTATCTGCCCCTTCGGGCCCAGCAATCATTAGAACACACCCCCGACACGCGCTGCTGAAACGAGCCAAGTGTGCTCCTTGATCACACATTCGAATTTCCACTGCGACAGATGTACTTGGTGTGCTCTCTCTAAGCGAACGGTTCGGCTTACAGGCACGCCATGGGAAACGAGAAACCCAGACGGGTAGGGTTTCCGGCACATTGTGCGAGTGCTGGAAATCCTACCTAAAAAAGGGGGCGATCTTGCGCTTCTGCGAAACAGCGAATTCTCATCGCTCATCGTCGGAAGTTTTCGCAACGCTCGAAACGCGGAGTGGCATATCTGACTTCACTCGCGGCGAAAGTCGCTTGAATCGGCAACCGCCACGTGGCAATTGAACGCCGAGTTGTCATTTCCATTGTAAACGCTGGCCACGACGCAGGTACATCAAAAGTCTCGCAAACTGCCCGATAGTTCGCGAAGCTTCCGTATAGTTTGTTCTACCATAGTGGCCAGAAAGGTTTTCCTTTATATAGTTCTAATGTATGACTAGTTGTCGCTAAAATGACTCTGATTTGATTGATATGTGGGGTTTAACGTCCCAAAACCACCATATGATTATGAGAGACGCCGTAGTGGAGGGCTCCGGAGATTTAGACCACCTGGGGTTCTTTAACGTGCACCCAAATCTGAGCGCACGGGCCTACAACATTTACGTCTCCATCGGAAATGCAGCCGGGATTCGAACCCGCGACCTGCGGGTCAGCAGCCGAGTACCTTAGCCACTAGAGCTAAAATGACGCAAAAAATACATGAAGGAAAGAGACTGGAATGACAACAGTATCTCAGAGTGGTTTATTTGAGGTGCGACACCAAAATTAAATACACACTAAACAGCATGCCCCGAATATTCAGTACCTAACAGGACAACCAGGTTTCCAACGTTGCAGGTTTCGAAGCTGCCGCCCGAAAATTTCGACTGCCTATTTCTAAAGCGCGAAATATGTGTCATACATAACGCATTATAGGAAAGAAAGCCTTATAGCCGAGGTGTCGGCGTTGTCAGCACGAGAGATGCAAAAACATCCTGTAATCACGTCACCGTGTAACTTATTCGCATGATTATTCTGCTACATCGCGATATCACGTGACGTCGTCCCTTAGTCAAGGCACGATTCAGAGGAACGGGGAGTTCTCCCCCCTTTCTCACCTGAGAGGGGTGCTAAGTGGGGCTCACAAATTGCTTACGTGAAGCGCTGCACGGAGCTGAAACGACCGGACAACTGCTGCACTCACAACTAGCTCATTTGGGAAGAAAACATGGCTAATATGCACACATGAAAGCGTAGCACGTGTGACAATGACGTTCCAGTTACAACAGTTTTCTTGTTATAACTGTTAAGACCTCGATTCAAAATATGTACTCCAACTGAACATAACAAAAACTACATGGACGTTTGGCCACCTACGTGAGTGGCGTCATCAGTATGCATAGTATGTTCTGGCACCAAATGAGGGGAGGTCGCCCAGTCTACTGTTGTTAGACTTACTGTACTGTTACAAGTCGTCATGGATGATTATCGGCCCGTTTACGTGTGCTAACGATGATGATGTTCTTGTCAGCCGATCCGCGGATGACAATCTCATTAGACCGCTTTTCAGGCGTCGAATTTAATTCTGAGTGCTCTTATGAAACGTATAATAATACCAGCGTCGACTTCCATATGCGGACCCTCAGGTGCGTTGGCGGGCCGCGCTGCTCAGCTCAGGACTAGTCCACCAACTATGAATGATTCAACAGGCTAAAAAAGCGGCTAAGAGACACGGGGTCTCTTGGTCAGTTACTATGCGTGAACCCCGCCGGGAAACCTGCAAGAAGTCAGTAAAGTAAGTTAATATTAAGTTATTTACTCACTCACTCGCTCGCTCGCTCGCTCATCCTTTATATATGATCAATTCTGGCGTCACTTCAAAACGGTCGCGCTGAAGAATGTAAAGACAGCACCGCGGCGGAGCGCCATGAGATCACATACACGCTTCGGTAATGAGAGCGCGCTTTTTGAATCGGGACCCCGCGTGCAGGGAAGGCTCGTTGTCATTCTTGTCTCTGTGTCGTCGTTTTGTTCTCGTGCTATAACTATCGGCAAGGCTCGTTGGTTTGGCTTGTGGTGTACACCGCATTTTTCAATCGGCTACCAAGCACCGAAACCACTGGGTCACCTTGGCGACTAACGTGCGGGTAGGAAAGAGGGAACTCCACAAAAGAGATCGCAGGGACGTTAGACGGGCTATGGGCATGAGTAGGGTCTTCAGCCCAGGTCCAACTATAATCGGCCCAAGCTCGGATCTGCGGCCGCTCTTCGCGCTGGTGAGGCCATATTGAAGTGGTAAATTGACGACAGCGAGGTTTTGCAATGTGGGATATGAGTGTTCACGGTCGTGAGCTGGCATATGCCCAAGTGGCATGGTAGACAAGCGTAGCCTGGGCATTGAAACGTGTACATTGTTGCATGGTATCATGGGGCGAATAAAACGGCGAGAGTGCCTTCAGGGTGCGGGCACATCGAAAAGAGGGAGTACTTCTTCCTTTCTGGGCTGTTGCACGGAGTACACAAGTTGACGTTGCTGCCTCGGCAATGCATCTCTGAGGGGTCATGCATATCCAGAAAAGTCCAGTGGAGAATGTGGCGGTGCCCAACGGGCCCTTGCTGGAAACAAAGAGTGCCTACCACACACCTCCTTGAACAGCACCAACTTCACTGCCAAGAGGATGTCCCTTCAGAAAAAAAAAGAAAGAGAAAAAAACGATTCAACGTTACATTATGAATAGAAAGAGAACGAGAAAAACGTGAAACGAGAAAAAAAGAAAAAAACGACCGGGCAAGCGCCTTCAAACAACTACTTTTATTTTCAAAACTATTGTCCGAAGTTTCTTTTCGCGCCCTTATTATTGTGCATAACTTGCCGGACATTCCATTCTTCGTAAAACACTGCTGGTGGTATAAGCCGTCAAATTCTCTTAGAGTAAAGATAGAGAGAAGGGAGCTGTTTATTGACGGTACCTGCTGTCGGCAGTCCTACCACAGAGGACTACAAAAACAATAGATTCGAGGACAACAGGCCAGAAGGCGATGTACGATGAGTGATCCGTCAGCTTGTCTGTGACGTCGTAGATATTCGCGGAACAGACGAAGCGTCACAGGAAGTCCGTGCAGCCACTACCACGAGGTGCTGCCAACTGAGGTCGGCGCTCGCGTTTACATTGAAACCATCCTGAATCTTGGTACTTAAATACCATCAAGGCTATACGTTTGCCGCTAATACGCTGTCAAAAGTATCAATGTATGTAAAAAAACATAACAACACATACATCTTGATGTTGAACTTATGGTATCGTGGGTCTGCCAGAGTGTATCATTTTGGTGGTTCAACGTATACATTTTTTTCGGGGTTCATGTTGCATAATCAAACAATTAACTGATTGCCACTTCACTGCATTCCAAGACTAGTGCAACACTTTGGCTTTACGAGCTCTAGGATGTGCAAACTATAATAAAAAAATCCCACTTTAGAAATGTGTGTGGGAATATTCTACAGATAATTGGAAATAGCTCTTAAATATAGGCGCAGCTAGTTGGACCCTCTAGTATTCTTTCAACTACAGCACACTGTGGACGCGAAGGACACATTCATGTTTATGTAAAGCGAAGGATTACTAAACCGAATGTGCTCTATCGGAGAGAAATCCTCCTGTTTGAGTTTTAAGGTACTCGGCTGTTGACCCGCAGGTCGCGGGTTCGAATCCCGGCTGCGGTGGCCGCATTTCCGATGGAGGCGGAAATGTTGTAGGCCCGTGTGCTCAGATTTGGGTGCACGTCAAAGAACCCCAGGTGGTCAAAATTTCCGGAGCCCTCCACTACGGCGTCTCTCATAATCATATGGTGGTTTTGGGACGTTAAACCCCACAAATCAAATCAGATCGATCCTGTTTGAGTTTACCTTTTCATAAGTTACACGCACTAGAATGCTATGCATAACTACTTAGCGAATAAAAGAAAGGTGGAGAAACCAAACTAAACACAGAAACACCCCCCCCCCCCAAAAAAAAAAAAGAAAAGAAACTGCACTTCTATGTTCTTATGCGTTGTCTTCGCACAGTTTAAGCTTTTCTGCTGTTGAATCTACGAACGAAACCGCCCCGAGACAACATGCCATACTGCTGTAAGAAACAATTTTCGTTATACGAACATTGCTACAAATGCGATTTTCAGGGTTGAATATTTTATCTGGTCATGTTTTAAACGTATTTTCAGTGATATATATATATATATATATATATATATATATAGGTATGGGATATGGCACAACGGGAGCGTTGTCAACAAGGATAAATATATTTATTTCCCAACAGTTTCGGGAGGGGACCTCCCTTCATCAGGGGATAAGTTATCAGGGGATAACTTATCCCCTGATGAAGGGAGGTCCCCTCCCGAAACTGTTGGGAAATAAATATATTTATCCTTGTTGACAACGCTCCCGTTGTGCCATATCCCATACCTTCACGAAGACTAACTGGCCCATTGAATTATTACTCCCACTATATATATATATATATATATATATATATATATATATATATATATATATATATATATATATATATATATATATATATATATATATATATATAAAGAGACTGCAAGAGATGTTAATTAAAGTTCGCAACTGAACCGCGGTGGTGGGTCGTTGGTTACGGTGTCCATGCTGTTCATCCGAAAGACGTGGTTTCGATCCTGCAGGTCGCGGTTGATGGAGGCAAGATGTTGGAGGGCCCTGTACTGTGTGATGTCAGTACACGTTAGAGAACACCGTGCAGTCGAAATTATCCGGAGGCTTCCGCTATACTGCATATTTCATAACTTGGGCAGCTTTGGCGCGTGAAACCCCTTAAGCCAACGAACCAAATTTTGGGACTAAACAGCAGTTGCATAGCGAGAAATGTATTTCAAGTGTTGTTATATGCCACCCATAAAAATAAATAAATAACTAAAGAAGCATCGGCTGTGGCCAAGAATGTGTTTAGAATGAATTATGAATGCTTTAAAGGGCTATACGATTGAATGATTTGTGGGGTTTAACGTCCCAAAACCACCATAAGATTATGAGACGCCGTAGTGGAGGGCTCCGGAAGTTTCAACAACCTGGGGTTTTTTAGCGTGCACCCAAATCTGAGTACACTGGCCTACAACATTTACGCCTCCATCATAAATGCAGCCGCCACAGCCGGGATTCGATCCCGCGACTTGCGGGTCAGCGGCCGAGTACCTTAGCCACTAGATCACTGTGGCGGGTCTAAAGGTCTATATGACACCCTACTACGAGAGAGCCATAAGCTGACCAACTTAATTACTGGCAAGTATTAGTTATTTATTTTTATTGATGTCATGTAAGGAGATGTTGGCGCACCGATAGGGTGCCGGCTACTCTTTATCCCGTAAAATTGTCTAATAACAGAGTTCAGTGTCCAAACGGCTACAAAGTACTGATTATAATATACCGATGTGGTGTGTAAAGTGCATGGGGAAAGCACTGCGGCAAATCACGAAGGTCTTAACCCCACCCCCCTTTCGTCAGACTCTGGGGACATTCATTGAAAGTGTCTCCCGTTGAAATTTATGTTTCACAACATCATTTGAGCCATGCATTCTGATGCTACGCCAGGATGGGATTAATTAGTCCTCAAGTTTTGCGTTTGAGTGTGTGTGCACCGTACATTCGCGCCTCAACCAGTCGCGACCTCTGGGATCCAACAGGTGCACTAAATATGTCGTTCCACTTGCTCGATCGAATGGACAAATGACTGCAGAGGGCGCACGTGCCGTGCGCGCGGCGCTGTGCAACGCCCTCGAAAACGCTGCACGCACGTGTCGTGCTTCTTCATGCATTCTTTTTTTCTCGTCCACACGGGACAGGAAACTGGTTCAAGGTTTTGCATCGCCCGTAGCAGTTGCTCACCCACGCAAGCAAACGTATGCTCACACGTGGCTGCTGCTGCTGCAGATCGCTCTGTTTTAAGTGCGTGCGAAGTTGAGCCGTAAATATCGCGCATCACCGAAGACTGTTTGCAATGCGTGCAAGTAAAGATGCCGTGGCTTCTGGTTGGTACAAATGCGTGGCTTATTCCCGCTGCCAGGAACAATAGGCGAAGTGGCCCCGGAGAAAGATTAATGTGAAGTAACAGATAATAAAACACAGGGAGGGGGCTTCTTACTAGTAGTAATAGTAATGTAAATGTGGGGAAAGAAAAGTGGACGAAAAGATAACTTGCTGCCGGCAGGGAGCGTACCTGCGACCTTCGAATAATGCGTCCGGTGCTCTCTGCCAACTGATCTAAAGCGGCGGGTTGTATATGTGCTGTTAAACGTGAGAACGTTGGTAAACGCCGCTAGTAGCCATGACAGCGAGTGTGTTAACACTCTTTTTGTACCTGTTGGCGTCATGTGCGCGTAGCAGTGGTGTAGCCAGTCAGTAGCCCACCGCGCTCGTGCTCTCCCCACCTCCAAGAATTTTTGTTCGACACAACAAAATGACACATGGCCACATGTGCCTGCCCCGACCCCAGTTCAGATTAAAGTGACCCCCCCCCCCACCCACCCCCTCAAAAAAAATCTGCCTACGCCCTTGCGTGCACGTGTTCTCATTACAAGCTGCGCCCCCGCTGTGGTCTAGTGGCTAAGGTACTCGCCTGCTGAACCGCAGGTCGAGGGATCGAATCCAGGCTGCGGCGGCTGCATTTTCGATGGAGGTGAAAATGTTGTAGGCCCGTGTGCTCAGATTTGGCTGCACGTTAAAGAACCCCAGGTGTTCGAAATTTCCGAGAGCCCTCCACTACGGCATCTTTCATAATCATGGTTTTAGAACGTTAAACCGTGGTTTTAGAACGTTAAACCCCACATATCAATTAATTAATTATAACGTGCTGACAGCCGACCGCACTAACTGGAGGCATCAAATCTGCCAGAACGACACCCTCGCTACCATGAGGGAAACAAATGGGGAAAGACGCACAAGGTGATACAAACATCCTGTGTGTGTTTTCTCCTATAGGTCACCTAGTCCGGGTCATGGCCACGCGAATAAACCATGCATTCTGTTTCTGTCGTTTTTTTTTTTTTTTTTGGTGGTGGTAGTGGTTAGAAGATAAGAAAAGTCACCTAATTTCTGCAACCCGGTCGGGAGCACGGCGCAGTGCCTGCGGGGAAAGGAAAATGGAGAAAAGTGGAAAGAAAAGAAAATATTAAGTGAGCAGTGGCACGGTCGTCATCAGCACGAGCAGCAGTCCAGAAGCAAAAGTAGGGTGGCAAGGGGCCCGTCCTCAGCGGTAGATTTTTTTTTTCCCTCCGACATTGCACGCTCATCGCCTCTGACCACCCCTTGCCCTCTTTCCTCGCGTAGAGTGACTCCGATTTTAGTCGCTGAGCCTTACGCTCTCAGAACTCCACAAGTATTTCAACGTACACAGTGTTGATGTCCGACTCTGTTCAGCGGACTCGCTGGCTGGATTCCGTGCCGACCAGTTGTGCCCTCGCGAGCTCCGACGACAGTGCAGCTCTGGCCGATTGGGTTGGTGCTACGCCACCTCCTGACGCCGGTCCCCCATGACAACGGCAGCGTAGCTCTGGCCGACTGGATTAGCCCTACGCCATCTCCTGTCGCCGACAAGAGCTCTCGCCAGTAGTGCTCCGTCCTCGGACTCCTGCAACCGTGTCCATCTTTCCTGTCTTCTTACTTCTGTCGCTCTCTGTCCCTGCGCCTCGCTCTCTCCTCGCTCTCTCTCTCTACCTTTTAATCCTATTCTTTTGTTCCCTTCTCTACCCCCACCTCTCGTGAGCTACTGTTGAGGTGTCCTCCCCCTGACAGACAGTTAGAGGGCTCACTTTTCTCTTCTTTTAATTTACAATTACTTCCCCCCTCCTGTTCAGCCACAACAGCGCAACACTACTGAGAAGAACTCAAGCTGGGGGCACTGATGGTCGCATCCTTTAAGTTTGTACTCAGCATGCAGCGACTCTTCTTCGGTTATATGTCCACCTACTGCGTAAACATCTCGCGACGGTTCAGCGCGAACACTTTTCAGTGACACAAAAATGGTCTTTAGTCGAGAAGTCTACCAGAAGGCTCTGCTGTGGATTAGGTTCATAGGTGCGCACACTGTTCTCCATTAAGGGGAGGGGGGCGACGTCTCACCACCCCCACCCTGTTTTCTTTTCAATGCAAGAAAAACAAAAACGAGTTACGCAGTGGCTGCAAATAAGAAAATGAAACCATGGCGTGCTTCCCACAGCGGCCTGCTTTTGTTTCCTTGCTGACAGCCGGATGTAAACAGCCCTTAGAATGCAGCATATGAGTCATCAGCCACCATTATTGTGAAAAACCTGCATGTTTGCAGAAAAAAATAAAAAAAATAAACGTGTTTGTTGAATAATTAAACGATGGTTTCGATGAACAAATTTTGCTGCAGTATATTTGACGTCGGGAAAGTAAAAAAAAAAGTCTAATAATTGCAGGCCGTCCGAAGAAGTGTGGAAATGGAATGCAAGTACTAAAGCAAGGTGACAAAAAGATCGGGGTAATCGATTTCGTTTTCGAAAACGGGTGAAAGGGACGAAAAATAAAGTCAGATAAAAAAAGAAGTGGGGAGGCTAGGGCTAGTGGGACGCCCACGACCTTAGTTAAGCTTTTATGTCAGCGCGGTACATAGAAGGAAACGTGACACAGCCGTAAATAATGGCGCCTACCTTGCTCTTTACGTTATGTCATGTTCCCTTTTCATATGTACCGCGCTAATACAAGCTTATTTCGAGGAAACAAATAAATACGACAATGCAGATTCATAAAGGAGTAAAAAGAGAAATACAGAAAGAAATCAGAAGCGATACAAAATGCTAACGATACGAAAAAACACAGCATTTTACTATTTGGTGTGCTAGATGGCTGAGGACACACACACACACACACACACACACACACACACACACACACACACACACACACACACACACACACACACACACACACACACACACACACACACACACACACACACACACACACATGAACATAAATATTCGCGACGGGGGGGGGGGGAGGTGTGGAAGAAAGCGTCGTACTGCAATAAAGGCCTGGAAATCACAACGTCTAAATGGAATAGCAGGATATCGGCGGAACATGTAATTACGGTGGTCGGCTGCCAACCCTAAGGACACGGATTCAATCCCAGGCACGGCGGTCGCATTTCGACGGGACCGAAATGGTGGAGGCCTGTGCCCTGTGCAGTGTTAAAAGAACACCCGATGGTGGAATTTTCCGGAGCCCTCCATCACACGGTGCCTCTCATGATCATATTGCGGTTTTGGGACGTAAGACACCAGATAGTCTTGTTGTTGTTGTTGTTGTTGTTGTTGTTGTTGTTGTTGTTGTTGTTGTTGTTGTTGTTGTTGTTGTTGTTGTTGTTGTTGTTGTTGTTAACTGTTCATAGATTAATATAAACATTTAGAATATTCATGACGAGAAAAAGCACGAAAGAGATCGAACCGTAACCGTTGAAGGCGCAGCTAATAATAGAAGCTTTTCTTTGAACGACTCTGTGGTAGAGGTAAAGGTTTGCATATCAAGAAATAAACAAGGTGAGTCAAAAGGCGAAAAATGAAGCAGGCCCTTGGGGGGAAGAGAACAAAAAGCGAAGCTTTAAGTCTGCGTACGTATCTCACGACTTACTTTCTTTTTAGGAACGAAGCTTTTTATAGCGGCACTCGTTCGTCCCCCGTAGGATGTAACAAGTATAACATTTTGACCACCAAGGTGGTGCCGGTGAGAGACTTCTTCTGTGCGTTGTTAAACAATAAAAAATAGTGCTCAATGTACATGTCAATGGCTGCTAATGGGGAATGAGAGACAGGAGCATTTGGCTTTTAGTTAACGCGCAGGCTGCAATCCCCATTAGCAGCCATTGGCATGTACATTGAGCACTATCTGACAAGAAAGGGTTGCTACGTTATACTCGCTGGGTGTAACCTCCTTAGCTTTAGAAAGGTTTACCGAGCGTTGAGCCGCAGTGCCATGAATACAATGAACTTGTATATACCATGAATGAACTCGAGGTGGTTAAAAATGGGAAGTAGATACGAAGCGCAAGCCAAGAAAGTAAAAGCCGAATTCTCCGCCTCTCATTTCCCATTAGCAGCCATTGGCATGTACATGGAGCACTGTCTGACTGAAAAAGTTTGCTACGTCATACTCGCTGGGCGTAACCTCCTTGGTTTTCGAAAGGTTTAGCGAGCGTTCGGCCGCAGTGCCATGAATGCAGTGAACTAGTATATACCATGAACTCGAGGTGGTTAAAGGTGGGAAGCGGACCCGAAACGCAAGCCGTAAGAAAGTGTGCGTGTGCCACCTCTCGTTTAGTCCTTGGAATGTCCGCTGGATGGCGGTGCTTCTATATGGGGAATATATGATGAAAAGATGCGAGATGGTGGTACTTGGAGTGCTGAATAGATGGGACACATAGACAGATGCATGGATGGACGCATGGACGGTCACACTGACGGACGCACGGACGGACGGAAGCAAGAACGAATGGACGGACGAATTCTTCACCCCACTCTCCATCATTCACTCCGTTGATATGCTGCCATTTTTTTCCCTCTCATTCTTGCTTTCGTACTTCTTTTCCTTCATTCTTCCTTTCTTTTATTTATTTCGTCCTTTCTCGTTGCGCAATACTCTCTCCCAATCGGGCCCTCCCTCTATGCCTGGAATCGTGCTTTCGTCCACGTGCTTAGCAGTGCCACACCTCAGTCCCTGCGGGCAACGTAGACGATCATGCATGCATATACAGGCTACAATGAAACGTGGCGATGCGAAGTGACAAAGGCACTTGATAAAAGACAACATTGTCGTATCGGGAACGGCTCATTGCTTTTATGGCCACGATCAAGACAAAAACAGCAGTTGAAAAACGGCGCATACAAAATATGATGTGACCATCGCACCTTTGAGGGCCGCATGTCTGTTGTACTCTCTTGAGTCTGGAATTGCAATTCGCCTTCAGAAACGCCCCCAATTCGGGTGGCAAACAATGTTATATTCTTTCTGTACTACACGGGACGGCCTACTGCTCTCCCATAGTTGAGTATCAAGTATTCAAAATCGTTCAACGTTTTTTGTAAACACACGGGACGGCTTTCTGCTCTCCCATAGTTGAGTACATCGTACTCTGAATCGTTAACAACTTTTTCTAAACAGACAATCCAACAACCACTTCTTCTCAACGCAGTTGGAATGAACGGGACGGCTCTATGCTCTCCCACAGTAGAGTACCCAGTACTCTAAATCATTAACCACTTTTTTAAGTGAGAATGCACTTCATGAGCGACCCTAATTCCGCGGTGCGCCCCCTCCTCTCCCCTAGCAACGGCGCGGGGAGCGGAGAGAGGCGTCTGTAGCAACGGCGCAGCGACGTCACACACCACGTGATTGCGCGTGCCGCGCCGGTTGAAGACAAAGCAGCTCGGCGAAGGGCCCGTGATGCCGAGCGCAAGCGGGCCGCGGATCCCGAACTCCGCGCGCGGGAGGCCGATGGGCGACGTAAAACGGCGCATCGCCTGCGTTGATGAACTTCAGGCCGGCGGCGAAACGCCGAACGAAAGCGGATGAAACGAGCCGAGCCCCCCAAAGCCGATCTGGCGGGGGAACGTGCGATGTCTGAGCGAGCGCGGGTCCTGGAGTTGGCTCGTCCAGACGCGCGCTTCAAGCGCGACTTTGTAGGTCGCAGCTTCGGTCACAGCTGCGCCAAGTGCGACCGGCTGTGGTTTGACAACCTGAGCTGCATTTCCGGCGTGAGGAACGAGACCAACAGGTTGAACGCGTTGCGGGTTCTTTGGAACGAGTTCGGAAGACGGTCGGGCGTACACAGATGCGACGACATGGATACGCAAGACCCGCGGCTGGCTCCCTCGGTGCGTTCCGGGTGTGTGCCTCGTGCCGAGAGTCCCTGCTGGCCGGGCGGGTTCCGCCGTTGAGCAAGAGCCACGGCTACGCGCACCCGCCTCGTCCCGCGGACCTCCCCGATCTGAACCCGGTGGAAGAGCGCCTCATCTCGCCTCGACTCCCCTTCATGAGCATCAGGCGGCTGACGCGGGGCAACGGTCAGTACGGCATTAAGGGACAGATCGTGAACGTGCCCATCGACGTTCCGAGCGTAATAAAAAAATTTGCAGCATATCCACGGAGTGAATGATGGAGAGTGCCCCGCCGCGGTGGTCTAGTGGCTAAGGTACTCGGCTGCTGAACCACAGGTCGCGGGTTCGAATCCCGGCTGCGGCGGCTGCATTTCCGATGGAGGCGGAAATGTTGTAGGCCCGTGTGCTCAGATTTGGGTGCACGTTAAAGAACCCCAGGTGGTCGAAATTTCCGGAGCCCTCCACTACGGCGTCTCTCATAATCATATGGTGGTTTTGGGACGTTAAACCCCACATATCAATCAAATCAATCGAATGATGGAGAGTGGGGCGAAGCATCCGTCCGTCCATTTGTTCTTGCTTCCGTCCGTCCATGCGTCCGTCTGTTTGACCATCCGTGCGTGTGTCGGTTCGTGCGTCCGCACGTCTATCTGTGCGTCCGTCCCTGCGTTCGTCCATGCATCCGCCCCTGCGTCCGTCCATGCATCTGTCTGTGTGTCCGTTCGTCCATCTATTCAACACTCAAGCAACGCAACCTCGCATCTTTTCGTCATATATTCCTCATATTGAAGCACCGCAATCCAGCGGACATTCCAAGGACTTAAACCCCAACTCGAAAGTTATCATCACGGACTCCCGGAAAGCATGTGCTCATTACTTGGTAGGAGAGATATCCCCCCTAGCCAGACAAATTCTAAAACGGGCTCTCGCTGATCCAACCCCGAAACGCATCGTATGGGCTCCTGGCCATCAGGGCTTACGAGGTAATGAGGCCGCTGATGCGGCCGCCCGAGCGCTTACCCACCGGGCTCCTCACGTTGGCTCTTATGACTCGGAGGCCAATACACCGCTGCTGCAGTTCAAAGAAATTCTGACCTATTATCGCGACACTCACCGCCTTTACCCGGCTCCTGCTAAGGGGCTGAGTAAGGCGGAAGAGCGAACTCTAAGGCACCTGCAGACAGGTACTCTACTCTGTCCTGCAATCCTAAAACATTTCGATGCGAAGACAGATGGGCGGTGCCCACACTGTGGGGAGACGTGTGATATCTTCCACATGGTATGGGAATGTCCGAAAAATCCCCACCTACCCCCTTCCCCTACCCCTTCCCGAGAGGCATGGGAGACTGCCCTCCTCAACTGCTCATCACTAGAGTCTCAACGGGCTCTGGTGAGACGGGCGCGAGTAGGGGCCTCGTCATGCAGTGTCCCGGACTAAGGACGCCGACCATGTAGCGGGGTCATGCTTTGGCCCCGTACCTCTCTCTTTTATAATAAATGTTTTTCATCATCATCATCATCCAAGGACTTAATGAGAGGTGGCACACGCACACTTTCTTACGGCTTGCGCTTCGTGTCTACTTCCCACCTTTAACCACCTCAAGTACATGGTATATACTGGTTCACTGTATTCATGGCACTGCGGCCCAACGCTCGCTAAACCTTTCTAAAACCAAAGAGGTTAGCCCAGTGAGTATAACGTAGCAACCCTTTTTTGTCAGATAGTGCTCAATGTACATGCCAATGGCTGCTAATGGGGAATCAGAAACAGGAAAATTTGGCTTTTAGTTAACGCGCACGCTGCGGATTTTCTTTGTTCAACAACGCACAGGAGAAATCTCCCACCGGCACCACCTTGCAGGTCAAAACGTAAGACTGGTTACACACTACGACTACTACGAGGGACGAATGGGTGCCTCTTTAGGGAGCTCCTAAAACACAAAAACTTCATTATAGTGCGAATTTACTCTCACATATGCGCGTAAGCTGACCAAAACTTCCCGGGAGGGTCTAATGGTTCCTGGGAATCGTAATGTGATCACACGGGGGAGTTTACGTTAACTCACTGGCGAATGCCAACGGATTTTAACTTCACTCCCCTTCATAGCATCACCCCGTGCATTCGCACTTAACCATGTTCACCCTCGGGGAAATGCTTGGGAGTTTTTCCTGCACACAGTTGGTTGGCTGGGGACGGCTTACTGCTCTTCCATAGTTGAGTACCAAGTATTCGTAATCGTTAAGCATTTTTAAAGACGATAGTCTTTCTTGGGGACCTCCGACGCAAAAACTTTTGTCTGTCTGTCTGTAGAGGGTGCTGAGGTGTGTAGTCGCACCTCACATGGGCTCCTGCTCTTATTGCTATTTTCTGTGCAACCTTGCCTGGACACTGCTCGCGTTTGGTGACCTGGGATTCCTCACGTTGCAGGGCGTCGTTTGACACCAGACTCATCGCAGTGAGTGTACTTTTTTACTAGATATTGAACTCTAAACATATTATGCCTGTTCGCTGGGACGCAACATCGCCAAGGAATTCAGAGGCCGCGCTGCACGCGAACTCAGGCAGAGCAGTACGCTACAGAACTGGCGCGACTCAATTGGGCCCAGTTTAGCGACTCTCTTCGAGGCTCATTGGGCACGGCCCGCACGTGGCACATTTTGCGCGCTTTGATGGACCCCACTCGCACAAAAAATGAGACGAATAAGTCAGTCATGCGCCTCATACACACCTTTGAGGGTACTGACGATGAGCTGCTGGATCAAGTCCGGCGAAAATGCTTTGGCGATTTCTACCCACCCGCATCTCAAGCTGCGTATCGTGGACGTGCCAATGACACTCTCAACGAACCAATAACGGTGGACGAAGTTTACGCAGCCATTCGCAGCAGCAATCGCAACACAGCTGCTGGGGCAGACTGAATCACGTACTCCCTTATCAGGAACCTCAACGACAGCGCCGTACAGGAAATCACGGCGTTTTTCAATGATCATTGGCAACGTGGCACGCTTCCTCCTGAATGGAAGCACGCGGAGGTCATAATGATACCGAAGCCGGGCAAAAAAATTCAGATCGAAAACCTCCGACCAATATCCCTCACTTCCTGCCTTGGTAAACTCTTCGAGCGCGTCATAACTAATCGCGTGCAAGATTACCTCGAAGACAATGACCTTTTCCCGCACTCAATGTACGGCTTCCGGGAACATCTTTCTACGCAAGATGTACTGCTACAATTAAAAGAAGTCATTGATAACGCCCCCCAGCAAGGAGAAAACATTATCTTGACTTTAGACATTAAGGGCGCATTTGATAACGTTAGCCACCAGGCCATACTTGAGGGCCTCGAGGCCCTTCATTGTGGGCAGCGCGTCTACAGTTATGTTCACGCCTTCTTGTCGGACCGCACTGCCACAGTTGGTCTCGGCTCCATCCGATCAGATGTTATCAAGGTTCCGAACAAGGGCACCCCGCAGGGCTCAGTGATTTCCCCGCTACTCTTTAATGTAGCTATGGTTGGCCTGGCACATGAACTCCACCGCATCGATGACATCCATCACGCAATGTATGCGGACGATATCACCGTCTGGGCCACGCGGGGGTCCCTTGGAGAAAAAAAATATAACCTGCAGCAGGCAGCCACATGGGTCGAACAATACGCGCAGGCACGAGGCCTGGCCTGTGCAACAGAAAAATCTGAGCTTCTACGAGTTTATCGACGCAAGCTCCCACCATCGACGCAGAACAACCAAGGCTCCCGCCTCCAGGTTGTCCTTGCTGGCAAACAAATTCCAGAGAAATCCACCATTCGAATATTAGGCATGTGGGTACAGTCGAACCGCCATGTGAATCACACACTTTCCCTTCTCCGCACCACTACACTGCAAGTGGCCCGAATGATATCTCGGGTAGCCACTCGTCGGCATGGCATGCGCGAGGAGGACACCCTGAAACTCATACGTAGCCTCGTGGTCAGTAGGGTGACATACAGTTTGCCCTACCAACGCCTCACCAAGGGCGAACAGGGCCAAGTAGACGCAATGCTCCGCAAGGCCTACAAAGCGGCACTCAAGCTACCACCGGGTACTCCTTCTAGCAAGCTCCTCGCATTGGGCCTACACAACACCTTTGAAGAACTTTGTGAAGCGCAACTCGCCACACAACTGCAACGGCTCAAGCAAACACCTACAGGCCGTGACCTGCTCCTACGCCTCGGCTACATCAGCCAGTTTCACGACGCAGCTCGTCGCAAGCCCATTCCGGACCAACTTCGTGCCACTTACAAGGTCGCTCCCATCCCCCGCAATATGGATCCCCGACTACATCAGGGCCGGAAGGAAGCCAGAGTGGAAGCCCTCGAGCGAACTTATGCACACAAAAACACTACGTACTATGTTGACGCCGCCAACTACGACCATGCAAATAATAAGGCTGTAGCCACAGTCGTGGACCACACACAGAACGTACCAGCGCTTCCGTGCGGTGCCGCAACATCACCGATGCTGAAGAAACTGCCATCGCGCTCGCTCTCGCCCTCGGCTAAAGACAACGAAGGTCGCTGACAGTTCTCACGGACTCTCAAGCAGCTTGCCGCAACTACCTACAGGGGCGCATCAGCCAACCCGCTCTCAGCGTCATCATGAGCGTTACAGACACTGGCGAGCATTCCATTAGACATCCACTCAGAATTTGGCATCGGATTATATGGACTCCGGGCCACATGGGACTGGAGGGGAATCAGGCAGCGGATAGGGTAGCTCGAGGGTATGCGAGCCGAGCACCTTCCAACTCCGCCCCTGAGGAACTCGTTCCGGTCCCTTGTGACTATTCGGCCATCCTAAACCATTACAGAGGACTTAGGAAAGCTTATTCGCTACCACACCGAACACTAAATAAAGAGGAATCGGTCAGCTGGATGCAAATTCAAACCGGCACGTTTCCAAATTTGCACATCCTGAGTAAAATGCACCCCTCGGCATACCCTCCTCTCTGCTCATGGTGTTCAGCCAAAGCCACTCTGTACCACGTCACGTGGGAGTGTCAGGCCATTACAGCCTTACAACCAGTACAAAATCCAACAGCGGAGCGATGGGAGGAGCTGCTGGCCAGCTAGAATCTGGAAGATCAGTTGAGTCTAATCAACCGGGCCCGCAGAGCGGCTGCTGCAAGCGGAGCCCTGGACAACACCATGCCCTGGACTAAGGGCCCCCCCACCGCAAGCCAAGCATGTCCGACTACTCGGAGCTTCTCCGCAGAAAATTTCATGTAATTAAATAAATAAATATGTTTTCACCACCTGCACGCGAACGCCCCTGTGGCACGAGGACGGGCCTGCGAAACGAGCTGGACGCGAGCGGCTCGTAGGTGCACGAGCACGCTGCTCTCGCATCACAGACGCAGCGTCTGAGGTAAAGAGCTAACGCTCTCATGGAAACGCAGACGTCTAACCCACGTCGAGAAAGCCCGAGTACGATGCAAGTGGACAACACGGAGGGTAACTCAAGAACGGCATCACAACGGGCGTTTGATTAAAATAGTGGCAAAACGACAGGCAAAGCCCACATTGAGTGGCTTCAAGCTGGCCGTAACAGGCAAAGCCCACATTGAGTGGCTTCAAGCTGGCCGTAAAGGTAGGTCAGCCAAAGAAGACAAGTCAGCCGAAGCTAAGCAACCTGTGAAGCCAGACGCCGAATCTCAACCGCAACGTCAACGCAGCACTAGGATGCGGCCATTCCCTACTGATGACTTCAAAATTGTATTCCGCCCGCAACCGCCAGGACTAGATATTTCAAAACGAACACTCATCGAGGTTACACATGCCATCGGAAGATCCAGTGGCTTGGCCCAGTAGGACTTCTATGACCATGTGCGAGTGCAGGTGCAGAAAGTGGAGAATATGATCATCGCAAGCACAGCAAGTACTCAACGAGCTTCCAAACTGCAAAGTACAAATACTATACAGCTCGGTGGAGTAATATATCAAGTAAATACGCACATTCGACACCCCGATGATGTGTGCCGCGAGACGGGTGCGCACATCCATCTCGGGGTCCCGCGCTTTGTTTCCCCCCCCCCCCAAAAAAAAAAAACTGCCAAATGGCACTCATGTCTCACGTGTGATAGAGCCACTGGAAAAATTTTCGAAAATTTTTTCCAGCGACTCTAACGTGTGACATGACTTGGTGCGCTCGTTCGCCTCCGCTGCACGCTCGGGGCACTCGCCTCCGGAACACCATTAACCGATTTTCTTGCGCAGAACATCAAATAAACGTTTTGTTCACTCTCTCTACACACAGCACTATCGTCTTTCGACGACATTTGCAGATTACATGCAGATACGGGGCCAATTTTTTTTCTAAACAGACAATCTGCTTGTTCAAGCTGCGCCTATGAATTCATAAAATGTGAGGCCTACGGGACGGTTTCATGCTCTCTCATTGTAGAGTACCTCGTACACTAAATCATCAAAAACGTTTTCTAAACACAGACAACATGCTTTCATTGTGTAACTGAACTTTCCAGCACGTGGGACGGCTTTCAGCTCCCTCATAGTACAATACCAAGTACTGTGAATCGTTAACCACTTCTTCTAAACACAGGCACTCAGTGTTTAAACCGGAGACCGACTCCGTGGCCTACGGGACGGCTTTAAGCTCTCCCATTGTGGAGTACATTGTTCTCTCAATCGTTGCCCACTTCTTCTAAACACACTCAGTGTTACACTCCAAGTAATAAATGTAGGCAAGCGTTGTTTTGTGTGAGTGTTAGTTGTTAAAGTTAGTGAGCATGTAACAAGATAATTGTTATTCTATACCTGCAGTGAGCTTTAGTACTTCCATAAAAATGAATCCATTATTAGGCCGGCAACGCATGCACAGTAAGTTTTTGATTGTATTTGTTTCGAACGATGAAAAACAAATACTTTTCACGTTGGTCCTGGCACGCGTCACGTCGAACATGGTGGTGTATCCAGCAAAGTGATACTCTGCAGCAATACGCCACACAATCAAGTTAAATCATCACCAGTTGTCCACTCAGGAGGCCCTCACAAATGTGCACACCGAGTTTCAAGCCATTTGATGGAACACGGTGTGCGTGACACGCCATTTAAGTTGGCGCGTACATTAGCACACACCGTGACTGAAAGGGTATCTCGCCGTCAGCGAGTTTCCCACGCATGACACCGCCACCTAGATCTGCGAGTCATTCGCGGTTAAATACGACAAGAAGGTTTGTCGAAAACTCCCCGGTAAAGTTCTTGGCTATTTAGATTTATTCGATAAACTCCGCTTTTTAAAACAGCCTTTTCAACGTTCAGAAGGCATTTTAAAAGTTGACAGTGACCAGAACCAAAGAGCGTACCTCGATCAGCGGTAGCAACCTCGTGAAGAATGCTTGCACTCATTACAACAAGCTTTAGGGTTGTAATACGAACATACGTGAAGGTGTTTTGTATTCGAGTATTTGTGCTTGCGTCATAACTACTTCCCTTCGTAGCCGTTTTGCCGGACTGCGTATGCCACTATGTCAGACTTGTCTCGCCGCCCTGCTTCCAAGCATTGCGATATCAGCATATAGTAATCAGCATCGTCATCATCGACCTAATGCTCCACAACAGTGTCGACGTCCTCGTGACTTCCTCGGCGGCTGCCCGGTATATCCGTGAGCTGCCATAACGAGTGACCTTCGCTCGGCGGCTGCTGCACACACTCTCAGAGGAGTTGTCCCACGCCTCCGTAAGGTGTATACCGTGAAGCCCGGAAAAACCCGGATGGTCTGCCGCGTGTTGTCAACAAACAGATCAGACGGGCGGTGCTGCCGCACTCGTGCTTTTTATATAGCGTGTTGAGCAGACATATAAAGATATTGGTAAAAAAAAATGACCGAGTGTTTTTACCGGACCCCCTTCTTCTTTATATATGCACGCATTAGGGTAATATTTATATACAGGTTGAAAGGGCGTCAAACTTTCTTTGATGGGGCAGGGGGCGAAGAGGTGGGTGTTAAAACTTCGAAACACCTCCTCTGTTTTTGCAGATGTGAAGAGCAAGTTTGCAAGCCAATCTAATGTAAGAAAATTACGTAGAAATGCTATGCATAAAAATCGCGCTTACGATTTTTCTTGCAATGTTTAGAGCATATTACATAGGCGACAACACGATGAAGGCAACAAATACAATTCACGACGCTTCCATGAACATATCCTGCACTGACTGTAAACAACAAGCAAGCAGGTGAACAAACAAATAAACAAACCAACAAACAAGCGCCCGTTTATTTCTCAGAGAGCAAGAAGGTTCTTTTTGAACTGTGCCACAAATTATGCAAAGATGCTTGGTCTGATGAAAATACAAAGTCGACACTCTTACACCAAATAGATCCGTCTCTCCGATTTTCACCTAATCAAAAGATCGATAGACCATTTGACACGCTATTGCATCGCCTACGATTAGGTGTTTCATACACACCTTACTTTTTATGCCACATAAAAAGAAGAACGTCCCCGCACTGCGACCACTGTGATCATGTCGATGCGTCGTAGGAGCATATTCTTTTAGAATGTCCGCAATACGATCAACAGCGTGCTGAACTGATCGATCTCTTGAACCAACTTGACACTCGACCATTCACAATTACAAAAATTCTTGGACCGTGACCGCATTCGGATAATCAGTGAAGGCGCGCAGTGAGCGCCCTCCACGATTTTTTAATGAACACAAATCTGATAACCTGTTTTTAGTTCATACCATACCTTGCTGCTATCTGTACGGACTCTATCCGCAATGTGACCCCGATATATTAACTAGACTATGACCATGCATGCTGTGCTTATTCAAGCATTATGTGCCCTATAACATATATAGTATTGCACATATTGCCTTTGATTAGTTTTTCTTATTTTATTCTTAATTTGGCTTTTTGTGTGTTTATGTTGTACGTTACTGCTATGATGTTGGGATAGCCAACTCTAACTCGGCCTACCTTCCCATGTTCCACCAAATATAAAATTTAAAAAAAAACAAAGCACGTGTACCAACTAGACCGAAACGCATCGTTGACATCTTTTAAAGACGATTCAATTACCAAAAAAAAAACAAAAAAAAAAGCAGATTACACGTACCTTGGGAATCGATGCTATGCGAAGCATGCGAATGGAAGTTGAATGATTTCTTTTTTTCATTGAGTGAGACGTTATGAAGTAGCACTAAATATATTACAAACCTCATAATTAACTATAAATATGAACTCATTTGCCATGTATTGTTATTCCAATTACGTAATTGTCGGAGTGTACAAATGAGAGTAATGCTAAGGCACGAAAGAGCGAAAAGGAATGGTAAAAATTCTATATAACACCACAGCGTATATACTTGGGAAAGCATAGACTATAAGAATAAACAAATATTTTTTTTTCGACTCTTCTTTTGTTCCGTAAACGACACTCGCATACAACTCTCAATAAGGAAAGACGTTATTTCTCTTTCGGAGAGTTGTGTGCCTCACGACTTTCCGAAAGGGAGTTATAGCATGCCTCTTTAAAGAAGATTACATGTATGAGAGACATATAGGTTTTAAAAAAGAGCCAAATTATTTTTTTCTTTTTTAGATTGTACATTGTTATGCCACAGACATGATCCTCGTTCGGGAGCGCTTCTTTTCACGAGAACGAGCGCAGTTCAGGCGAACTCCCCCCTTCCCCCAGCGCCACCTTCCACGCAGAAGGCCGCACGGTGAAGTTCCTGACAAAGCGTCGCCTCCTCCGCCGAGCCACCGTGCTGTTCCGGGGAAAGCTTCACCTTCTCCTCCAAGCACCGGGAACTCGTCTCGCAGAAGAGACCAAAACATTATTTAAGGCCATGCCGGCCTTATTTAAACGTTATTTAAGGCCATGACGTCTGTCTCGCGCAGGGATTTCGTCTCAGCCGACGTTGTCGTGCTGGCCGGCTCTGTACGAACTATAACCTGCTATAGTAAACGTTCCTTCTTGTTGCTGTTTTCAAAACTGATTACGTCCCTATTTCACCTCTGGGCGAAGGCTTCAGCGAAGTCCGTTCGACTGCTCGCCGCTTTCGGCTAACACTCCCATTGCAACAAAGAGGGAATCCTAACAGTGGTGGAAGCGGTGGGATGCCATTAAACCCACATTCATAACAGAATGTATATATTCCACTTTTCAATGAATGGGAGCTCGTACATATACGAAGTATAAATAAATCGTGAAATCACTTTAAGAGTCTGCCCAGATGGGTGAAAGCGGAAAGTATTCTCTTGTTCACATTTCTGGTATAGTGTCGCAGTTATGCCAAACATGGCAGCAGTTGTGCAAAAACGTGGGACAACTGCTGAGAACGCGCCGACGCACACATTTCGCATGGTTATCATCGAACAAAGATTCGATTTGGTTTTCGTGAACATTTATAGTGACTCTCATCAGTCGCAGAATGCTGCATTTGCTCCACTGCGACAAAAGCCACTGCACGTGGCTCTTCTCTATGACGGCCATTTACTAGCTTATTACGGCAGATCTGTTATGGCCGAGGTTTGCAGTGGGAAAATTATCATCATCATCAATTACATCATCAATGATAGCCCGAGCATTTCTGTATAGAGAGTTAACAAGGGAAGCTAAAAGGTGCCCACCAACATTGTTGTGACTCTTGCACCACGATTCTGATCCAGCCTTGTGTAACTTAGTACTAGCTGCGCTACCTTTTTTCCCTTCTTTTACTAGTTCTCGTGGTGTGAAAGTTTTTGGATCGCGTCGAGCTTCTTTTTTCTTTTCTTTAAAGGCAGAGTTATTAGAGTCGAGGTTTGCCTTGTGTGGTATAGCGAAAGCTCGACTTTAACAGCTCTACTGCGTGCCCTAGATAGAAAATCATCCTCATCATTAACGGACACATGTTCTCTTCGTCGTCTTCTCTCCCCCGCCCCCCCCCCTTTTTTTTTTGGCTCCCAGAGCACTTGCGCCTATATATTTGCCCGGCACGGGATGCAACAGCTCTGATTGGCGAAAGGACGAGTACAGGTGTGGAGAAAGAAAGACAGAAAAAAAAAGTCTCGAAAAAAAAAACAAGAAAAATCGCAAGGCGACATTCGAATCCGCGTGCCCACAATGCGGAGGCGAGCGTCATATCTCAGCTACCTCCAGCGGAGCTTAATATAACTTTGTATTAGTGTAGTATAGCAACTGGTTATTACAAGGAAGTGTGGGTGAGGAGGCGGTCAGGGAGATAGAGAAAGAGAAATATCGAAAGAGGGGGAATAAAGACAGAAAAGATATAAAGATGGAGAAAGAAATAGCAACAGATATAACGAGATCGAAAGACACAAAAAAGAGATTGAAAGAGAGGGAGCAAGCATAGGCATGTATAATATAAAACACAGGAAGAAGCGCGAGAGAAAGAGAGGCGAGAGGGTATAATACAAGGCAAGCCAGATCGGGCTGTGGCTCAGCCTTGCGCGACTTATTGCAAGTTATGCTAGTTTTTCTTTTTTTTATATAGGACTTGTCATCTTGACTTGCATTAGAACCCGAAGGTAGTTGCTATTTGCATGTTGGAAGACATTACCGAAAAATATGACCATCCTCACCGACTTCATGTGCTCCGCGGACGTCGGTCGTCTCCTAGTCACGTGCGCCAACGTCATGACCCTCCCGAAGTAACAGCCGGCCACCACGACGCCTCCCAGTCACAGGACAGTCGCGCACCGACGTGAGCCTGCTGGTGAGGCTCAGAATCGGCTGCGATCGCGCTGCTGAGCGCTTACATCAACTCACCGGTCGTGCCAGTACTTAGTGCATGCACTGCTGTGATCGGGAGTATCTGTAGCGCCTCCTGAGGCACTGTTCCGCCTGTGACGCAAGCAGGAACGCCATGATTGCCGTGTTCGCGCGGCTTATGTTGTCAAAAACAAGCGCTCGATGACGAGCTCGCGTGTGAACGGCGTAGGCAACGGCCGGCACCCGCCATGCTAGGCCTACTTGTCGGAGTCGTGAATAATCAGCTGTTGCCGCTGTTGCGACGTACTTGTCGTTCACGAATGGGATTTATTCGTTTTTTGTGTGGAACAACGCGTGGCTGTGCAATGTTGTTTGTTTTGAGCCTCGTTACGAGGATACCAAGTCGTTCGACCCTGCATACCGAGGCGCCGCATGGGCGCCGCATGCCGAGGCGCCACTGATAGCTCCTTTGCCCTCGTGTGTCCCCAAACGTCGCATGCGGCACGCCGCACCATGTGACGCCGCCCGCCGCATCGCACTGAAGATCACATGTCTGTCTCGCGCTTTAGACTGCTCTTCCCTCCTTCCAGCAGTTGTTGTGCGCTTCTAGGTGGTGTTATGATCGGCCTGCCTGGCTTGACGCCGCTTTGTCGCACGAGATATTGAGGCTGAGCCTACCCTGATTTCTTCCGAGTAAGCGCTCCCAGAGATGCACCAAGAGCGGCGACAACAGAGAAATCGTTCTTCTAGTTATCCCAGGTCGTCGGCGCCCCTCGTAAAACCATTTGGACACACCTGACCGACAGACGGATTAGGAAGAGTTGTTGGCCGTCTAGGCGACTTGCATTGTAGTCAATGTGCCCCGGGCACAGGGCCCAGCGCCTGACAACCGTCTGCGGATTCATTTCCCGCGTTCTCCGTGGCGCATTGATGCCGCTGTTTCCACAAGTTGTGGTCTTCCTGGCGCCGCATAGCCATCACTGCAACAGACTGCGAAATTGACTTCCACGTAAGACTCAGCGTTTTCGTGCTGGGCTGTGTCGTGCGTGGTGTGCACTGTTTTCTCCCTCGCCATCGGTTGAACTGGGCGCGCCTCTTCCCCTTTTCGTGTGTTAGGAAAGAGGCGGTGTTTCACCTTCCCCTTTTGGGGGCGAAGGTGAATATGACAATTTTCATTGGACTGTTCTGGCCTCCATTGTTTCACTGTAGGGAATCCTGGGAAGGCCAGGCCGTAAAATGCAAGCGCCGAGGCGCTCCCAACAAGCTCACACAAGCTCGCAGAAGCTCCCATCATGCTTCCGTCGAGAGCTTCCATGATGCTGTTCTCATCATGTAATAACACGCTACCTGTATATAATGTAATTAAATGCTACTGTTAACAGCTCCGGGCTCCTCTCCTCGACATCTCCCCGAGACTCTGGCTGGCTGCGGTCCTCTGGGGTAGAACCTCAATTACATCAGTGGCACTTGTTTGCTTGTTTGTTTGTAGCCTGGAAACCATGGCACATACTCAATCTTGGCGATTAGCCAAGAAAACATATAATGTTCTATGAATGGTAACTGCGCTATCATTTACCAAAAAATTACAAAAAAGAAGACATGAAAAAAAATATTCAGAAAGTGACAAACAAAAAAAGCAAAATAAAGCATTGTTATAATAACGATAATCTCATTTTTGGAGCCGATCAAACAGACTGCTGTCCTCCTCCTCATTCTACTACTACTACTACTACTACTACTACTAACAATATAATAATAATAATAATAATAATAATAATAATAATAATAATAATAATAATAATAATAATAATAATAATAATAATAATAATAATAATAATAATAATAATAATAATAATAATAATAATAATAATAATAATAATAATAATAATATTAATAATAATAATAATAACAATAATAATACTTACCACTTTAGCATTATTTCTAATTACGAGATGTTTTATTTAGAGCCTCAAGCGTGTAAGCTATTGTATCATGCAGTATGAGCCAAACAAATAAGCCCTTTCCTGTCCTTTTAAATTGTCTAAGTTTTTCGAATGTACGCAGATCTTTTTTTTTTTAGTTTTCAGTACCATACATACATACGCTTTGTTATTTCCTGCGCAATAATTTGTATCAGGCTTATTTGCTGCTGGACTCTGTAGTGCAATACTGTGATGCATTTAGTTGTATATCGAGTTTTGTTTTAAAAGATATGCTGCACTAGGCATACTACTATACGATAGCTCTGAAGCCATAGCTGGGTTGCTCTCGCCATAAACTTTCCCATAGTAACCTTAGGTGCTTACACTCTTTTTTTTTTCGAATGCCGTCATCAGTGCACGGTAGCGCCCTCTCGGCGCGTTACCATAATATTAGTTAAAAAGAAAAGAGCTCCATAAATTTCACAAATTTTGTTCTCTGATTTTATTCATTTTGTTATCACGCCATGTAATCGATCTTTGTGAAAGCAACGAAATTCGAAAGCTATCCAGGTACACTCTAATTACCACGGTCGATCTCATTAGCGCGCCATCCGGACCCATTATCATCCTGGATTCTACAGCTTAACGAGCGCATAACGTTAATTTGCAAGTGCCCAGGAAGGAGTGACAATAGAAAGGAACCTTTCTCGGAGTCGGCCTATTGACAACGTCTGATCCTTGGCTTCAGTCCACAAACTTTATTACTCAACACGTAACACTTGAAATTACCCGCCTAAAGTTAAGCTTTTTGGCTACGTGTACGCACTACTAGCATAACGCATTCCCTTTTAATCAAGGCTTCTCATAGTAAAATAAACATTACAGTATACTTGAAATGAATAATGGAATAGCTGTTAGCCTTATCTACTCGAAGCTTAAGCACGCTGACTCTGGAACGGAATTCACAATTACTAACAGTCGAATTGCCTGAGTGCATGAGGACGCTGAAATATTCTTTCTTTTTTTAAATGACAACTAAGTTGACTATTGAAATAAAGTTGTAATAATTAAGGCTGGTGGAGCAAAACTCGGACAACGGCCAAAACGCGAAGAGGAGTAGAGTTAGAATATAGTTAATCTAATTAATTTAATGAAAGCGCGCACTCTTAGGTTTGTTAGAAGACACAAGTGTCCTCATAAGGCCTGCAGTGCTATTCATAAATTTCGATAAAACGAGATATTTGTATGCTTTCGCAGACAAGCTTTAGCCGAAATGAAATTTGTTATGCGAGAATCCCCCGGTAAGTAGGCTATATTCTGCGACTCCGAGGCGGCCATTCAATGTGTGTGAAGTCTACGACGCGGGAACTACCATCAGTTGGTGTCTGAAATCAACGAAATCAGTCATCGTGCCAACAAACAAGGACATGACGTAGTATTTCAATGACTGTCGGGTCACTGCATGACCACCTCGCTGACAACGCCACCCGATGTACCCACGACGGTGTGCCCACATTGTTCATACCTCTGCCAAGGGATGACGCTGCAAGAGAACTTTGCCACATAGCGCAATATGCCACAGGGTATTGTAATCTCCCACTGAACTCCACTCGATGCCCAATTACAGCTGTCATCAAAGACTTCGTGGTGGGCCGCTACAAGGGTGTGTCGGTTGTGGGTCGGCGTTGCTTTTACCGATTCACTCAGTTATCGCAATGGCATGGCTGACTCCCGCAACTGTGATAACTGCCATTGCGTAGAAACTTTCGACCATGTCCTGTGCCATTGTCCCAAATTTGAACAAGATCACCGGACTCTTCAGTGTGCCTTAAGGAGACTCGATGGTCGACCGTTTCCTCAGGAGGAGATGTTGAGTGCATAGCCTTCAAGCACATCAGCCTAGAAAGCCACACGAGCCCTTCTACAATTATCGAGGGCATTATCGCTGAGCGACCCTGCCTGTGAAACTCTTTACTGTGTGTGTGGTGTGTGTGTGCGGTGTGTGTGCGGTGTGTGTGCGGTGTGTGTGTGTGTGTGTGTGTGTGTGTGTGTGTGTGTGTGTGTGTGTGTGTGTGTGTGGTGTGCGATGTTCATCTCCTCTCTCTTTCTCTCTTTTACTTTCCTCTCCCCACGTGTAGGATAGCAAACTAGATTTAATCTAGTTAACCTCCCTACCTTTCTTATATTCTTTCTCTCTGTCTTCTTCAGAGACACGATTTTCGCTTCCGAATAGAATCAGCGAATGGGGAATCTTAAAAATGGATCACTGTTATAAATTTCGGAAGATAAGAAAAATGAAAATTTCGAGAAATAGAAATGGAAGGCAATGCCTTCTTAGCCGACGATATCTTTTTATAGGTTTGCCCTGTGGCATCAATACATATTACACAAAATCGTGCAGCTGGTTTTCCACCATAACGTCTAAGAGGGACCTGTGCTTCGGGCCGTAAATCCTTTACTGCAATTCAGGCGGGGCTAGACGCCCGCATGCCGCAGATGGCTTCGACGAGCCACTTGGAGACCAGGTGCATGTCCATAAAAGGTGGTTAAGATAGGCTTCCCGCACCAGCACGGGTCGAAATGGGCAGCTTGAAGTTCGGTCAATGTAGCCCCACTTCGCGCGTACTGAAGGTGCCACAGCGCGAAGCCTTCAGAGCGATACCTCCACTTGACTAGTAAGTCCATTCGGGAGGTTATGACCACGCGGTGGTATGAGAGCTCGGGAGGTGCGCCGAAGATTTTCTTCTTTGTCACTGTCCACTGTGTGAGAATAAAAAAGGGGATAAACAACAAGAGGGAAGGCAGGGAGGTTAACCAGGCACATGCCCGGTTTGCTACCCTACGCTGGGGGAATAGGAAGGGGGCATAAAGATGAGAAAGAGAGAGAGAGGAAAGAGAAGAGAAAGAGAGAGAGAGAGAGGAAAGAGAAGAGAAAGAGAGAGAGAGAGAAAGAAAAAGGAGGATTGTCAGTCAATCGGCTGGCGCGTATGCAGCGGTGGCACTACACAAAAGTTAAAGGTGGTCACATAGGTCTGTAGTCCTCAAAAAGCACAAGACAGCTTTGACTGCTTTTTGAGCCGACGAAAGGCGATGACGGTGTTCCAGTAGCATCTGCACAGAGAGTGGCCGATCGTCCAATTGTCGCAATGCGTCCGAAAGCTTCTGTCTTTCAGAGGCAAATCGAGGGCAATGGCATATCAGATGGTCGATGTCTTCTTTGGTGCAGCAGACGTCGCATTCCGCATTGTCGGTCAATCCGATGAGGGTTCTATAAGAGAAGGTGACAGCAGGAGCAAAGGTAGTACATAACGGTTGCAGGATAGCTAGCGGTATCTGCTGTGGCAAGAGCCAGAACACTAGATTGGCGAATCCAGCACACTCAAACTGAGCACAGATAAGCTGCAGCGTTCCAAATTCAGGGGATGCTCAGGCGGAACAATCACCGGCCATGCAGGCCAGGCTAACCCCACCTGCTGCAACACAACCACCACCACCGCAAAGGTGAAATTGTACTGCAACACCTGCCGACGAATTCATTTTGTTCTTTTGTTTCGCATTTTCGTTCCGAGGCACGCAATATCAAGTCGTACACTCTGTAGGTCAATTTACCATTCAAACGCGAAAAAAAAAAACATGCATAAAGCGTGATTTGCAGCACTTACACTGTGTATACTTCCCTTCCAGGAGCTAAACGAAGCTAATGACGACGGCGATCCATGACAAAAACAATGAAAGTAATCAAAAAAGTCACCGTAAAAAATGCAGACACCAACGATTGTTAGTGCCACATTTCGCAGTGAGCTCTGCTTCGTAATGACGGATCCAGGATGTCCTTATGTTTGGGGGTTCCCGTGGCTGGGAGTGCAAAATTAGCATATTGAAGGTGTAATGGGGTGATCGAAGATCTGGAAAAAAAAAAAGAGGGAAATACGTGAAACTAAGGGAAAGGCCGACGTAAACGTCCGTCGAGCGCGATTGTAAAGTTTGTTTGGTAATGAGAAATATGCATCTTAGGGTACAAAAATCCGAAAGTGTTGATATTTATACTTTGTGGGTTTTCCGTCCCAAAACCACGATACGATTATCAGGATCGCCGCAGTGAGTGGGGGGGGGGGGGGGGGCTCCGGGAATATCGACTAGCTCGTGCCCCGACATCGCTCAGTACACAGACCCCCTATAGAGCTAAGCCTTCACCGAAATGCGATCGCCACGGCCGGTATCGAACCCCCGAACTTCGGATCAGCATTAAGCATGAATGATCGTACTGTAACCACATAAGCAATCACTGTGTAGCCAGAATTCTTTAGATATATGTTTGGTGTAACACTTATATAAGAGGCTCCGTGGCTCGGGTTCTGTGTGTGTTTGATGCATGGGTGTGTGCGTGCGTGAGTGATCGTGTCAAGTTTTCGCGCTCGAATTAACTTTTCGAAATGGCTCGGTTTGCTCGAGGAAAGCCAACGGGTAAAAGAAAAATTAAATAAATCCCGCGACGTCGCACGCTTGAGTTGCTCGAGCACTCACTTGGTGTTTGTGACCTTCGCGAAAATTAAAAAAAAAAACAAAACGAAAACGCAGTTATCACGTGACCGCGTGAGAAGAACGTTCGCTTCGTCATAGCGGCGTTCGTGAACCTAAAGAATAAAAGAAAAGCAAAAGCGGCATTCACGTCATATAATGTACACGATAGCCTCGCCTGATGAGTTTCGCGTTCATGTCGTTTTAGGCGAGTGCATTAGGGGCCTTGGACGTTTTATTTTTATTTTTAATTGAAGTGACCGGTACATTCACTTCGAAAGCCACGTACTCGTGTAACAGACCTGTCCTCTGCGGTCGCGGCCGTTCTAACGCGTTTCGGGTATGAGAAATAAGCTTCCAGCCGCAGTGCGACTCGCAGGCAATAGTTACGGAGAGAAACGGAGGGCGATTAACGAAGCAATAGAAGACGACTAACCGCATGCTACGCCTCCATGGCGAAAGTGAATAAGTAATAACGCCTCCCGTTCTTACGTACAGCGGTGCTACGAAAATAGCCTGTCACGCAAGTTGAAGCAGTGAGGGACCCCGCGAACACGTGCCGACACTGTCGGAAAACTGGTTTGCCGCGCAAAGAAATATCGCCGAGCAAATGGGGCTCGCTTGGCTGAGCCGTTGTGTGTATACATGCGTGCGATGGCTTCAGAACACACCGAGTTGGCACGCATGCATGCAGTGACGAACAAACGAAGCGTGGACGAAGCAATTTGTTTTACATGCAAATAATGCGATATAGCCAGTTTAACGGGTGCCAGGCTAGAGTGCATTGAGTTATCTTTAATGAGTTCTGTTCTGTTCTAACTGTTTCGCTGTTCAGAGGTTGAGGTCCGTATTGCCTCGGCTACACCATGTTAATAAGTTCTGCAGCAGGAAAAAAATAAAACAATAATACAGAATGGTACCCAAAAATTAACAACCAGCACAATAATAACTATCTGATGTTTTGCGGGTCGAAATTACGATATGATGACGAGACACGCTGTAGTGGCATACTTTGAATCAAACTTGGCCACTTGAGCCTTTTTTTATTTAGCTCACCTACCTCTAAGCGGATTCCATGCATTCTGACTGCATCGAAATGCGACATCTGCTTAGCAATTGCAAATATCGCGGGTTAGATTTCAGCCGTGGCTGTCACATTTCGACAGAGGCGAAATGCTACAGGGCTGTGTATTGTGCTGTGACAGTGCATGTTAAAGAACATCAGATGGTCGAAATTTCCGGAGCCGTCCACTACACGGCGTCTCTCACAATCATATGGTGGCTTTGGGAGATAAAAACCTTGATATTATTATGACCACCAAATTAGACGCATCTAAATTTATGCGTTCAGCAGAACTGTTTTCGCGTACTTCTGTGGGTTTACTGACAGCTCACGGACAACCAAGTCACGGACGACTCTCATAGACAACCAATAATGCGTGGTAAAAACAAAAAACACAAAAAACACGACAGTGGTTTCTGAAAAGGGGGAACAAGCATGTACCCTCGTTTTTTCTTTTATAAGGAATAAGAACTGATGTGTACATGTGACATAAGAACAAAGAAGGAAAAAAAGAAGCGCCTCTGAATTGTGCAGTGATACCATAATCCCCCAATACTTCTTTAGAAGTATTGAATGACTATGGTGATACGTACGCCACTCGCAATATATGTATAACTTTTTTTCGCCTATCCTGTCATGTCTATTTGTATGTGTTTATCGGTACTTATACCATATTCATCACCCAACACCTGGAGTAGCATGTCAAGCATATAGCCAAGCATGCATATCCAGCTCTTCACTAAAATATTTGTTTCTGTCTATCTCTGCGTAAGAATGTTAATAACAAGCGTAATTCTACACAATATATAATTACTACATCTATCGCTCTTACACGATCATGCTTTGAAACATACACTATATGTATTTGCATCTAAAATATTATGTTCCCCCGTTTTGAATATGATCCATGATAAGGTCAAGAAGAGGATGCTTGAACTGACGCGAATGACAGGGGCAAAAGCTTATCAGGTACAGTAAGGGCGTCTGTCTGTTAGAGTTTTGTCCCTGTTGATCACTCTCCGGCAATCTTTCACTCTAAAAAGGTTTGTAGAGGAACTGCGCAGTTACCCCTGATAAGGGATCTTTGCTTCTTATAAAGACGGAATGCGCGCGAAAGATTGCACATGGAACGGCAAAGATGGGCACTTTCCTCCTTGTAAAGCAAAGCGCCCATTTTTTTTGGAGTAACTGCAGGAATGTTCGCGCCGTGTGCAAACGACCCACTGGTGCTTACACAAGCCTGTTTGTTTTCAGACGGTGCCGTAGCGTAGTTTGGTGTAGTGGTTAGTGTACGCGCATGCTGAACGAGTGGTAGTGAGTTGGCATCCCGTGTGTTTGCTGCAACTTTTCCGAAATTTACTTTCGAATGTGAATCTTGCGCATTGATCGCACGTTTATTCGAGTGTTGGCGGTAACGCGTTACTTTTCGCGGTAACTTAGTAATGTACTCATTACGATTTCAGAACTGTAACGGGTAACGTGAGGTGCCACGTTACTCATTACCTTTTCATTCCGAAGGTGCCACCTTTCCAAAACTCGCCCCGACGAACTCCTTTGCTGCAGCGTCGGACCGCTGTCGCCTACCAGGCATTGACAAAGGAAGCATGGACGGAATCCAGTTTGAGGATTTGGGGGTGGGAGGTGGGGGTATCTTTAGCAGGCACCGATTCCCTGCGCTGACATAAGACGGTATAGCGCACTGTGGCTCGTCTTGGCGATAGTTATAGCGCGAGAACAAAACGACGACACAGAGACAAGAAGGACGTCGTTTTGTTCTCGCGCTATATAACTATCGTCATGCCATACCAACTAGCCCAAGCTGCCACACTCGTCTTGGAAAGGCTGGCTATCCTGAGACGTTGCTGTTTGCTGTGGCCGAAAGCATCTACAGAGCTCAGGGGCACGTATACGACGTGCTGAAGATAATGGCGTACAGGAAAGCATGGAAATACGCGAAAAAGTCAGGGTCATTTCATATAAACATGAGCGTTGTGCACACAGGTTGAAAAAGATCAGCTGTGGGATACCAGGATACGCGAAGTTGGATACCAGGTAAGACATCGTAATCGGTTTCTAGAATGTGTGCGGGGGGGGGGGGGAGTAGTCTACAGAGTCCTTTTGTCGTGTGGAGCCTGGCGCATCAGCCAGACACGCAGGTTCATCAGCTTTTCCTAAAAGTGAACACAGGCGTTCTATCTAGTGCGTCCGTCGAGCGGCTACTCAGTGTAGGTGCGGACGTATTCACTAAGAAGCGAGGCAGGCTGTCCGATGGCAACCTTGAAATGCAACTGTTGCTTAAGTTCAATGTCAATTTGTAAATATCATGTGTCTTATCAACTTTGAGGGCCTCACCACAACTGCCTGCATTCACTTTTCTTTCCCCGAATAAAGTGTTTTTCTTCCTCCTCCTTATCAACTTTATTTAGAAAATAAATTTTGCTTCTTTCTCTCTACAAGCGAAGCTTCGTTTCTTATAAAAAGCTCCTGAGCGAGCGAGGATGATCTTGAACACCTTCACATAAACGCTCCCAATTTTCGCGCTAAGTAAACCGGTTAAAATGAACAAGAAATGTTTATGCACAAATATATTCCCAGGCGACTATGCCATTAAAACAATTCTTTAATACTACAAATTTTGCGCGTTTATTTCGCCAGGAGAAGCACGCTGAAAAGATTGCCGTAAATTTGTTTAAAGTACAGTGATGCGCCCTTAGCGGAGAGCGTTTATCCTCACAGGAACAGACAACTGCAGGGCTAGTTTGTGGGAATCCATGTTGTGGCGTTGATCATTGAATCTCGTATTGTGTATGATGAGACGCTGAGACAAATGGCTTTACCACGTGCTAGAGCCCGAAGACATCGCATGCAATTATAGAGGCAACTAACTATAAGCTCTATGGTAATGCTAACGTTCAGTGCATTTGTACAAACAATTCTAGTTAAGTAACATTTTGGTAAAATCGTAGTTTGGTTTAGAAGTTTTGTACGAGAAATAAGTGAGAGCTTGCAAATATTCTTACTGAGGGTTCCTGCAGCAAAAACAAAATGATTATTATTTATTATTGCCGAGTATCGGCCGAGATAACGTCCGTTACTTTTTTTCGGTAACTGTAAAGGTAACGCGTAAATTTTTTATGGTAACGTAGGGTGGTAACGCGTTCCTTTTTTGTTGGTGTAACGAGTAACGTATTTAGTTACTTTTTTTAGGTAACAGATACAACACTGATTACCTAAATGGCAGCACGCACTTAGAAAGGTTGGTTAAGCCAACGAAACCAGGTTTTTGTTTTTGCTAGCTGTTTCTCTTTTGAGGAGTAACGGCAAAAGCGTGGTTTCTTCTTCGCAGTCACTCCCAAAATGGTGCAATGGGTGTGGAAAGTTATGTTGAATTCCAATGGCAGAGTCGGAGCAAGTTTTTCTGCTCCTTTCAGAGCAAGTGTGTTCCAATGACAGAGTGAGAGCGAGAGTCAAAAGTTCCAATGAGAGAGCAGGAGGGGATTCAGAGCGGGAGTCCCTCCGTGGAGCAGGAAAAACTGCTCCGCCGAAATCGGTGGAGTGGACCGGAACTCAGCGTGACGCATTTCCTTTAACACGTTTGCCTGCTTGGGGGCACGGCTGGCGCCGCGCCAGCATCACGCAAGTTGTGTTGATAATGGCGGACGGCATGGACGGCTCGGCTAGCTCAGCAAAGCGTGCGGCAATGCTTCTGCTACTCGATAGCGACAGCAGACATCGTGGACAATAGCTGTTGCACGCTTGGCGTGATATCCATTCCACACAGGTGAATAGCGCTGAACAGAAAATAAAGGAGGCTGTGGTAAAAAAACGCTGCCCTGGAGAGTGTGCGTCATGCTTTGACGTAGAAAATTGGTGTGCGGGGCCGATTTAGTATTTCAAGGTGCGCGGGAATCATCATGATGGTGATAGCGGTAAAACTATGAGCGCGCCTATGCGCGTGCTCGTGCGCGTACCACGTGAAAAGCTCCCGAGCCACGGGGACAGCTCGGCTAAGCAGAGAGCAAGGACAAGTTCGGGCCACGCCCCGGCTGCTCGTTCTGACCCTCCGTGTCTGGGCCTCGTCTCGGCGTTGAAGTCCTCGGGTGCGTTCTGGACTGGGCATCGCCCCACCTCGCCCCCACGTTGGTCTGAAGCGGCGTTCGTCACGGCCAGCTGCTGTTCTGGTCTCGGAGCGAGACGCTGTCCCAGGTCTGTTCGCGGCAGACGGGCGGTACGCTGTTCTCGGTGGTGTACAGGCAAGCCCAGGCGTTGACCACCGTACTGGGATGCCCCTGGCGGTTATCTTCTAGACCGGGCCCCGCCTCGGTACGAACTCCGCAAGCACAAGACACACCGCCTCCTGACTACCAGAGAGCTCAAGGTCAAGCGCAACGTTCACGCCCCAAGAGTAGAATGTGAGTGGACGAACAAGAACATTAACTCCCTTTCGCGTAGGACCGTGAACGCGTGTATATATGTGTGAGTTTATGTTGTGTGTATCCCTTTGTCCGTCTTCGTGTATATAAAAGTCTCTCGTTGTCCTCGAACGTCATCTGTCCTCTGGCTAACCTGCGCCCACAGTTGCCCACAGAGGCTATGGCTGAACAAGCAAACGAACGATGCGGCGATGCTGGTAAACCACGTGGGAAACAGACAGCGGAAAAGACCACGCGCAAGGTATCCTGGGTAACGCGGCAGCTTCCGCCTTGCTCCAGCAGGGCGGGTTGTGTTCCGATGGCGGATTTGGAGGATTTGCTCTACGCCAGAGTCGAGTGCTCGCTCGCGAAGTCTGTCGGCTGCACCGACTCCGCCATTGGAATTCAACATTAGTTACTCCTATAAATGAGACCCCTCGATACCCCTTTTCCTCCTTTACTTCCGCCCGATCGCGGGTGCCCGTTTGACAGGGGTATGAGTCAGCCGAGAGAACGAAGGCCATGGATGGCAGAACATTTAGTGCGAGCAGACAAGTTTAGCGTGATATCGAAAATAACGTCACGATCACTGATCTCATAAAATTTACATGACGACGATATACATGCGGAACCGTACATCAAATCCTCCACGGTGTTCTAGTGGCTGAGGCACTAGGCTGCTCACCCGAAGGTCGCCGGATCGAGTACCGGCCGCATTTTTCGATGGAGGCGAAAATGCTTCTTGCCCGTGTGCTTAGATTTAAACGCACGTTAAAGAACCTCAAGTGGTCGAAATTTTTGGATCCCTCCACTACCGCGTCTCTCATAATCATATGGCGGTTTCGGGACGTTAAATTCTACATATCAATCAATCAATCAATCAATCAATCAATCAATCAACATGCCGTCGAAAAAATGCTGGAGGCACGTAACTGAGCCAAAGAACACATGTCATGCGGGCCTTTAAGCCATGCAGTTTGGAAAGTGCTCATCCGATAATTTTGAAATTTCACACGCTTAGATTTCGGTCGCTGCATGTACTGTAGCTCATGTGCTGTTTTGTAGAAATGGGGATCTTGATGTCACAACAGAAGAATTCTGGGCGGAACATTTTCTGTATTGACCGTCAGCTTTGACATTGCGGCCTCTCTTTGCTACAGGTGCTGTAGTCTGCCGGCACCCCACCAGAATCACAATCTGGTCTAGTGAAGCAACGGCCACAAGGACAGACACCACATATAAAGAAATAGTTGTCGGAGAAG
Source organism: Rhipicephalus microplus (assembly GCF_043290135.1). Taxonomy (NCBI): domain Eukaryota; kingdom Metazoa; phylum Arthropoda; class Arachnida; order Ixodida; family Ixodidae; genus Rhipicephalus; species Rhipicephalus microplus. The sequence goes on along the minus strand of NC_134703.1, from coordinate 147,468,214 downwards.
AAGACCTGTCACCTAAGTAACGTCATTTTGAAGAAAAGTGCGCCTCGCATATTTCGGCTGCCAGCCTTTTGTGCTTTCGATAGTTGTTGTCGCAGCCAAACGCAGCGCCATGGTAGCGTGTCGACCTGTTCTCGTCCGATATATCGACTTTCGGCAGCACAACTGCTTTAGCGCATAAAAAAAAAAAACACTGCATATTCACGAGGTACAAGATGACGAGTAGGGCGAAGCGTGCAGACGGACGGACGCACGGACGGAATCACGGACGGACTGATGGACTCTTTGGCCCTATCATCATCATTCACTCTGTGGATATGCTGTCACACCATTTTTATTGACATGCAATGCAATGCACCTGGCTATTGCTACTATGACGACGACGACATGCGAAGTACGACCCGCGGCGTAAGGAGCTTCGCCCCTGACAAAAAACGCAGCAGCGGGATTGTGCTCTTTCCCATCATCAACACAGAAAATACGGCTAGTGTTTCGAAAAGCTGCCGTCTCCCTTCTCTTTTTCTTTCACTGCCATGTCCCTTCCATCTTACTATGTTGAGCCGGGCTGCCGAACGGGTTAACTTCATGGACACACAGACAGACGGATAGACAGATGGATGGACGATTCACGGTTTACCCATGAAACCATCGGAAGCTTCTCCCCAATCATCATTTGCTTCATGGCTATGCTGTGATCTCTTTACTCAACTATGGGAGATCAATGAGACGTCCCAAACATATGGAAAACAAGATGGTGTGTTTAGAAAAATGCGTTTAACGATTTTGAGTACTTTGTACTCTGCTATGAGAGAGCATAGAGCCATACTGTGGGCCTCATACTTGAGGAGGACATGTTTAGAAAGAGTTTACTTACACTATGTACAAAAACAAGAGTTTCATAACATTCCAGTAATGGGCACATATACTTCGACAGCTCTATGTACCATGACCAACATCACTGCATTGAAAGAAAGACATCATTGCTCTAATATACATGACAATGGCATACGTGTACACAAGAATCCATGCGATATCATGATACAATGAACGGTATAACGATACAATAGATGCAATGAGACACATGTGTTTAGAAGAAATGTTTAACGATTTCGAGTACTTTGTACTCAACTATGGGAGAGCACTGAGCCGTCCCGCAAAGACCTTTATAATAGCTAAGACATGTATCAAACAACGAGACGGATATTTACACGACTATAGAAACGCACGTAATCTTGCAAACGCTACTCTACACAACCTTCAAAAAGGTGGAAGTGAGAATTGATAATTTTGCTTTCACCGTTTGTTCAATCAATTCATGTTGCGGTCTCTATTGCGTCATTACAGATGTATTCTATCTGCTGCCTATGTCTTTTATTGTGAAGCGCCTGTTGTCGCAAGACAGATATGAAATAAATGTATCACTTGTTTATACATTTTTTTTTCACATGCTTCTCGCAGAGCGCGCTTCAGGATATGAGGACCTCAGCTAGAAAGAGAGAGCGAGTGTAGGGAAGGGGGAGAGAGTACTCAAGATGTGGAGAAGGGAAAAGAGAAATAAAAAAATGGCAGCATATCCACGGGGTGAATGATGGAGAGTGGGGCGAAGCATCCCTTCGTCTATTCGTTCTTGCTTCCGTCCATTCATGCGTCCGTCTGTGTGACCATCCGTGCGTCCATCCGCCCGTCCGTACGTGCGACTGTTCGTGCGTCCACACGTCCATCCGTGCGTCTATCCCTGCGTCCGTCCATGCATCTGTTTGTGTGTCCGTTCGTCTATCTAGTCAACACTCCAAGTACCACCATCTCGTGTCTTTTCGTCATATATTCCGCATATAGAAGCACCGCCATCCAGCGGACATTCCAAGGACTAAACGAGAGGTAGCACACGCACACTTTCTTAAGGCTTGCGCTTCGTGTCTGCTTCCCACCTTTAACTACCTCGAGCTCATGGTATATACTAGTTCACTGTATTCATGGAACTGCGGCCGAACGCTTGCTAAACCTTTCGAAAACCAAGGAGGTTACGCCCAGCGAGTATGACGTAGCAAACTTTTTCAGTCAGATAGTGCTCAATGTACATGCCAATGGCTGCTAAGGGCTAATGAGAGACAGGAGAATTCGGGTTTTAGTTAACTCGCACGCTGCGATTTGTTTATTGTTTAACAACGCACAAAAGAAATCTCCCACCGGCACCACCTTTGAGGTCAAAATCTAAGACTGGTTACACACTACTACTACTACTACTACTACTACTACTACTACTACTACTACTACTACTACTACTACTACTACTACGAGGGACGTACGGGTGCCGCTTTAAGGAGCTTCGGGACCTTCCTCTGGGGAGGAAAACCTGCAAAGGTACAGAGAAAATTTTTACAGCTTCGCACAAACCGTGGAGGCTTGAGCCTCCCAGATATACCAACGCGTTCACAAGAGCGCTGGCTGCAACAACAACACAGAAGCTGTTCGATGACAGCAACTACCCCGGGTACAGGCTCTTCATGTACTGGAGTAGTACACTAATAGGTACTTACACGGCCAATCCGTACATCGGACCACGAGCAGAAATTCCGCGCAAGTTTTACGGAATTGCCAGTGGCTTAAAACGAACAGTGGAATCAATAGGTTCCTGCAGTCTGGAAGATGTTTCATCGCAAGAAATAAGCGAAATGGTGACAAGTAGCACAGTGAGCAAAGAGGAAGAAACAGCATCCTGCACGAGCAAATGGAAATGATGGCGTTGCAATCGCGTACCTAACTAGGTGCGCGAATTTGACTGGCTGAGAAGATGGAGGGCATTGCCTAGGCGTGATCGGTTAGCACATTGGGGAGTCGTTCCAAACGAACGCTGCCCAAACTGCGGCAAAAGAGAGACGGCCCAACATGCTCTGTTTCAGTGCTCGGTGGCGAGGGGCGTCTGGCACATGGAACAACGCCTCTTTGGCTTTCGCACGGCGCGCATGGGAACCAGTTCCAGAACGTGGGCTGTTTGCAAGGCTGGTCTTTACGGTAACCTTGTACGTACTGTGGTGGCGACGCTGTTTAGCGGAAGTACGGCACAAGCCGCATAGAGGCGCCTATCCCGAACTACAGAAAGTTCGGCTCATTGTGTGGAATTACCTAGATCAGCAGCTGGAAACGCACGGCGAAGAGGCCTTCCTTCGACGATGGCACACACGTTTCTTCAAAGTAAGAGAGGTACAGCTGAAGTTTCCAGTAGTCCCGTACTACAGCCATGCGCCCACTCTAGTACGCATGCATAAGTGTTATCCAGTAAAATGTGATTAACTTGATTCTTTTTAATTTTCATTTCACTTGTAACATTTGGATACTCAGTGATAAATTAGATTTTGGTGCTCCTCTGTAAGATGTATACACTGTCTTTACTTCTTTTCGATGTTTCGTTTGTGTACGTACAAGTTAAGTGTGCAATAAACTTTCCTTTTTCGCCCCTAAGAAATGGCAGCGTATCCACGGGGTAAATGATGGAGAGTGGGGCGAAGCATCCCTCCGTCCATGTGTCCCTCTGTGTGACCGTCCGTGCGTCCATCCGACCGTCCGCGCCTCTGTTCGAGCGTGCGCACGTCCATCCATGCGTCCGTCCCTGCGTTCGTCCATGCATCCGCCCCTGCGTCCGTCCACGCGTCCATCCGTCCGTGCAGCCATCCGTGCGTCCGTCCATGCATCTGTCTGGGTGTCTGTTCCTCCATCTAGTCAACTCTCCAAGCACCACCATCTCGCATCTTTTGCATCATATATTCCGCATATAGAAGCACCACCATCCAGCGGACATTCCAAGGACTAAACGAGAGGTGGCACACGCACACTTTTTACGGCTTGCGCTTCGTGTCTACTGTTATGCCTGCGAGTCCACAGCGGACGTCCGTGCCTCTGAAAAAGGCAATCTGTGTCAAGGCCAGCCCGCCTGACGCGAACAACTCAACGGCGTAAACACGCGTGGCGCCTTTCTGTCGCCCACGTGCAGCGAGTCATCTCAGCAAGCTAGCCCGTCGAGTAAACAACTGGCGCCTTCCTGTCTGGCGGGTCTGACGCAATGCCTTGCGACGTCACTCGTCCTTGGGTGCAGCCACCTGCAGCGCAGCCTCTCCAGATTTGAGGAGAAAGAAGGACGCGGCCCAGCGGCGACCTCATTGGAGGATTCGGACCTCGCGACCAGCGGCGCTTCGGGTTGGACGTTTGGGTTGGACCCGGGGCATATAAAAGAAGCCCTTCGGCGCGTCGGAGAGACCCCCCTTTTTACAGCAGACCCATTTAAGAGCAGGCCTATGTGTTAGAGAGGAGAGCTCGGCTCTTCGAGTCTCTGTCGGCCCCAGTGCCGAATTTGTAACGCCTCTGTATATATGCTGTACATAAACCTTGTTTAAATCACCGTCGTCTTGTCCGCTCGTCTATCAGCTCTGCGCAGAAGCAGTCGCGAGCTGAGAAAGCTACGCTACCAACGGCTGGTGACCTTCCCGGCGGAGTTCGAAGCAGTGGCGCCTTCGGGACCGTGTTGGCGTCGCCGTCTTCGAAACAGTGGTTGCAGCGGTGAGATTTCGAGGCGCTCTTCGTAACATCGTTGGAGGTGCGCTTCGTAACAGTGGTTGGCAGCTGCGGGATCGGCCGGCGTCAGCGACATCGATGCGGTGAGTGCCTGATGTTTTCCCCTCAGTTCACCAGACCACTCTAGGTCAGGTTGTAGTAGTTTAGAGAAGGGCTGTGTGAAGCATTAGAGTGAGCTTTGATCGTTTCAAGCCAAGTCGAAGCGCTTTGAAACCAAAGTTAATGCGGAGGGTGTAAACATGGGAGTGTTTAAAATTGCTTGCGCGTCTTGCTAGTAGGCTTATAGTGGGTACGGCAAGTAGATTCTTAACAGGGGCAAACAGCAAGAGGCTAGTGTGAACGATGGAGAACCTTAAAGTGAAGGAACTCATCGAAACTTGTGAGAACTCGGCATTACTTTAAGCCGTGCGAAACGAAAGCAAGCGATCCTTGAGATCATGAAGGATGAAGGAGTGTCGGCTGAGTAAGTCGATGAGGCCTGAGCGGATATCAAAGCACGCCGCGAGGAGGCTGAAAGGCGAGAAGTAGAAACTCGCGAACCTGAAGAAGCTGAAAGGCGAGAAGCTCGCGAACGTGAAGAAAGGCGAGAAGCTCGCGAACGCGAAGAAGCTTTAAGGCGAGAAGCTCGTGAAGAAGCTTTAAGGCGAGAAGCTCGTGAAGAAGCTGAAAGGCGAGAACGTCGCGAGCGTGAGGAGGCCGAGAGACAGGAGCGCCTCGAGTTGAAACGAATAGAATTGGCAATCCTACAGTGTTCGCAGGCGCCTATAGCGTAGCTTCTCCGACGATTCAGGTCAGCGGTTTTAGAATTCGGGACCAACTGCCACCGTTCGTAGTAGGCGAGGACATGGCGAAGTATCTCGTCAAGTTTGAACACGTCTGTGAGCGAAACGCTTTGGAGCGGTCTCTTTGGGCGCAGAACCTGTTAGCTCTTCTTCCCGGCGAAGTGTCCGACGCGATAACTTGCTTGTCGAGGGAAGCGTTTGAGAGCTATGACGAGGTTAAGGAAGTGCTCTTGAGACGTTATAAGTTGTCACCCGAGGCTTGCAGGCAAAGGTTTCGGTATGCTAAAAAGGGGAATGAGTCACACGTTGACTTCGCGTTTCGTCTTAAAGCCGATTTAATTGAATGGCTCAAGGGCGAAAGTGTTTATGACGACCGCGATAAAGTGGTGGAATGCGTTGCATTGGAGCAATTCTACCGCTGCATCGAGGAGGATGTCAAACTTTGGCTGCAGGACAAACTTTGTGAAGTACAGCTAAACAAGGCAGCAGAGTTAGCTGAGGAGTATTATACTCGCCGAAAGTTGCATAGCAGGGCAGTGCGCGTTGAAAAGGATGAAAGGAAAGAGGGCTTTTCAAGGAAACCTGATCAACGGAAACCCGCTCCGCACCGTAATTTCAAGAAGGACCCGTCTCTTACGAATGACACTGTAGGGGAAGGGCAAACGGAAGCGGAGAAATCGAGTGAGGTTTCTACCACACGGGCGTTTGAATCACGGAAGCCGCTAATCTGTTACAACTGCAAAAAGGAAGGGCACATCGCGATAAACTGTCAGCAAAAGTTTGCAACTATCCTAGAATCGGAAAACAAACGGAAGCCGCTAATCTGCTACAACTGCAAAAAGGAAGGACACATCGCGATAAACTGTCAGGAAAAGTTTGCTTTCGCAACAATCCGAGAATCAGAAAAAAACATGCGGTTGTTGGAGCCGTATCTCCAAGAAATTAGGGTGAATGAGAAAACGTGCCGAGCACTTAGAGACTCAGCGGCAACCATGGACGTTGTCCATCCTTCATTGGTGTCTCCGCATGACTTTACAGGAGAACGCGCGTGGATCAGGCAAGTCGCCGAGGAGCAGAGTGTTCGCTTACCAATCGCCACGGTTGTCATTTAAGGTCCGTTCGGTGAGCTTCGCACCGAAGCGGCTGTGTCTGCCGCGCTAAACGATCGTTTTCCTTATCTTTTCTCCAACAACTCGGAGCAGCTTCTCAAAGAGCAGGGTAAATCGTTCTTCCCCAACTTAGCGTACATGGCCCTCACGCGATCGCAAGCGCGGAAGCTTTCGCGGGAGCTTGATCTTGTTCTGTGTGGAAAAACAAGTTCAAAAGCAGCAGATCTGTGACACCTTGGTGGCGAGTCGACGGAACTTCAGACACAAGATTCTCCATGTGTGTCATGTGAGCAGTCACGCGAGCGGCCCGTCGCCGAAGCGACCGGCGCAGTTTCCGTAGAAAGGGGAGACGACATGGCGCCATTGAGTCAGAGCGAGAGGGTTGCAACGCTCTCGCCTGTAGCGGAAAGTTGGAGTGAGCTGTCGAGGGTGGATCGGGAAACGCCCATTCGAGAGCAGCGTGCGAATCTCTCGATTAAAGCGCCAGGGGAAAGCCACATGAAAGCTGCACAAGTGTTGTCGAAAGAGTATAACGACAAATCGGCGAAAAAGCGCGCTTTTGAAGTAGGAAATCAGGTAGTACTGCTGCGGCCGTCCAAAAAGAACAAGCTTGAGGTTCATTGGGAAGGGCCCGCCAAAGTAATATCGAAGCTTTCTGATACCAATTATGAAGTGAAATTAGGAAGGCGGCCAAACAAAATTTACAACAGTGATTTGTTGAAACCATACCTTCAACGTCAAGTGGTCGTAAATCTGCTATTGAATGCTCCAGAGGAAGAGGGAGCAGAAATTTTGAGTTCGAGTGACGTAATCGAAAGGAAATCGGAGGTAACTTTGGAGCAGTTGAACCTAGAGCCTAGCTTAAGTGAAGTCCAGAAGGAGGACCCGAGAACAATTGTTTCCGAGTTTGGAGACGTGTTTTCGGACTGCCCCAGAAACACGAGGGTGATCGAACACGATATCGAGCTAAGCGGTGAGGAGTCAATTCGTAGCAAGCCGTATCGTTGTTCCCCTGTGCAACGTCGCAAGTGTGAGCCGCTCTTGGTACCGCATAGGTATCGTCGCCTAAATGTAACCGGTTACTGAGATGGAGCGTGATACTCCGACAGCGCAACTTTGACGTTCGCTAAAGAAAAAAAGGAAAGCTAAACGCTAATGCAGGTGCATTGAGCAGTGCGTTCTAGCTAGTACCTTCTAAACCTTTCGGTTTCTCGCTGGCGATTCGGGGCAAAATTTTGACCTCATCACCTGGGCTGAGCGCTCTCGTTCAGAGTGATCTCAAGGGGCCAACTTTATGTTCTATTCTAATTTGTTAAGTTATTGTACGTATAAAAATTTGAGTTGTCATTTTAAGAGTCTTGTGTCCCACATGTGCCTCTTGATGTAGAGGGAACAAAATTCTGATAGACACGTAGCTAGGTATATGTTGTACTATACTTTGTCTGGTGTTCTGTCGGGTGAGCGAGGGCACTTGCTTGTGTCGTGTGTTGTCTGTTGTCGAACCGTTCTTGGCAAGTTGCAGAACCATCGACAAGTGCTAAAACCAAAGATTGTCAGAATAGACGAGCGAAGCTGGTCGACAAGTTGTGGCGGCAAGCCAGTGGAGCTGGGATCCGTCCTCAAGAATGGGATGTGTTCCCGGAACGGAGTCTGGAGCTGCATTCTCCCCATGGCCCTGGAGGCGAACCTGGAGGGACCTGGCGAACGAGCGCGCCTGTCATCCGAGCCACGTGGAAGCATGTCGTCTTTTCGGCGCATTGTCTGGCGGCGGGGGTGCTGTTATGCCTGCGAGTCCACAGCGGACGTCCGTGCCTCTGAAAAAGGCAATCTGTGTCAAGGCCAGCCCGCCTGACGCGAACAACTCAACGGCGTAAACACGCGCGGCGCCTTTCTGTCGCCCACGTGCAGTGAGTCACCTCAGCAAGCGAGCCCGTCGAGTAAACAACTGGCGCCTTCCTGTCTGGCGGGTCTGACGCAATGCCTTGCGACGTCACTCGTCCTTGGGTGCAGCCACCTGCAGCGCAGCCTCTCCAGATTTGAGGAGAAAGAAGGACGCGGCCCAGCGGCGACCTCATTGGAGGATTCGGACCTCGCGACCAGCGGCGCTTCGGGTTGGACGTTTGGGTTGGACCCGGGGCATATAAAAGAAGCCCTTCGGCGCGTCGGAGAGACCCCCCTTTTTACAGCAGACCCATTTAAGAGCAGGCCTATGTGTTAGAGAGGAGAGCTCGGCTCTTCGAGTCTCTGTCGGCCCCAGTGCCGAATTTGTAACGCCTCTGTATATATGCTGTACATAAACCTTGTTTAAACTCACTGTCGTCTCGTCCGCTCGTCTATCAGCTCTGCGCAGAAGCAGTCGCGAGCTGAGAGACCTACGCTACCTAACGGCTGGTGACCTTCCCGGTGGAATTCGAAGCAGTGGCGCCTTCGGGACCGTGTTGGCGTCACCGTCTTTCGAAACAGTGGTTGCAGCGGTGAGATTTCGAGGCGCCCTTCGTAACGTCGTCGGAGGTGCGCGTCGCAACACTACTTCCCACCGTTAACCACCTAGAGTTCATGGTGTATACTAGTTTTCTGTATTCATGGCATTGCGGTGCAACGCTCGCTAAAACTTTCTAAAACCAAGAAGGTTACGCCCTGCGAGTATAACGTACGGGTGCCGCTTTAAGGAGCTTCGCCCCTAAAAGGAAACTCATCGACCCCTCAAGCGCCGCACATGCAAAACGCGGCAATCCCCACGCACCAGCGGCGGCAACCGAACGGCCCCACGTTACTAGAACTAGGTAGCTCTAGAAACGTTGGAACGGCGGGTAGAGACAGAGTGACGAAAGTGCCCCGGTTCGAGGCTACGCTCATCCTCTCCGTGAAAACGGTTTATATAAGCTGTCTGTATCAGCATGTCGTAGGAGGAAGAGAAACAAGAGAGAAGGCAGGGTGGTTAACTAGACACGTGCCCAGTTGGCTACCCCACGCTGGGGGAATGGGAAAGGTAGTATAGGGAACCGAAGCTCAAGTTTGCGGAGCGACAACAACGCCACCTCTGGCCCTGGCGGTGAGCTCCGGAAAACTTGAGGAGAGACGCGGGAGAGGTCGCAGGCGAGTCGGTGTGTTTCGCCGAAACGGGAGCGCGTGCGACACGCACGCAACGCGTTTCTGTCCGTGCGGAAATAACCTCCGAAATCTCGGAGGCCATGGTGCGGGGAAACTTAGGCGCCGTGCCATACGCTTGGCGCGCTAAAACGAGACTCTCGCTCACTTTCGCTTTCACTGATGGGAGCAGGTCGTGGAAGGTCGAGCAGGTCGGTTGGTGCAGGGGCAGCGCACAACGAGAGATAAGTTTTGTTTTATTTGTGTTTGTGAACACCATTATTATTTTTTCTCTCCTTATCAATAACTTGCGGTTCGAGTGCTGCAGGTGTGGGACGCGGGCAACGTTGCAGTGACGTTGACCACTTGAACGGGGTAGGCGGCTGTTTTGAAGAAGTTCGGGGCGCCCGGTTATAGTTGTTAAACAGCTAGAGCCGCACACGAAGGGGACCTAGGGAGAGTCAACCAGTGAAATTGAACACGTGTGTGTGCGGTGTAGGCGGCAGCTTCTAACAGTTGTTGAGGTAGGAGAGTTAGTGGAGGCGGCTGGATAGCGGGAATAGGGTTGAGCTTAGGGCTGTCGGGCGCTTGGTCTGATGGTCGGGTGGGCGATGGCTAAGGAGGCTAGGAAACCACGGGCGAGAGTGAGCTGGTGCAGTACGACGAATGCAATCGCTGGTGCTACTTGGACGAGACAGAATTCTCGAGTTTGGCCGATGCGCAGAAGGCGAGCTTCGTGTGAAGGCTGTGCGAGGCACTGAAGGCGGCCGTGCAGCGCATGGAGGCTAGCATCGAGGGGCTTCATGGGGAGCTTAGGGCGGAACGGGAGCAGAGGATAGAACTCCAAAAACAGCTCGGAGCGTCGCGTGATCGGGAGGAGGGTATTGCCAGCCTATTAGAGCAAATGAAGGGTGACCTTCAAAAGGAACGGGAAGGGCGGACCAAGCTCCAGCAGTGGGTAAATGAGTTAATGGCGCTTTACCCCAGCCCCGAGCGGTGTGAGACGGAAGGCGTGGGTAGCGGAGAAGGCGACAGGCGGGAAAGAACAGGCGAGAAGGGAGGTCAGGGGGCCGCAGTGTCTGGCCACAGCACAGAGGCTCCGAGAACATACAGCTTGGTGGCGTGGCAGTCTTCGAGCAGGGCAGAAACACAGGACAGACGGCAGAGTGAGAAACAGGTGAAGCAAACAGGGGCGCCATCATAAACAGGAAGCCAGCGATTGGAGCGTAGAAGGATCCTAGTGGTGGGGGACTCTAACGTGGCCAGGGTTAGGGATGGCGTCTTCACGGCAGTGAAGGAAGATGGGAGAGTAAAGGTGGATGCCCAGTCAGGGAAGAGCATGGTGGATGCACTGGCTAAAGCTCAGGAGGTTGTAGAGGACAGCATGGAAGGCGAAAATCTCGTCATTATTCATGCTGGGCTCAATGATGTTTTGAAGGGCAAGGATCAGAACCTTCAGAGACAGTTAGAGGATAAAAAGCGTAAGCTTCGAGAAGCCTCTGGGAGTGTGAATGTGACCATATGCACAGTCCAAGAGGTCTGGGGGCAACCTCATGGGATTGAAAGGAGGGTAGTGGATGCCAACTGTGTGATCAAGGGTAAGAGCCGGCAACTCGGATACAGCGTAATGGAAGTGAACCAAGACGTGTACGAGCCCGGCGCTCACCCCTTGGCCCAGGATGTCATTCACTACAGTGGTGCGACGGGCAGGAGGGTCGGTAATAGAATGGGTCGTCAAGCCACAGCTTTTTTAGGGGGACCCAGAGCCCTGAGGCCAACAGTGTAGCCAAAGACGGTTCTAAAGGGGCACAACTACTCAAGCCACACGGAGTCCGTGGGAGAAAAAATCGACGTAAGCACAAGGGCCGAGCTAAGTCAGACGAAGGCTATATTAATATGCAGGGTGGCAGGAATAGGTTAAAGTGGGAAGTGATAGCAAAGCAGTTGAGGCAGGAGGAGCTGATGGTATATGGTGTTGTGGAGACACATCTTCGCGACACGGAGCAACCACCTTGAATGCGGACTACGTATGGGAATATTGCAATAGAACAGAAGGCAGCAAAAAAGGGGGGTGGAATTGGTGCATTCATACATAAAAGTATGGGTTGGCAAAGAGTCAAGCAGGGATGCATGACACATTTACGGTTAAGAGGGAAAGTAGCTGGGCAGATGACACTCCTTGGTTTGGTGCACTTGTGGACGGGAGCAAAGGCCAGAGAGGAGAACCAGGCAATGGGGGAGTGTATATCGAAGAACATTGAGGAATTAGGAGGAAAGTGCGAGATAATTATACTATGAGATATGAATGCGCACAAAGAAGATATAGATGAGTATACTGACCCAGCAGGCAAATTGATCATGGCTATGTGTGAAAGGCGTGATTTGATCATTTGCAACAGTACTGAGAAGTGTGAAGGGCAAATAACGTGGGACGTAGGAAGGCTGCAATCGACGATAGATTATACACTGATGTCACATAGGATGTATGATAGGCTCAGGGGAATGCACATAGATGAATGTGGCTCCAGAAGTCTGGGTAGTGATCACAAACGTATCAAGCTAAGTTTTGGAAGAGCAGTAAAAGTGGGAACGAAACAACATGAGCAACTGCAGGGGAATTTTTATTCAGAAAGACAAATAGAAATAGTTACTAAACAAATTGACAAGGTAATCACTGAGGATAATAAAACAGTGTAAATGTACACAAATTTAATTAGACTGTTCGAGCTGGAGCTCGCTTAGGCACGTGACAAGTCACCCCGGAAAAGAATACACAAACCCAAGAGTTGGTGGGACGAGGAAGTTAAAATAGCCATAGCAAAACGTCAGGAAGCCTCTAGGAAACACAGACATGCCAAGCAATCGGGTGAACCAACAGATGATGTTGAAGGAAAATGGGACATCTTTCTAAGCTGTAGAAGGGAAGCATCTCTTCTAATCAATGAAAAGATTAGAAGAAAGGGGGCTCAGTGGCTGGCAGAAGTACATAAAAAGGATAGAAAGGCAGCTGCGAAATTTCGGAACCATCTAAACTCCCTAAGAAATGAGACAAGCCTAGAACGGAGGTTGATAACTACAGCTCAAGGTGCTAGGCTAGAAGGGGGCGAAGCTATTGAATATATAAGAACAAGGGTGACAGAAAAATTTCAACAAAGAAGTGCCTTATGCACCACAATGGACAAGGATGGGTCAAGTGGTGCAATGGTTCCATTTTAACAACGAGAGTGAGAAAGGGCTGAGAAGAGGGTTCCTAGTAGTACATCAACAGGCCCAGATGGCATTGCAATTATGCTGATAAAGACATTGGGTCTGAAGTCTAACCAGACTTTGAGAGAAGCAGTGAGCAAAACAATAATCGATGGTGAAGTCCCCGATGGATGGAAACTTAGCAGGATGAGCATGACCTATAAAGGAAAGGGGGACAAAGCTGACATAAACAGCTACCGTCTTATTACAGTGACATCAGTGGTCTACAGGCTGGCAATGCAGATTATAAAGGAAAGACTGCAGGCATGGATAGAAGATGAGGGGGTGCTGGGGGAACTGCAGAATGGATTTCGAAGACACTGAAGGTTGGAAGACAATCTGTTATCACTGACGCAGTGCATCGAAATAGCAGAAAAGGAACACAGGCCCCTGTGGCTAGCATTTTTGTATATCAAGGGAGCGTACGATAACGTGGTTCAAGAGGACTTGTGGGGAATACTGGACACACTAGGTGTGGAAGATGGAGTCAATAATCTTTTAAAGGATATCTATAAAAGTAACAAGATAGTTATAAAGTCGGAAAAACAGGTATCCAAGCCCACAGATGGAAAACGGGGGCATAGGCAGGGGTGTCCTCTGTCACCCTTGTTACTCATGATGTACCTACAACGATTAGAGGCCACATTAGAGGTAAGTGGACTTGGCTTCAACCTCTCTTTTATCAAACAAGGAAAACTCACTGAACAAGCACTACCAGTATTGATGTACGCAGATGATATAGTGCTAATGGCCGACAACAAGGCAGATTTGCAAAGATTGACATCTGCGGTAATGAGGGAGATAGGTTAGATTTCAGATTCAGTAAGAAAAAATCAGCATTTTTAATGATAATGAAGGTAGTGAGCTTAGGATACAGGAGGTCAGGCTAGAGATAACAGATAAATACGAATATCTGGGCGTATGGATAAACAATGGGGACCGAGTACCTAAAGGAACACGAAATATACGCAACGACTAAAGGTAACTGGAATGCAGCAGTGATGAAAAATAGGGCACTGTGGAATTACAATAGGTATGATGTTGTGAGAGGAATATGGAAAGGGGTCATGGTTCCGGGTCTGACGTTCGGCAATGCGGTCTTGTGCATGAGATCTGAAGTTCAAGCAAGATTAGAAATTAAGCAACGTGGAATAGGTAGGCTTGCTTTAGGAGCTCACGGGAATACACCAAATCAGGGAGTATATACAAGGTGATACGGGATGGGCATCATTTGAGGGCAGGGAAGCTAGCAGCAAGATAAAATTTTAGAAGCGACGAGAGAAATGAGGGAAGAGCGTTGGGCTAGGAAGGTTTTCAGCTACTTGTACATGAAGAATGTCGACACAATATGGAGGAAGTGAACCAGAAAATCGACGGGTAGATACTTAGAAAACAGGAGGGGTCCAAACCAAAAAGAACTATCACTTAAGAAGAAGGTGAAGGAAACGGAGACTGATATGTGGAGAATTGGCCTGATTAAGAAGTCCGCACTAGAGATCTATCGACCTTTTAAGCAGGATATCGCCAAGAAAAGGATCTATGATAATACTCGGGGTAGTTCTCTACTGTTCGAGGCCAGGACAGGAGTATTGCTAACCAAGACATATCGGGCCAAATACGAAGTGGTACACACGGCATGCAGTGCGTGTGGAGAGGAAGAGCAAACTGCCGAACAACTGATAATGTTCTGTAAAGGGCTTCACCCTATAGTTGAGGATGATTGCGCAGAGCTTTTCAAAGCACTGGGGTTTAGAGACAGGGAGGGCAAAATAGACTTTAAGCGGGTAGAATTAACTAGAAGGAGGTTATCTGAATGGTGGCTAAAGTAAAGGCACGAGTTAAAATTAAACCATTCACTGCAAAGTACCATTCTTATACATCACTATTTAAAGGAAAAAAAAGATAAATCTAGTTCGTGGTTCACTAAGTATTACGGTTAGGTGGCGTTAGCCCCCGTCTGATCTAAAAGGTACAGCACATCCATCCATCCATCCATCCATCCATCCATCCATCCATCCATCCATCCGTCCGTCCGTCCGTCCGTCCGTCCATCCATCCATCCATCCATCCATCCATCCATCCATCCATCCATCCATCCATCCATCCATACATCCTTGTGCGAAGTTGCCTTTACGTCATGGAAGAAGCGGCCTTATGGAAGCGTCGGTGAAATCCGAAGTATTGTTCCCGCAGCAATGCAGACAACGCCAAGGGACGCTTTCCACATGTAAAGCTGTATCAGTTTCTCTAGCAAACTACATCCGACGAATACAGCCGCGTTCGCGAAAGATAGAGCAAACATGACACGAGAGCAGGGAAAAAAAACTAACAAAAGAAAACGAGGTGAGCACTGCAACTTGATTCGCTGTTGTTAAACTTCAGCTTGCTGCTTCGTGGTGACGTCAGCGGGTGATGCGCCCGCGGCACGGAGGATATGACTCTAAAACTTCTCGGACAATCTAATTCTATGACCGTCTAACTTTAGTTTTTATTTATTTTTGCGGCGCGCCGCAAAAATTAGCACATGACAGTACACGGCTGCTACTGCTAGATACCACATAAAAACGACGATTATATGGTTTCCATAAACATCCACACAGCCCATCGATAGAGTACGCGGCTTCAGGTCGGCAGATTGGGACTTACCTCGAGGCATACGTCGTACACGATATTATGACGGAGGACCCGATAAATGCATTTCGCAGTGACTCGGGCGTCCTCGTCTTCCGTCGTCTGCTCCACATCATAAACATGAGTAACGAGCTTTACTCCTTTTGTTATATTCGCTTGTCGGAAGTGTTTGTCCAGCTCAGAGATATTTATGAAGCCGCACTGCAGTCGGTAGTTGACTCAAACGCAGCGCGCGCTCTCTGCATGGGCACGTAAGCGAGTGGCAGCGCATTGTAGGGATGGAAAAACGCGCGATATACATCCCTGATTTCTACTTTTCCACCAAAGACGGCGTTGCCTGTCCAGAGTAACAGCGCCACCATGCGTTGCTTTGGCTTCCTACGTCAACGCTCTATCTTTTCTGGTTAACTTACGCGGCATTAGAAAATTAACTGAACTGAGAAGTACAGAGCAGGATATCAAACCGCGTACTAGCTTGTAAAGAAATAACAGGTCAGCGCAATTTCCCGTATTATTATCACTGTCACGGCTTTACTATAGTAAAGCCGTGGCAGTGATTTGAACGACATCTACTGTCATGTCGACGCGAAGCGATTGCTTCAGAATTTTTTCTGAGCTCGCTCAGTGGTGTTGCTGTTGGAATGAACGATGCCATTCCAGATCACCGATGCATACTCAAGTTGAAGAAGACATATTGCGGTGTACAATTCGTGGAAGGCTGTAGGAGAACTGGATTCTTGAGAGATTCTGCAAACACTGCGGATATAACGAAGGCCACGAATGGCAGCACGCTTAGTGGGAGCAGAAAAGTTTAGCGTGATATCAAAAAGAACGCCACGATCGCTGATCTCATAAAATTTACATGGCGACACGGTATTGGCAGAGCATGTAAATGACATGATATATTTTTGCGAGTGATATTCATAATTTGGTCTTTGAGGTGTCCAGGGAGAGGTTATTGCTGTTCGGAGAAAAAAACGCAAATTTGACTGCAGCAAGTGACGGTCACTAACTAAATGAATTTCCTTGAATATCTTGATGTCATAGGCATATAAAAGGAAATAAGAATAGTGAATTGCACCGAAATCATCATTAACATAAGTAAAAAATAGGAGCTGGCTTATTACCGATACTTGAGGAACCATGATCAATTTATACAAAGAAAACATTTGACCATTTAAGGTGACATAACATGATCTGTTGAACAAACATCTGTCACAAAACGAGCGCTCAAAAAGGGCGCGCCGCCAAATTCTCGCGACGAAACGCCGGAGTGACGCCGCGAGGTCAACGATAAAAAAAAGAAAACAAACATCCAAAGACTCCCTGGGCGAGCGACTCTCTCCCCTCGGAAGCGTAGGTTCACCGACGAACCTCCTCACCCCACATCGGCGGCCGAGCAAGCCCTCGCAATTTCTCGACGGAAAGGGGCGTGGTGATGCCGGGTTGAGTCATCCGTCGCGGACGGCCCTCGTACCGTCTCGCGCTTTCCCCCAGCCTTCGCTGCGGATCGCGCCGACGAAATGATGAGAATTTTCTGGAATCGCGCGCGGAAGGTATTTAACCGAGCAGCGGAGATGGGTGATCAGGAGAAGACGGAAGTTAGCGCCAGAGCGCGTAGGGATTCCGCCGTGTAGTCGGCGAAGGTTTTGTCCGTAGAGACAAACCAGGAGAAGATGATTTCCACCTGAGGGGTGACGACTCGAGCTACAGGCAAGAGCGTGTGTCTACCGCTATCGAGCGAAGACGCGTGGCAACAGCTGCGTGTGTGAAGCCGACGTGTTTCCGGCGAAGAAGTTTGAAGCTTGGAGAGCGGCCAAGTGAAGACGTGAGGTTTCCTGGAAGAGAAACTTCGGGGGCAGCGGAACGACAGAGGTTTCCTGGACGAGAAACTTCGGGGCAGCGGAACGACAGAGGTTTCCTGGAAGAGAAACTTCGGGGCAGCGGAACGACAGAGGTTTCCTGGAAGAGAAACTTCGGGGGCAGCGGAAAGACAACAATGCTGGACTTTGAGTGAGTGATTCTCGGAAGAGTATCATCCAGACTTTTGTTCCAAGAACTTTGTACTGAATAGGTTTTCTATCTCTTTAGTCTTTAAGTGTCTTAGTTGTTCAATGCATGCGACTGCATTGTAGTGCGTATTGTTGTCTGTGTCCGTTGTTTCGAGTGTGGCTGATTGTACTGTGTAGTACGTTGTTTGATTGGTGACATATTGTATGCAACTATTGTGGAGTGTGCATACTTGTGTATTGTTTTTTGATCTGCCATTATTGAGAATATAATTTTGTTTGGTTTATCAACTCTCGGCTCTGACTTGTTCTTTGGGCCACAGCCGGCGTCCGCTGGCGCGCCAAAAAGGACCACTTCTAAATTGTCTACGCTTTCGTGGTGCGGTTCGGGGGGCCGATACTTCGGCCCTTGGAATTAGCCCGGCAATCACCTCCCGAATTAGCGGGACCCGTGACAACATCTATGCAGGAGATTCACAATAGACGAGTCAACATCAAAGTTTGCAAGTTTAACAAGATTCAGTGAGTGGCTGAGTATACGTCAAACTTCTTGCTTAGGACACAATAGAATACGACAACCTGTCCTCTCGGCGAAGTAGGCGGGGAGATTTAGCGCCAAACTAGTATGATTTGTGGTAGTTGAGCAGCCAGCGAGAAACCCCTGTTTATTAAGGATCAATGAGTTTTTTTCACACGAAACAAAATACAATGTAATGTGAGGAGCCAGTCGCAATATCTTTGCGGCAAATCGTAGAGAAATTGAGCAATAATTAAAAAAGACATCAGTTGTATTGCCCGACTTGTGTACTGAAAAATACGAGCAGTTTCCCACGTGCTTTGAAAATCGGGAGTGTTCACACAGCTAGTAAATGTTGCAAACTGGGAGAAATATACTACCATATTACTTTAGCATGGTGATGGGAATGCCAACTGAGCCACATCGTAAAGATGGTTTTAAGCACCTGAAAAATTCGCAGATGAAATTTTCGTACAGAAACAAACCGGTAGATGAGAAGAAGAAGTGGATCCGTTCAGTCGCTGTTTCTGTGCTCTGTTCAATTTCTGCTCTTTTCTTGGACTATTACGCTGACATCCATTTCTTCGCGGTGTGCGAACAAGACGCCGGGTGAAGACTTCGAGGGCTCGGCGCCCTACAGGTACGAGGTTCCTTTATCAATGACTTGGCTAGTACGCGACCACTACGGTGGTTGGTAGCCATCGCCACGAGCCTTGTGCTCGTCCAAGTGCGTTAAACCACATGAGTGATGCTGCAGGACACAATGAAAAGCCTGTGGGCTTACAGGTGCGCCCAAGCATCATAAAGCCGGCACTTTTGCAAATTCAGAACCGCGAAATGGCTCCATCGAGCACAACAGCAATGGAAGACGATGAAGCTGAGAGTAAGAAGCTTCGCTAGGAAGAGAATCCTCTCGACGATAAAACGTCAACCTATTACCTAAGTGATGAAGAAGACATGGGCGAAGATGAACCATTTACGTCGGTTACTTATAAAAAGAAACGAGCAGAGGGTATCCCAGTCGTCTTTCGTCCAACAGCTGAAGGTGCTAGCTTCTGGAAAGTGAACCCCAATCGAGTGTCAGCTGAAGTAGTTTCCGCTGCTAAAGAAAAAGTGCAGTCATTCAGAACGACCAGAGATGGAAGCTTCAGTGTCAGCGTTGCTTCCTTAAGTTCAGCCAAGCGTCTTCTGATGCTTTCAAATGTTGGTGGCCTGGAAGTTAAGGCTTTCATCCCAGAGTCATACACTCGGAATGTTGGGAAAGTAAAACATGTTCCTCTGCAATATTCAGATGAACAACTCCGAGAGTACTTGAGAGATGCAGGAGTTATATCGGCGCGACGGCAAATAAAATACTACCGCCAAGAAGACGGAGGAGTAACGACGCGTCCACTTCACTCAGTGATCCTGACTTTTCGAGATGACCGCCTGATTCCAGGAAGAATCTACTTAGGATTCCCCAGTCACCCAGTGGAAGAATATCTTGGTCTAGCACTTCGGTGCTATAACTGCCAGCGATTCGGACACATGGCGAAAAGTTACCGTAACACACGCCGGTGTAAGATCTGCTCAGAAGAATACCATCATAAGGAGTGCAAGTCTGTTCTTCAGCCTAAGTGTGCAAACTGTGCAGGTAATCACGCTGCCTCATATTCAGGCTGCCCGCAAAGTAAAGCTGCTGCAAAAATGCGTCGGCATGAGCTCATCCATGGAAGAAAACCGTGCCCCAATGAACCATCTCCAAACCTTGAGATTGTTCATCCTGTACGTGATCCACCTGAGCGGCCACCACAACAACAGCCGACAAGCACGCCAAGAGAACCGCCAAGAGAGCCGCCAAGAGCACACTCGGGAGACCACTCACGAGAAGTACCTTCAAGTAACCCAACCTACGCGTCAAAGCTGCGAACGCCCACGGGACCTCTGCCGGAAAGTAGCAAAACCGACAGTGCCAGTGTTCGCCCCAACTACAACATCGAAACGTCACGTCATTCTGAACAGGCCTCAGAAAATCAACCATTCAATGGAGACCGTGCCTCTGCATCAGTCATGCAATTGATTCTGCCAATGCTTTTCGCAGCACTTAAGGCTATCCTGTCTGCTCTACGGAAGCAAACAACCTGCCAGAAGTAAAAGCCCTGCTGCCTCTGGAAGCACTACTGTGTCAACAGTCCGGGTCAAACCTGCGACAAGTAACATATGAATAAGCGCTACAAAGATGTCTCCATATGCCAGTGGAATATGGGTAGTGATCGATGTGATGCACGTGGGAACATTGTTGAGTGTGCCGTAGAAAAATGCAATTTGACAATTTTAAATGACGGCTCCCCAACTTTTCTCCGAGGGCATAATTACCCTAGTTGCATCGATGTAACCTTGTGTTCCCGAGATCTAGTGAACGGTGTGGTATGGACAACGGATGTAGAAACACGTGGGAGTGACCATTTTTCCATTCTAATAAATCACCCCTACTTGCAAAAAGACGACACCAGACGCTACAGCAAACTGACGAACTGAAAAGCTTTTCGGCACCACCTAACAAACCAAAATAGTGAACTCAGGACAGTTGAAAGCTTTAGTGAATTTCTGCAAGATAATGCGAATAAATGTACAAAGAAAGTCCCGATTCCAAAAGACTATGCTGCAGTCGATGGAGAGTATGAACATCTAAGAGCCATCAGACGACGTTCAGAAAGGGCATATCGACGCGGCGGAAGTTTAGAAGCATACAAATATGCACAGAAAATCCACAGTGTAATGCGCAGACGGCTAGAAAATTTAAGTAAACGACGCTGGCGTGATTTCTGTGGCACGCTCTCTCCCCACACACCTGTTCCAAGAATTTGGCTTGTAATTCGCGCACTTAGTGGCCCTGTATCACAGAGCTTCCCATTTCGTGCTCTTGCTGTAGCCTTGGACAAACCGGAAGCTGTGGTAGCAGATGAATTTTGTCAACTTATCAGTAGGCCCGCCGCATCACAATGTGCCTTATTTGATAATTCTGTCGCGTTAGCCAGCCAGAAAATTAATGCTTGCTTTTGGGCCCAGCATCCTCAACTAGACCCTGTATTTACGTTAAGGGAGCTGCATTGTGCTATAGCATCATGTCGTCAAAAATCGGCCTCTGGACCGGACGGCATTACGTACAATATGCTAGAGAGCCTTGGGCCCACAGGCACAACTATTCTCTTAGATATTTACAATAATCTATGGACGCAAGAAATTGTACCCGAGCCTTGGAAGTCTGCTCGCATCATTCCGATCTTAAAACCGGCTAAGACACCCTTCAACCTTGAATCCTTTCGTCCAGTCAGTCTGACAAGCTGTTTATGTAAGGTAATGGAAAAAATGATTGATGCGCGACTTCAATGGTGGTGCAACAGAACTGGTGTATTCTCCAACTACTTGACAGGTTTTAGGAAACAGAGATGCACAATGGATGCAATACTGGACTTAGTAACGTATGTGGAGCGTGAACGCGCCTGTGGTAGTTCGACGGTCGCAGTGTTCTTGGACATCAAAAGGGCATTTTACACAGTCAGCCACACTCATGTTCTGCTGAGTATGTTGGAACACGGACTGTCAGGCTGGTCTTTGTGGTGGGTATCTAAATTTTTATCAGGTCGTAAAATATTCATTCAGACGAGCGAAGGAAAAAGTGCAGAACACGACGTCAGACAGGGAGTGCCACAAAGAAGCGTACTCAGCCCTCTTCTTTTCAACTGTGTTATGGCTGATTTAGCTAAAAGACTGCCTTCCAGGTTAAAATATTTCTTATATGCAGATGATGTGTGCATTTGGGCATCTGGCACGGGCATACGGTTAATTCAGATTGCATTGCAAGACGGAATAAATATTATCAACAACTTTTTAAAAGAAAGATGAATGATTCTATCGCACGCAAAGACAGCTGTATTGCCCTTCACCCGTAAGAAGTTAAAGAACTTCAATCTCAATTTAGAAGAAGAACCACTTATGATTGTGACACAGCATCGGTTTCTCGGAGTAATACTTGATAGGCAGCTATCAGGGGCACCTCACATAAAGAAACTCGAAAACGAGGTGAATACGCTAGTGAATATACTCCGCAGAATTGCTGGGACATTATGGGGCGGATCTGTATCACCCATGCTCGCTGTTCACAATGATTTAATACGACAAAAAGTTGCATATTCTGCAGCAGTGTTACACGGCCTTTCCCGCACTTCAGAGGAGCGACTTCAAAGACTATTAGCTAGGGGACTGCGCGTCTGCATAGGTGTTCCACGAGCGACTTCCAGCAGCCTTGTCATAGCAGAGACTCGACAACCACCATTTCCAGTCATGAGAACAATTGAAACATGCCGCCATTTTTTTCGCTTACAGACGCAACACAGGGACCACCCACTGGCACTGGAGATTTTACTAAGAGATAAAAGCAATGCTCACAACGATGTACAGAGTAATGTACATATATTACCCAGACATGAATTTTGGAGCTCTGAAATGGACTATCCTCCATGGCTGCTTGTTATACCAAGCATTGAATTCTCAGCGGATGGCATTATCAGAAAGAGAGACATGTTCATCCAAGCTGCTCAACAACTAGCGCTTTATCAGATACACATGCGGTATCCAGGGTACATACATATTTACACAGATGGCTCAAGTACTACAACGTCTTCAACATCGGCATTTATCATACCACAGCTCAATATTCAGGAATCGTTTAAATTATGTCGCATGACGTCATTTACTACATCTGAGCTCTTCGCTATTCTGTATGCTCTAAAGTTTATAAACTCGGTAGCAGACGCTAGAAAATGGGTACTTTTCAGTGACTCACAGGCCGCATTAAGATCACTCTCCAGTACAAACAGGAGAGTAATAAGTGATAGTATGAGATACGAAACGCTGAAGCAGCTCACCAAAGCAAAGAAGGCGCAACATGAGATCAAATTCCAGTGGATACCTGGCCACTGCAACATTCCTGGAAACACAGCTGCCGATGAAGCAGCACGACAAGCACATCGTAAAGACGTTACTGTTTCTTTACCAATTTCGAAAAATGACTTCCGTAGTATTTTAAAGTATACAACTTTCAGAATGAGCAAACCTGCTTGGTTTGACCAAAGTACAAAGAGCTGCGATTTATATCACATCGATCCATTTATTGAATTCAAAATTACGCTAGCATTAGATAGAAGGATGGAAACTCTAATTCACCGATTGAGGCTAGGCACCGCATACACAAAACATTTTTCGAACAGAATCGGCAGAGCTGATACTCCCGAATGCGATTGTGGATTTATAGATGAAGACGTATGTCCCCTTCTCATAGACTGTCCACATCAAGACACACCGAGACGCCGTCTTAAAAGCGAACTGTTCGCATTGGACCACAGACCATTTAGCATGAAAAAACTTCTGGGCCCGTGGCCAACTGGAGTTTTACAGTCTCACGCTTTAAAAGCATTAACACGTTTTTTTACAAGACAGCGGGATGGCTGACAAGTATTAACAAAGAACAGGCTTTCATTTGTAACACATGTACTTATTATGTACAGTATCATGTGACACCCATCACGTGTGTGTTGTGAAATGAATGACGTGTCGACTATTATGTACATACGAGCGAATGCATCTTTATAAGGACCAGACGTGTGCTTTGCTGTTTTGTGCTGGTGGACCGAATATTAACGAGGGACATTTCCAGAGACTTCTTACATTGACTTTCGAACATTTACTAACCATTGTGATATGTGCGTATAAGTGTGTCTTTGCATATCTGTGCCTGAGTTTTCTATTTTCCATGCACTGCTTTGTATGTTTTGCTTCAAGATACGTGTTCAAGTTTCAATCAACGGCTAAGGAGTAGCCGGCGCCATAATGATGCGCCAACATCTCCTTATATATCATATCAATAAAAAAAAACAGGTAGATGTGTTATCTCGGGCTGTTGTTCGATACCGGTGCTAGAGTAACGGGTCTTATAAACTAATGAGAAATGCGTGGCAAAACAGTCAGCGACATCATGCATTTCAACGAAGTCCGAGTACAACACCTTTATCTATAGTCTGATGGACTCCCCACTTTAGCTACACCTTTTGTGTAATTATCTGCAGAATTCATCCACTTGTCGGAGGCACTTTTTATCACCAAGAACTCAGCGTGTGAACTGAAGCCCCGTTTTAGAGGCGGTAAGAGGGAGATTTCGAAAAAAAAACTAAACTCTTCCTTCCACTCAATGAACGATAATAATAATAATAATAATAATAATAATAATAGCAGATCCCACGTACAGTGCGAATCGATGATATGCGAAGCACGAATGAAAAAGGATAATATACGTCACTTTAACGTCAGCACAACGTTACGAGGCGGACGTAAATTATGCCGTACATGACTTCCATGTCATGATTATCATGTTTGCACGTGCCATTTACCTTCGTCATTTTTTTCACGTCACGTGATACCAAATTTTGTATATGTGGAGCTAGCCAAACAGCTGCAGCGGGCTGTGAGCGTAGCATGTAGTCATATTTTACATGGCACGCATGTCATAATTATCATGTTTGGACGTC
This sequence comes from Rhipicephalus microplus, assembly GCF_043290135.1. Classification (NCBI taxonomy): domain Eukaryota; kingdom Metazoa; phylum Arthropoda; class Arachnida; order Ixodida; family Ixodidae; genus Rhipicephalus; species Rhipicephalus microplus. The sequence continues at coordinate 147,443,707 of NC_134703.1, read as the reverse complement.
GTCCATTCGCGCCACGTAATACCAAATTTGGTATATGTGAAGCTAGCGAAACGGCCGCGAGCGCATCATAGGCGTGTTGTGTCGTCTTGTTCTTACATGACACGCATCTCATGACAATCATGTTTGCACCAGTCACATACCTTCGTCATCCATTCACGTCCCGTAATACCAAATTTGGTATGTGTGAAGCTAGCGAGACCGCGAGCATACCATGAGCGTGGCGTGTAGTCATGGCTTACATGACATGCATGTCATGATTTTCATGTTAGGGTCTGTCACTTATGTTCGCCATGCACTCATGTAATGCCATACCAGTTTAGCAATATGTCATGTGAACGAAACCACCACAAGAGCAGCAAGACCATAAAATCTAAATCATAATACTCATGACATACAACTCACAATTTTCATGTTATTACTAATCACCTATGTTCGCATATCGTTATGTTATTTCATACCAATTTTGGTATCGGTACCGTTATCTAAACGGCCAGGAGAGCTAAAGCTCGTAGGTGGCTGTATAGATAGATAGATAGATAGATAGATAGATAGATAGATAGATAGATAGATAGATAGATAGATAGATAGATAGATAGATAGATAGATAGATAGATAGATAGATAGATAGATAGATATACAGATAAGCTCAAAGTCGCTGAAGTTCGCTAATAAATGCTTCATATTTAATAATAATAGTAATATTAATATTTTTATTATTAGTATTAATAATTGTAATAATGATTGATATGTGGGGTTTGACGTCCCAAAACCACCATATATGATTATGAGAGACGCCGTAGTGGAGGGCTCCGGAAATTTTGACCACCGGGGTTCTTTAACGTGCACCCAATTTGAGCGCAGGGGCCAACAACAACAACAACAACAACAACAACAACAACAACAACAACAACAACAACAACAACAACAACAACAACAACAACAACAACAACAACAATAATAATAATAATAATAATAATAATAATAATAATAATAATAATAATAATAATAATAATAATAATAATAATAATAATAATAGAGCTCCTGAGCTTGTTGGAGTGCAGGTCGCCACAGCCACGCTCTTTCATTCACCCGTTCACATGTTATCAGTGGCATGGAACCTCATTCATGTGCCTATTACAGATGGTAAAAGATGATGATGATGATGATAATGATGATGATGATGATGAACTCTATGTATGCTCACACCCACTCTAGGGGATTGGCCAAGATACGAATAATTTATAAGAAAAAGTGTTCACAAAAGAATTGTGTGAATAATGAATTATAGAGTAGTAAAAATAAACTAATGATGCGAATTTAGATAATTGAGATTAAAACCTGTTGCAACAGCATGGTTTTGTACTGCCTATGATATCCGAGGCCTCGCAAGCCCTCTGCACCTGATTAGCCTCCTTTATTGGTCAATTTACGACCATAAAAACAATAAAAAACTGTAGGCAATTACTGACAAAATGTAAAAAGCCTCGCTCTTAATGAAAAAAAAACTAAAGTGGAAAGGAGGAATTATAATAGTTTGTTGCTTAGCACGGGGGTATAGCTCAGTGGTAGAGCATTCGACTGCAGATCGAGAGGTCCCCGGTTCAAACCCGGGTGCCCCCTTCTGTTAATTTTTTTTTGTCTTGTTTTTTTTTCTTACATTTTTTTCAAATTTGGTAGATGCAATGCACTGGAAAAATCCATTTAATGCGAAGCAGCCGGAAAACATTTCTTATCCTTGAGGGAAATCAAGTCGTTCATGCCTGGACTGTAATCTACTATCGCACGTTTGCCATGCATGCATGCATAGATGTACCACTATGTGGTATATACCATGCTACTGAAACGTACATTCTCGCATGTGAATAATGTCACACATAAAATGCTTGTCATTATTTTCATGTTACTACTTTTTGCATTCGTCATAGAGTCACGTCACGCAATACCGCGTTCAACGCAATAGCGTTAAAAAGCTCGTTTCGCAGAAATTCCAGCGTTGGCGTCGGCAGTTGTGAGTAAAAAATCATCATATCTGCGTCACCGAAAATTGAGAAAACGCAAATAAAATGAATGATAAAAACATTTCAGTGCTAACAGCTGCTAACATTAGGACCACCGATGAAGCGTGCACATGGGCTTTTGTGGTATCAGATTGGCGATTATTATTGACACGATAGCGTTAAAGAGCTCGTTTCGCAGAAATTCGGCCATCGTCGCCGTTGATTGTGAGCGAAAAATAGAGACAGATGCAAATAAAGTAAATAATAAAATTCTGGGTGTGCGTGCATGGGGATCGAAACCGGGCCGTTTGCGTGGTAATACCACACCGTGATACATCTGCTTGTGAATACAGTGAAAATAACTTTCTCTGCTTGAAAATGCAGTGAAATTATATTTCACGCTTTAAATAGAAACTCGTCCTGTGTGCATGTTTCACAATACAGCATCAAATACTGCCGTAATAATGCGTAAGACAAGCCTACATTGTCATCGGGTGTGGCAAGGAAGGAGGGAGGAGGAAGCAACAAAAGGGAGAAGGCAGGGAGGATAACCAGAAAGACATCCAGTTGGCTACCCTACACTGGGGGATTAGGGAAGGGGACAAGAAAGAGAGAAGAGAGGGAAAAGAAAAAAGGTGGGGGAGAGACTGACAGTAATTTCACTGCAGCGTGTAGAGCTCTACCACATGTCAGAGGCGTTCACACAAGCCTGTCTTTCTCAGGAAACGCAGCAGGGCTTTCACTGCCTTGTGGGCTGTCGAGGCATGTGGACGTTGCTGTAATAGCACCTGCACAGAAAGAGGCTGATCATCCAGTCGCCGCAATGCGTTGGCAAGTACTTGGCTATCTGAGGCAAAACGAGGACAATGGCACAGCAGCTGTTCGATATTTTCGTCGGTGCCGCAAACATCGCACGCCGCACTGTCAGTAATTCCAATTAACGTGGTATAAGCTTTCGTGAAGGCAACTCCCAGCCGAAGGCGATAGAGAAGCGAAGCTGCACGTCGATGTAGGCCGGGTGTGAGAATAAAGAATTATAATATATGACATCGTAGTTTGAAGCCAGTCACCCACTAAAAAAGGCCCACACGCTACTGCACCCTTAAGTCCAAGTAGTGGGTGCACAGCAAGTTCGAAAACATTTCATACACTAAATATTTGAAATGCGCACTATTTGTTACTCTATACGTACGTACTAGGAACAGAATATTCTTATCGCGTGTTCCTCTCAAAAGCAAAGCTTAAGGGTCCCCCAATATTTTTTTTTTATTTGTATCAAGCGAGTCAACCGGCCGTGAGCGCTCCCTGAGCGTGGTGCGTAAAATGACGCCATGCATGACGTGCATGTCATTATTTTCACGATAGCATCGGCCACTTACGTTCGCCATATAAAAATATTTTGCCGTATCAATTTTCGGGTATATTAATGAAACGGACGCGAGCACCCCTAAACTATGTCATGAAAATCATGCCGTGCAGGGGAAGCATGTCATGATTTGCATGTCAGGGCATGTAAGTTATATATATATTCGTCGTACAGTCACGTTAGGCCAAAATAACTTCGAAGGTTGGTATGGCACCATATTGGTACCAAATTAACACAGAGTCGTCGCTTGGACGAATGAAACAGCCGGCTTGTACAAGATGATATTTCTTGTTTGGGCGACCTTGTGACCGGCCGAATGTAAATTCAAACAACAGCAAGGCAAGAATGCAGACTGTGCACTGTTATCGGCGAACGGAGCGTCGGCCGCGATAAAAGCGGCAAGTGGTAAAACACGGCGGCTTTTATACACGTGCTATCGAAGATTCCAGCGTTATCGCTGGCAGCTGCGTAAGCACTGGAGTGAGCTTGGCAGTCGTCGCATCCTGTGCACAATGATCTACTACAATCACGGAGCTTCTCGAACACTTAGGCGCGGTCTGTGTCGAGCATTGCTGACAGCCCTTAAGGGTGTAAACAAAACACAACCAATTTGAGAGAAGAAACGTGCGTGGTAATGCGTGTCATTATAATAATGATACATGCGTGTCTCATTATAACGTTACCACCAGCCGTTTGTGATTGCCATACAGGTGCATGTCACGAAATACCAATTTCGTTTTATGTCAAACTAGCGAAGTGGCTGCGAGCACACCGTGGGCGTGTCCTCTGAATCATACTGTACATGACATCCATGTCGTGATTTTCATTTTAACGCCCGTCACTTATGTTCGTCACACATAAATTCTCACCATACCAATTTTGGTATACATCCATACAAATACACGGCCGCAACTGTTCTCAGACCATGTCATGAAAATCATGCCACACACGACATGCGTGTGATTATTTGCACGTTATGACGTGCCACATTTGTTCATTCTACACTTTGTCTCGCCATGCAAATTTTGTTGTATTGTACCAAGTTAACGAAACGGCCACTACAGCAACAATACCGTAGCATGTAATTGTACTATTCATGACATACATATCATGACCTTCATGTTAAGAGCTTCCGATGCCATACCAATTTTGGTATACATCCCAATAACAAAACAGTCACGAGTCAGGCCAGACAGACAGACAGACAGACAGACAGACAGACAGACAGACAGACAGACAGACAGACAGACAGACAGACAGACAGACAGATAGATACATAGATAGATAGATAGATAGATAGATAGATAGATAGATAGATAGATAGATAGATAGATAGATAGATAGATAGATAGATAGATAGATAGATAGATAGATAGATAGATAGATAGATAGATAGATAGATAGATAGATAGATAGATAGATGGGACATAAAGAGAAATATATTATGAGACAGAGACAGATGTAGAGATAGAAGACTCGGATAAACAGGTATCATACCCCTTTGCTATAAAACATTTATAACTACACCACATGGTTTAGGTAGCACTGTTATTGTTTGAATATAAACAAATTCTATGAACGGAACACACACGAATCATCATGATTTGGCGTTGAAGCTCAGGTGGTGGCTCAAGAGAAAAAACCGAAGCTAGATCATCTTTAAGGAAAGAGTCTGGCAGCCCACTTCAACAAACAAAGCTACACCAGAGGTTCCAATCACGTGACGTAGTCACGCTATCGACTGGCGCCGTCGAGGAGCCAGATGCACGCGAAACATGATGCCAGTGTGCACATCTCAAGGATGCATGCAAGCATGCACACTGCGCGGTAACCCATACACGTGAGAGGAGAGCGAAGAGGACACCGTGTTGTGCTTGCCTGCCAAGCTGGAGCGGCGTCCGTCCGACGAGCGCACATCCGGGAGTGCGTGCGTGTGTTGCGAGTCAGATCAACCTACACGCACGCACGCACTTACGCACACACACACACACACACACACACACACACACACACACACACACACACACACACACACACACACACACACACACACACACACACACACACACACACACACACACACACACACAAACCACGGTGGTCTAGTGGTTATGGCGGCCGACTGCTGGCCCACAGGTCGCGGAATCGAATCCCTGCCACGGTGACCGCATTTTCAATGGAAGCGGAAACACCTGAGGCCCGTGTATTGAGATTTGGGATCACGTTAAGGAACCCCAGGTGGTTCAAAATTTCCGGAGCCTTCCTCTACGGCGTCCCTGACGGCTGTACACTGCAAAGAATGTGAGTGCAGTCCTGTATTGAAAAAAAAATAAACACTGTTTTGGAAAATAACAAGAAAAACGAATGAAAGAGAGTTTATAGAAACATTTTTTTTACCAGGATGGACACGGATCAATGCATCAGTACACCATCACTTCTTTTTCCCAATAAAGAGTATTCCTTTCCGAGTTTAAGAATAATTTTTTGGTCGCACATGTGTCATTGCGCATGGGCACTGTTTTTTTTTTGCACCCTGTATAAAAGTGGTCGTAGCACCTTCAATAAAAATAAATTGTGTCACTAACGAGCGCTCACGAAAGCGCGCGCCGCCGAATTCTGGTGATGGTGACGATACCAAGCGCCAGAGAGTCGTGCCAAACGCAGCGTACAAGAAGATAACAAGCATCAAGAGCATGCAGAAACTAAAAATATAATAGCCACTGATGCTTCAGTAAATAATCAGAAGGCAGGTGTAGGCATTGCTTCTGATTCGCTTGACTGGTCCTTCTCAGTGAGACTGCTTGATTTTACTTCAGTTTTTGAAGCTGAGCTCATGGCGATTAAATGAGCTCTTCAAAAAGTTCCGTCAAATCAACACAACGCAGTTATAATGACGGATGCTCTTTCAGTTTGTGCAGCTCCGACAGCTTCCAAGAACTCTCGCATTCTAAGGACATTCAGAACATTAGTGCCACCGCAGTTGAGACTCCTGAGGTTACTGTGGGTTCCAGGACACTGTCGATTAAAATTAAATGAACTGGCCGATTCCTTAGCACGAGCCGCGCTTGGTGGCCAAATTTTATCCATACTGCCAGAAGTTGAAGTATTACATTAATAAGATATCGACAATCAGCAATCTGCACTGATATGACAGAAAATGTAACTACATGGACAGGATATAAGCACCTCAAGTTTCCATGGCAACCCCACTGGAGTCAGTCCGGAAAGCTCGAAGTTTTAATTACTAAATTTTGATGCCATGTCCTCCCCCCCCCCCCCCCCTAAACCTCTATCCACACCGAGCTGGTCAGACGATATAACCCCTCTATTCTGTGGAGAAATGAAATCAATTGAACATTAATTTTTGTATTGTCGCCGATACGCTATACTTAGAAAAAGACTTCTAGTTATTCCATTTCTGAAAATAAGCGTTACCTTGACGGTGGGAACTGCACTAAACTTTGGTGCCTCAGTTTTGGGACATTGCCACAGGGTTGCTTTCAATGCTGTTTGCGATTATATTCAGGCATCCAAACGTACCCCATTGTGATACCAATCAAATAATTATTACTTAGTTTCTAAAAAAATCTAAATGATGAGGTGAAGTGAACGCGGTGGATCAGTGGCTACATTGCCCGGCTGCTGACCCTAAGGTCACGGTTTCTATCCCAGCCGTGGCGGTCGCATTTCAATGGAGGCGAAATGGTAGAGTGTACTGCACAGTGTCGGCGGACGTTACAGAACACCAGGGGGTCGTAATTTCCGGAGCTCTCTACTACGGCGTCTCTCATCATCTCGTGGTTTGGGGACGTAATACCACACATATTATTATCACTGTTTTGCTGCGAGTCCGTCGTTCTCCGGTATCAACAGGGAGCTTTAGAATAGCGCACGGCAAGCCCTTGCGGTGCGGTCGCGGCCACTGCGCACGCGTCGTAACGCGAGTCGGCGTTCGCGGCCCGCAGGCGGAAAATCCGAAATTGCGTGCGGCGATCGCGGCCCGCATGTGGCCCGCAAACGCTGGTTTCGAGGCTATGGTGTCGCTGCGATCGTGCGTCGCGGTTTGCAGCAGGGCAAACACTATTCTAAAGCTCATACGGCACCCGCAACGCACGCAGCGCTTGCAAACGGTATTCTAAAACTCCCCAATAAATTCACAGCCAAACGCCCGCAATAAGCTGCCGGGAGCGCTTGCGAGCATGCGTCAGCTGTTACCGAATATCTTAATTAGCTGCAGTGGCGTATACACGAAATTCTCGTCATGAGAGCCCTTGCTGGACACTCGCAATTTATCGCTGGCGTATTTTCCCCTTTCCGGTTTCACCAGCAAAGCACCGCGCACTTCATAATATTTGGAGTAATGATGAAAACTTGCAGCAGGAACTTTCGCGTATAAGTCTGGCACTCCGGCATCGAACAGTACATCAAGCTGAACCTGCTTGCACGCAACCAAGCACTACTTTTGAGCGATAATATTGATACAAGAGGGAGAGGTATACTGGTGTCATTGGTACGTAACATTATCTAACATCTAGCGAAAAAAAAAAAACGGTTCACGCGTTGAGTATTGAACCTCGCGAATCACAGTTTTACCTAAGCGTCACGTTCCACAACAACAACGCAGCAAGGCGAGCCGGCGAATTCTATTTGTGACGTCAAGACCGTCAAGACCATCGCAGCGCCAGCCTCTCCAGTGGAGGCCCTCGTGGCCATAATATTTGCTGGGAAAATGCAAATCAGCCCAGGAAAATGCGACAAGCGACTGACAAGTTCAACAAGTGACTCGGCGAAGAAGCCTGAATCCGCTTATTATAAGCGGAACCGGAAATTCTGGGTAGCCATAACCAAGAATTGATAACTCCATTATTTATTATTTATTTGAGTAAAAACGCATCTGCTGAGTAAACTTATCTAGAAGTCTGTTATTGAGGAGTTAGCGTATTGATTTTATTTTATGAGACAAATTATGAGACAAACTGAGTGACACGTGGTACCACCGCACTTGAAGTGTTTGTAAGTTAGATGCGCTAACAGCTGACGCTGTGAAGAAAATGTCGATCAAATTGACGATGGATGAAGCACATGGTCAATATTTGAAAGTGCTTGATCGCTTCAATTCGCAATGACTGCATGCCAGTGAGTGCATTTTAGAACAGAATTTCTATGTTGTGGACAGTCTGCGTAAATGGCCTGATTTGTTTAAGACGTTAGATTAAACAAATTCGACGTTTTCGGATCATATAGTGTGCTTTAAGTTCAAATTGCACCAATGCATTTGAACCTTTCCACCAGCGGGACTGAAATCTCCTCACGACAGTAATAGACAGATGACGCTTCAGTTCGCTGTCATCATTACGTGTCTTGAGAAGTCAGTAACCGTACCAATTGGACGAATGTTGTTATTTTTTGCCGGCGAATTCAATATTAAGACACTGGCCTAAAAGATTTACAATTCAGGGTAGGTACTACTACTGCATGTTGACGTATAATATAAAGAATGCCTGATGTTATCTTCAATTATTGCTTAGCAAATGTTGCTAAAGACACACACACACGAAAATAAAGAACACAACATACAAGGACTTTCTCACGTATGCGTAATTTTTTGCCCCAGATTCTTGTAGAAATAATGCCAGAGCAACCAGCTCAACAACTTAACTTCGAATAACAGCTTCACGTAATTTCACACAGATTGTAAGCTGACTGTAAGCAACTCCACATTATGCACAACCTTGGATAGTCTGGCAGACCGTTCAGTCATTGGAGTGAGCCTGATGTTGGCATTGAGGAACCACTTTTTTTCAGACGCTTAAGATGCCAAGTCATGTCTCTCATTTATTAAAAAAATCACGTTAAAATTTTGCTATGCGTAGTTTACTTATTTACTCTTGTTTTTCCTATTATAGTTATCTGCCTTTTATTGCTCTTTATTTCCACCAGGAGCTGCACACCGTGACACAATCATTTTACCCCGTCACAATACGTGGCACCGTTCTATAAAAAATGTGTTGTTTTAAAAAGCGTTCAATGTTACGGTTCCTCCCACCGACGCTTTGTTAACAATACACTTCGATTTTTATTTCGGCGTCTCTTGTAATTTCGAGCTCAATCTTCGATGAGCCTACTTTTGTCCGACACTGTCTTTCTAATCTGCTAACTTGTTGTTCCCTCTTTGCTTCCTCTTCAACTGTATCCGATTTAACAACCTTTATCTTCTCATTCTTCAAAAATATGTAGGCTGGCGCTGTAATCCTTATGGTGGAAGTTAAAGCCTTTCTAATCTGCCAACTTGTTGGTCCCTCTTTGCTTCCCCTTTAACTGTATCCGATTTCACGTCCTTTATCTTCTCCTTCCTCAAAGATATGTAGGCTGGCGCTGTAATCCTTCCGGCGGAAGTTAAAGCCTGTCATTTTCTTTATTTTGTTCCTCTACACGTGTGCTTTCCGAGGACCTAATTATATGTTCTCTCTGCATATGAGGACATGCGCGTGTGCTGTATAATTTTAGCCTCAGATTCAAGCTAAAGCAGTCTCTTTATCTCTGCGCAGTTTTTCTCGCCTTTTTTTGTTCGTGCTTTTTGTGTGTGTGTGTCGAGGTGCGCATCCTGGATGCCACTGTGGATTCCCCGAAAGCGTTAAAAATAAATCGAGAGGAGCAGAGACGGTAAATTCAAAGCAACGGATGAATGATAATAATAAAAATACAATAAAATTTATCAATACCGAAAAGGCGAAATAGAGGGAGAGCGGGGTAGTCTGTGTGATAACACAGGCGAAACGTATTCAACATGAGCAATGCATATATTTGAGGGCGCAGTCAGCCACTAGAACAGAAAAAAAAAAATACTTGCACATGCTTTCGCGGTAGATTTGATGCGCCTCCATGCTGCAGAGAAAGCTCTGAAACGACTCAATACATTGTGTAATAGAATGCCAGGATATCCACCAAGCAAGATCGGTAGAAGACTTTCGACATTTAGAGGCATTGGCCTTATTAAAGCTAATTGACGCATGCAATAATAACGATTATTATTCGTAGTTATGCCAGACGCATTTTAAGTATACTTTATGGCTGTGTTCCAATTCTTAGTCAGTACGTAGATTGCTTAGAAGACAGCACCGAGCCCATACTGACCAAAAAATCGCGTACCATCCGTCAATCTGGTGAAGGCTTCAAGTACCGCCATATCGCTTATTTTTATCATATATTTATTATATACAAGTACCGAAATCCAGCGAATAATCCAAGGACTAAACGAGAGTATGTACCACATTTCTGCTATCAGCGCTTTGTTAACACCGAGAGCGTGATAACGACGCCGTGCTACGATTCTTGTAACATGTGGACATGCGGATATGTGCCCGAGGGCGGGTGTTTGGCACTGGTATACGGGTATGTGCCACAGGTTACGCACTACGGGGACGCACAAGCAACGCCATAAGGAGCTTCGCCCCTAAAATGAGAAACAGCAGTGGCCCAAGCACTGACCCCTGCGGCACACGCGAGAAAACATCAGACGTTTGCGACGCCGCACCATGCAGTACGACTTTTTGCTGCCCGTTTGAACAAGTAGTTTTTCAGCCAACCATTGAGCGAATCGGGAAGACCAAGCAATGAGAGTTTACATAACAGTAAGCTATGCGGGACCAAGTCAAGCGAATTTCTGAAATCAATAGAAACAGATTCTATCTGAGTGCTATTGTTAAATCCGAGTGCAACCTCATTTAAGAATTCAGTAAGTTGAGTTGCGCAAGACAACCCAGCAGAAAATCCATGTTAGATCGGAATGAAAAATCTATTATTCTGATGGTGTTTAATGAGAGAAGAGTAAATATTATGCTCCAATGCTTTGCGAGAAACAGACGCCAAAGATACCGGTCTATAATATCCCACCAGGTCACGAGAGTCGCTTTTAAATATAGGAGTTACATTTGCCATTTTCCGTTCACTAGGTATTTTTTTGGAACCTAATGACCTGTTAAACAGCATGACCAATATTGGAGCAATGCTGTGTGAGCAGCGCTTCAAGATAAAATTTGATAATTCACCTGTACCGTGAGCAGAATAAGGGTCAATGCCGCACAACAGGACCCTAAATCAGGCCTCATCTACAACGATATCATTAATTTGAGGTAACCACACCTAGTACCGTTTTCGGTGTCTGGTGACATGCCGTAATTACTGAGAGAAAATATATACGTTAAAAAAATCAGCTTTTTTCTATATAATCACTTAATGTATCAAGTTAGGTGGAATGCCAATTATTTCTTTCCTGCTACTTTTGACGCATCGCCACAACTCCTTTGTATCAGGTTTCATCTTTGCAGCCAATGATGAGAGGTATGTTCTTGATATCTTTAATTCTTGTTTTATGCTTTCGGTGAAGAGGTAAGCTTCTCTTATAATCCATCGTTTGATGCTTTTTTGAATGCTTTGTATAATCTGGTATTCTTTCTTATTGACATAAGCAGTTCCTCATTAATCCAGGGTTTATCTTTTTACGCCTCGTTGATAAACTTCTCAAGGGGATGTGCTTTGAGATCAAAAAGCGGAGCTTGTCGCGGAACGATACCCATAGAGAGAGAGAGAGAGGAAGAGAGAAACGAGGAAAAAAAAAGAAAGGCAGAGAACCATAGATTTTTTACACTGCAATTATTGTTGCATTCCATCATGCAGTGCTGGCAGGACTCAATCCAACTATTCATCGATGACATCATAATCACCCTGCTCACACATAAAAATATTTCTCGGGCAGTTCCTGCTTATCTGTAACCTATTACATACTTTTGCAGCATGCACGATTTCATGATCGCTTATCTCAAATACAGCCGTTACTCGATTAAACTTATTTTTGGGCTAGTTGGTTATTCGTCATATTGTAAGATATATATTTAGCGCAACCTCGACTTTCGGAAACACTTACACACTCACTCACACAACCACCCGAGTAACACACACAGCTTACAGCGCTGTAAGCTGTGTGTGTGTGTTACACGGTTGGTTTGTGAGTGATTGTGTGAGTGTTTGTAAGCTGTGTGTGTTACTCGGGTGGTTGTGTGAGTGAGTGTGTGAGTGTTTGCGAAAGTCGAGGTTGCACTCAATATCTTACAGTCATCACTGTTTCAACCAATTCAGCACTGTTTTTAAATAAAATAGCAAATCTAAATATACTCTTTCGAATTGAGCCATAACGCGTCGGGAAACCAACAAATTGAGTAGGTTCGTAGAAAGAGATAGATATTTTATTTACAGAAAAGTAGAGAAGTCGGCCTGAGCTACAGTTTGCTCTGGCCTGTTACTCTACACTGGGGAAGGGTGACTGCGGAGTGAAAGTGATTAAGTATAGTTCTGTGTTAGTTCAGTGAAGGCTGAGTGAAGTACTGAGATACGCGATACTACAGGATATCTATTACACCAAGTAACCTCCGCCATGTTAAAATCGCCATGAGGTGTAAAATGATCTCTGAAAACAAAAGCATCAGTGACCACACGAGGCCACGAACTGGATATATGCTTGAAGAAGGTGACCAGTAAAACGATCCTACCACGACGCTTTTACCATGAGAAAGCAATGTCCTTCCACAAATGCATTCTGCGGAAGCGTCATCGCAGTGTAAAGGCATGCTTTTGATTCTGTCCTGTAAAAGGACGAACACGCCCCCCCCCCCCCCCTCTTCCCGGTGATTATGGTTTTTTCTATAAGCCGAGTGAAAACGTCTCACAATTTCTTATCTCAGGTACGAGCCAAGATTCTGGGCCGATTACAATATCCCGTCGAAAAACGTGCAGTTGGCTAGAAAACTCGTCTGCTTTATTCTTTAGGCTCCTGTAGTTTATATTTATACTAATGACGGACAAGCGATCTGTCGAATATTTTTTTGTTTTTTTTTTAAATCCGACGACCCGTTGACTGCTACTGGAAGTGTTCTATAGTGCGGAATCCACTGTGCCATGATAAATATACGTCTAGCCGTTAAAAATCATCATCAGCTTAAATTTAGGTTCAGAGCTCTGTTCTCGAGCATAAGCAATCAGTCTGCTTCTACATTTTCTAAATAGCGGGGAGAAGTTCTCACTTATCGATATTTTGCTTATTTTTAGTTTCGAAGCCGCAGAAAGAAGGCGCTGCTTGCAGGCCTTGAATAGAGTAAACTTCACAATTATGGGTCTTGGTGTCGTTATTAAGCTTCTCCATCCTGTGTATTCTCTCAATTGTTGATGGTTCAACAACAATATTTATCTTAACCGAGCGTTTTTATCTTCTATAACATAAAGTAGCAAATTATTTCTACGTGAAAAATCTTCAAGTTCATCCTGAATAATTAATACGTTTTGCATAGCTTGTGAAAGCTGGTTGTTTTCGGCATGTTGTTCTGTATTGTATCCAAACATAGACAAAGCAGAGAGATCATCCAATAATTTGTCCACCTTTAAGGTCAGACTCATAAGAGTGTTTTCCACTCGTTTTTCTTCTGCTCGTAGTTTTTCTGATTGTTTAATGATTTTGTTTTGACCCGCTAATACCTTCGGTACCAAACGCATCGTTTCCAGTGGTTCACGTTCATGCTTTTCCGACAGAAGGCCGGGGTTCATTTCGACATCACCTGCTAAAAGTAATCGTAGTCTAAACAAAACATTCATTGCAACAACACAAACATCGGTGTAACCAAGCTGAAGCAACTGAAACGACCATGTGGGTTCCAGTGCCAAATGTTTATGCGTGCGAGTTGGCTTATCATGGTAAAAAAAAGAGACCAACCTGAAGAAGAAAGAGCAGTTGTAAGCATTGCAACTGTATCTCGGCACCGGAACCCAGTGGCTTTGTTTGCAGCAGGCGTTTAAGTATAGTCCTTCATTCCACGTCGAGGGCCCTCAATGACTGGTAGCTATAAACGATGGCACTCTGGCGGCTGACGGTCTATCTAAAATGACCATAACCACCAGTCGGTGATTACAACAGAGCACTGTCCTTCCTCCTATAGTAAGTCGCTGTTTTCGGCTTTCGCTCAGAAATGTCCAACCACCTGTAACTGCTGCTGACGCACCGTCAAATCATGCAGCTTTCCACGTAGTCACTTCGATGTACCCATCTGGACATGCGCTTTGAAACGGGCCAGTGTCCGGCGCTGATACGACATTCTGCCACAGCTGAAGAAACGGCAGATGTAAGCATTACGACAGCATCTCAGCGCCGGGATACGCCCATATCATGAAATCGTAGCACACTAAAGGCTGAATCGGTGAGCCTACCAGGAAGAGGACAGGTCACTCGGTAAGGAAGGCGAGGTAATGTGGTGAGAGTTACAGACCAGGGTTTTTCAAAGCCCACACTTTACAGCCAGTGGCACCTAGATGTTTTCCGGTCCCAGTGCAAATTACGAGATGAGGTCCACACGTGTGGAAATGTCCGAGTCATAATGATCGTTCCCACATCGCAGAATCCTGGGACGCCTGACCTGCTATGCTGCTGCAGACCTCAACGTACAGCAAGACCCTTGCTGTGCCTCAAGGGATTCCGGCCGACGGCTAGGAGCAACGGGCGATGCCTGACGTTATTCACCGACATTTCCTTTCATAAAGTTTCTATCTCTCTCTCTCTCTATCTATCTCTTGCACCACCAAAACCACACATATGCAAGCACACACACACGCACGCTACAGAGAAGAGGTGGATCAAAACAGAGAAATTTGTTTTTATTGAAAAGATTAATAGGATAACGTGGTCCATTATGGTAACAACGGCTACTCCTGCTTACAATAACTACAGGAGCGATTGGAACAGTTCGCAAAGTGGCGAAGAATAAAGCAGTGGACTCGAGTACAGTGGGAAGCTCAGCTTCTAAGCTTACCCTGCAGCTTGACCCTCCGGACCGGGGAGAAGGTGTAAGACCACGGTTTTTTTGCACGACGAAGGCCTAAATAGGAGTCAAGCTAGTTAGTTTTCATTCAACTCGAATTGTATGTTAAAGCTCAAAATACAGCTATCACAGAAAAGAAGCACACACGCGCAGCGCTGCTTAGTTCTCTCTCCCTCAGCAGGGATGAGCTCACGGAGATGTACACGCACCTACACCCTTAAACGTTTTCAGGAGTAACTGCGCTATTACTTCAGAAAAGGGCTTTTTGCTCCTCCAAAAGACAAAATGTGCGCAAAAGATTGTACACGGTACCACAAGGAGGGCACGTTTCTCCTTTTAAAGTAAAGCACCCGTTTTTTAAGGTAACTGCAGGAATGTTCGCACCGTGTGCAAACGACGCATTGGTGCCTACACAAGCCCGTTTCATTTCAGACGGTTCTGTAGCGTGGTCTAGAGACTGGGAGTAGTGGTTAGTGTGCGTGCATGGTGACTGAGTGGTCATGAGTTGATTGATCGCTCTCACAACGTCATAGCTATTGTAGTTCCCCAGTGCCCTACTTTTTATTACAGCTGCATTCCTGTTACCCTTGGTGATTACGTATCTTTCGTGCTCCCTTAGGTACCCATGCTGCCCCGTTATTTATCCATACGCCCAAATATTTGTTTTTATCCACTTTTTCTAGCGTGACTTCCTGTATATTATGCTCACAGCCTTCGCTACCACTGAATATCATGATTGCCAATTTCTCCCTACTGAACTTCACATTTAACCTATATCCCTCATTACCACAGATATCTGCCAAATCCCTGCAGATCTTCCTTGTTGTCGGCTATTAATACTACATCATCTGCATACATCAATGCTGGCAATGACTGCTCAACATGTTTCCCTTGATTGGCAAAAAAGAGGCTGAAGCCGAGTCGACTAATTCGGCTTCTAGTCCCTGTAGATACAGCATCAATAACAAATGTGACAAGGGAAATCCCTGTCAAAGCTTGCGTTGTATCTCTATAGGTTCGGATACCTGTTCTTCCAATTTTATAATTACCTTGTTACTTCAGCGTGGGATATGGGTGACATCTGGCAGTGCCGTTGGGAAGCATGAGCTTGTGCAAAACCTAGGGCCACTGCCAGGTGGCAGCACCATATCGTCGGCAGAGTGCTTTTTCGTGCATAGCACCACATTTCCAGCTCAGCGTAATAAACGTTAGGTTATCTATGTATTTTCCTAGTAAAGGAACACACCGCACTTACGTATTGATTTTGTGCCTCAGATACGCGTAATATTTGCTTTTTGATCAATAACGTTCACAAGTATGAACGCTGCTGCCACCAGCTCAAGATGGTTGGTCGTTCAGCAAGTGTTTATTATTTTCGTGTTTGTTTAATCGGGTGACAGACAGACAGACACTACTCCGTTCGAGTATGCCAAGAAAGACTGCCGTTTTAAAAAAATAAAGACAAACAAGGGAGGCCATCCAGCTTCGCATTTTATTGAGGCCTAGCACCACTAGTACGAAGCTCCCTTAATTTTATATTGTGCCCACAAGGGAGTTCCTTCAGAGGAACAGGTAGGCTGGGAACTTACGCGTTGCGTTTTGACCATGCTCGTTCTTGAGGGGGTGGGGGTGCTCTCTGCGCCCAACCCTACACCCTTGGCATCACTCCTGCTCAGGCGTGGCGCCTCAACTCGCTATGGACACAATACTCTCACGTACATCACCCGTCTGATACTACGTGTACCACCGGTACTACCGTACGGCATGTCAAGCTGGTATCACTGTTGGGGCGCTGCAATAGGGTTTGCACGAGTTGATCGATGTATGCGGTAATGTGATGAGATGATGAAATGGCTGATGCAGATGTTGTAAACTGATATAGTTATTCGCAGGCCACGAAGTTAAGGCATTACCGCAGTTATCATGCGCTGGACTAGCACTGCGAGGGAGCCCAATTTACTGCTAACGTTCTTCCTGCCGCTTCGGCACCAAATTGAGAAGCTGTTCATGTGTTTAAACGGATAAACAGTTTTTCCCAATTTCACTCGATAGTTTCGTCAGCATGCTTTCGTTATATTGTCGCGAAGGCAATGTCTCGCGAAAAACCTCGTTCTTTTTCAGCTGCAGCTGGAGCTTGTTCTTTGCCAGATGCCCTTGTTGGCGGCGCCGTTTACCTTGTCTCGGGGAGCGCGCCTTGAGGAAGAATGAGTGAACAGAAAGGGCCACGTCTGGTCGGTCACTGTGCGCTTCGCGCCGAGGCAGGCACCGCGCGTGCTTTGGGCCGGACCACAGAAATTAGGTGCCTTTCTCCTTCTTCTATCCGCTGAGCCCCCGCGCTTCAAACGAGCGAGCCGCCCCTTCGGTCCTCCGGGGACAAAAGGCACCTAAATTTGAGCGATCGTTGGCGCGTCAAGGCCATTTCGGAGAACGCGCCCGTTTCCAGAGGCTGCCACAGTGTTGTCGCGAGACAGGCTTCAGGCAACCACATGTTGATTTGATTATCCTCGGCTTGCCTGGTTGGTCCGCGCCACCGGGGACGCTAAAAAAAAAACCCTATTTAAGCAGCGACTCGGGCTCTTTTTGAGGTGAGTGGAGTCGGGGTCAACAGCGGATCTCACCACCGGAGACCAGCCATGCAGGCCGAGGGGTATGCCACCATTTTCTACGTTTTGTCTGTGTGACCTAGTGCATTTTGTAAGTTGGGGTTGTGTTAGCCAAATAAACCCCCAATGAGTGCTCCCCGAAATCATCGCGTTGACTTCTCATCGATTGCCTCCGCGGAGTTTCACCCACACTTATTCCTCTCCCTGGTTGTCCGATGCGCCTAACTTTGAACAACCCCGACGTTTCGCTACAACATGGTCAGAAAATGAAGATCAATGATACATATGTGAATTTCACGCCGACATTTTTTTAGCATTTGTATGACAATGTTCTATGTACCAAAGTCTTGCTTTTTTTAATTCTGGGTGCATAGGGACAATAATAATTCCCTAAACGTGTCATGTTAAGCATCTTGCTTCCTCAGAACACAATATAATGAATTTTGACCGATAAGGAATTGTGTGCGCCACCAGCAGGCGTCTTTAATGTCGATGACGTCATGGCGGGTTGGTGTACGAAATATTAAGGTGGCATGTCCTCTATGGGCGTAGCCAAAGGGAAGCGGTGGAGGAGGGGAAGGGGTGGGTGTTTCAACTTTTTCGAAAATTTTGAAATTTCTCTGCGTATATATACGCGCGAACATACAAATGCACGCACGAACATGCATAAAGCATGGTTTAACACCTCCCCCCCTGAAAAAAAAAAAATTTGGGCTACGCCTTTGATGTCCACCTGCATATCATTTTTGTATTGTGCATTCACATGGATTACCGAGCGTCTTTTCGACGCAACAGAGGCATATTTTTGTTATTCTGAAAGGTTAATTGAGAAACACGAGATAAAATGTTATTTTTTTTTCTTAAGCCTCCTTTTAAGCTTTAATAATTTCGGGATAGGATCACGAAGAACGCAACAAGCCACGGCTACTTGACAAATAATGCAAGAAGAATGCAACCAGCAGTGACAAAATAAAATAAAAAACAGAACGAGAAACAAAGAAACGAATAAATGAGCGGATAGAAAAAAAAGGATTCCTCCCTCTTTGTTCCTTTTACAGGCCCAGTAACCTTCTAAATCCGCCCCTGAAGTGATATGTGCCCACTGAGATGTCTGTTCCGTTCCGGTGAACGTAAAAGGGAAGCGTGGAGAGAGAGAGAGCACTCGTTATTACGCGGGAAATCCGCGACTGTGCACACAAGGGCGGGCACCGCACGAGGGCGTGCCGTAGACCGGCACCGATAAAGGGGAAAAGGCGCAGTAGCAGATCCGATAAGGGAGTGCTCCTCGGAGAGTTGAATTCCGCACGTGATAAGAACGATATAGAGCGGCATGCACGAAAGCTGAGAAGCGAGACAGGAGGTGCGTGAAAACCCCGAAGTATTCAGTTCTTTTTTGCTAGGGTGATAACTGGGGTTTTACGTCCCAAACCATGCCGTGTGTGGTTGCGGAAATCTTGTTGATCATCTCGGTTGTTCTTTGGCGCGCATCGCACAGTACACGTGCGGGCCACGTCTCCTCCATCGAAACGCGACCGCCGCGGCCGAAATCGAACCCGCGACCTCCGGGTCAGAATCCGAGCACCGTAAGCACTGTTCTACACAGGCGGACTTATTCGAAGGTGCAGCGCTTTAAAGGGTCCCCAAACAAACTATGAACCGGGTTAACCGGTGGAACATGGGAGAGGCCTTTGTCCTGCAGTGGAAGTAGTCAGGACAATGATGATGATGATGATGATGATGATGATGATGATGATTATACAAACTATGAAATTATAGCGACGAAGCGTGTTATTCTCTCCCAGCGTTTCCTGTCATTTAGGCGCAATTCGTGACGCCTGCAGTGGTTTCTGTAGCAACGTCTGTAGTGTATATGTTCTCAACTAGTCCATACAGGAGGGACAACGGCTGTGAACTGTTTCCTATAATGCTTTGTGATGCAGTCACACGCCCGCTCTATACCTTGTGTCGCATGTCCATTGAGCGCGGTCATTCAATTTAACTTCGTTTTGTGCGTTTTCGGTTGCGCAAGTGGAGGCAACATGAGTGCGGCAAAAAAAAAAAAAAAAAACACGATGTGCCTACAGCCTTAGCGCTGACACTGCACACGCATTCCATAAAGAACTGGATGGCGATGGGCTGATAGCACCTTTAGTAAGTGTAGGGAAGGCGAGAAAGAAACCACTCTCTCGTCCTTCAAATTGAAGTTGATAAGGGACCCTCTATATTTGCATTGCCGAGACTCGAAGAAGACGCTTTTGGTAGACCCTGTATGTATATGCGCATCGCATCACCATTTGCTCAATGCGGTAATTCACACCACATTCATCCAATCAATTTGTGTCCCCTGCTTGTTGTTCAGTTGGCTAATATGTATAAGTAATTTTTGAGGAAAGCAATTGGACAAAAGTAAGCGTTACCGAGTATGAAAAGTGCGATCAAATAATATCACGATGCGAAAAAATTTATCTAATTGAATAAACTTTTATTGCGTCCTTCAAAACGCGTATCACTGTGTCGCGGGCCGCTCCCGCATGGGTACCGAGATGCTGAGCTCCTCAGCCACGGCGTGGGCTTGGTCGACAAATTAAGGAGAAGGCGCTGATCAGGTTGACTGTGGTATCGGCTCTGCGCCGCGCGTGCCGAAGCGACGGGGCAAGGCAGGCGCTGAGGTCCCTTCATCATTATAAAGCCCACTATAAAAGCCAAAGGTCGGTACTTCTCTTATGAACTGTTGGCGTAAAATGATACCCGAATAGCAGGGAGCCTTCGCAGTGGTATAGTGCACGCCGTCCAGTTACCGTCCGTTGATGATTGATATGTGGGGTTTAATGTCCCAATACCACTATATGATTATGAGAGACGCTGTAGTGGAGGGCTCCGGAAATTTAGACCACCTGGGGTTCTTTAACGTGCACCCAAATCTGAGCACACGGGCCTACAACATTTCCGCCTCCATCGGAAATGCAGTTACCGTCCGTGGACCGGTGCGCATATGCACAGTGCTGCCGGCGGGCGCGCCTGTTGGTGGTGACGGCGCGCTACTGCGAATGCTTGCCGCTGTTCGCGTTTCATTTGACGCCGATAGTACTCACACCTTGGTTCGGGCTGCGCAACGTAAAAGAAAACAAAAAGCAACAAAACGATACAAATGATAACGACTCCGTGATAAGGCAGAGTCGAGTTTACTAATACCGGAATTACAGAAGCAGCAGAGATTTCAAGATGGAAGGAAAATTGCGTTAGCCTAGCCCTTCGCCGTGTTGTCTGAAAAAAGAGAAAAACAAAGATAAAAGAGCTTTTATGAAATCGAAAACGACGATGCCCATCTTCCTTCTTCACTTACGCCAGCCTGTGCAATGACCTAATTTTATCAGTCGTGGGTAGATTCAATCAATCAGTCGTGGGTCGAGAGCTCAGACTCAAATCGCCCCGCCGCGGCGGTCTAGTGGCTAAGGTACTCGGCTGCTGACCCGCAGGTCGCGGGTTCGATTCCCGGCTGCAACGGCTGCATTTCCGATGGAGGCGGAAATGTTGTAGGCCCGTGTTCTCAGATTTGGGTGCACGTTAAAGAACCCCAGGTGGTCGAAATTTCCGGAGCCCTCCACTACGGCGTCTCTCATAATCATATGGTGGTTTTGGGACGTTAAACCCAACATGTCAATCAATCAAACTCGTGTTATTGTATTATTCTGTGTGGTTCATATCTCATCAGAATAAATAATTTAATTAAATGAACAGATAGAGAGAGCGCACAATATCAGTGATCGTGTCGTCCATTTGTGTGTTCATTTTTCGTAATAGTAATTGTTTCGGGAAAGGAACACAAGCCTTTCGTGCGGATAAAAATTGTTATCAATGTAGTTCATTGTGGTATTTTTTTACATATTGCGTGTGTTGCTTGACTTGGACCTTCAGATAGTGGCCCTACGTGTCGCCGGCCAGCAAAGCAACGCGGTAAGTTGATATCATTCTTAAAATCAGCCGGGTTAAGCGATGGCCTGTTGGCGTATCATGCACATTTACACATTCGCCCTGTTAGTACAATCATTTCTTTCTTTAAATTGCTTTATCTCTTCCCTCGTTTAGCGTACAAAACCGGACGCGTGCCATGGTTGCAATTTTCTTAATTTTCTCCTCCTCCCTAATTAAACGGCAAACATTGCGCCCTTAATTTAATTGCTCAGAAATAGCCCGCTACACGACAGACGCTCGCCACGCTTTATACCACATACACATGCGTGCACAAAAGATCGACACAGCTTCAGTTCACGCTAGAGTTAAACTCTATAGAGACGCAGGCGCGAACAGACAAAACACAAAGAAGACACCAACCGCGACGTGCATTACCTGCTAATGAGTGATGATGAGAAAAGCCTATATATACGGGGCTCTTTGATATATTTCGCTGGCCTGTCACCTCTCGCTGTTGGTTATCACAATTCTCCGAGAAAACGACAACACCAGTACAGGGCGTTGACTATACTGGACTCGTAGCGTTCGCGCCGCATATATTTCTCCCTTTATTATTATTATTATTATTATTATTATTATTATTATTCACTACACGCGGAATAGAGCCTGGGAATGCGTCGTAGCTCACAACGAGCGTTCCCGGCACACGTGTTTGGCGCGACGGCCTTATCGAAGCGTCGAAAAAGAAAGGAGCGTCGCCTGCTGATGTCTGTGTCTGTGTACCCTTCTCTCTCTCTCTCGTTTAACGAGAAGCCTTGACGCGCCGCGCGCGAACGGGGAAATTCACGCGGAGGTTTTCCCCGCCGAGGAAGTAAGAGAACGCTTGGGCGCGCGGACCTGCCTGCCTGCCACGCCGGTGAATTACTACGGATGCAGCTACATAGCCGAGTGCCCGGTGGCTTCGGCGGTGAGAAAGGCGAGTCACCTACGCCCGCTACGTACCTCGTGACCCTTCTGTCGAAGACGTCTCCAATTGTGTGCATGTCTTATCACTAATCTGTACGTCGTAGACTCGTTTGGTTTCTAACTCTTCGATCTGACACATCCCGTGCTCTCGCTAGTAGCAGCGTGTCTGAGGGCGAAATAAATAGAGCTTTTTTTTTTACGCGCGGAACCCTTCGATTAATAGACTTGCCTTCATATTGAACTTCACGTCGCAGTTTCACGGGCTGCCTCTGCCGCTGGAATCACCACCGCGGTCGACGAACCGTTAGACGCGCCACTTCCACGCGGGCCCCGTGAAAAGGGCAACGTTTCATCGCTCAAAATGGACTCCACCGCGAAAGAATTCGCGCGAATATTTGTATACCCTGTCGTTTGATTCTATTCATGCAAAAAACAGAGCACGAATGACTTCCTAATAAAGGGATATTTAATAATAACTAAAGTGGCAATAATCACTTCAATCCATTAATTAAAGTGTGATATGATTTTGTTGCCATAGAATAACGAGTGTTTTCAGAAATATCGTATTTCTGAAATAACGCATTTAATGACAGTGTTTCGTAGACGCTTCTGAAAGGGTTAGCACTAACGCCGTATTGAGCTATAGGTTTATTTAGGTGAGAGATGCCTCAACAAGCGTGGCGTCGGGGAAAATACGAGCGATGTACATAAGTAATCGCATCTTCAAATCGCCATCTGACGCCATCAGGACGTCACAGGTTGCTGAACTGTGTGACGTCATAATGATGTCACTGTGACGTTACGGCAAATAGGGACGTCATCAAGCGACATCGTAGCGTTGTCCAAAGGTAGGACGATAAAGGAGGCAGCGCTAAAACAGGTGAGGTGCCTCCAATCTCGGAGCCCGTGCGAAACAACGTTGCAGGTGCGGAAAGCTTTCGGGGAAGAGGCGGGGAAAGATCGACACACGGAAAGAGAAGAAAAAGAAGACGGCTGTCACCCTCAAGCCATCTTAGGTGCACGCATAAGAGACGCTGTGAGTTTTTGTTTCGGAGAAACCAAACCCGATCGAGTCAATTCAAACACCGAACACACATTCACGGGTGCCCCGTTTTCCAGTTAACACAGACTAAATGGTAAAGAGTAAATGTTATGTCAGGGAATGTACAGCGAGAACCTAGTCTCCTGGATTCTACGGAACACTGTCTGGTGGGGCGTGTACATGCATTTATTCTTAACTGCAAGCAAGCAATCATCATTATTCCGGTAGACGCCTTCACATTATCAAACACGCGGAAATCCTAGATATATACACCGCATCGTTGCGCCACATCTACCGCGCATATAAGGCCCGGCCAAACCTGTGTTGCTCTTGTGACTTTTATTTCTTCGAACTGTATTATTTTAATGAACCGTTTTATTTGTTCGAACTTTTCCCAGTGCTTGCTGTTAAGGGGACTGAGCTTGCCGCAAAATAGGAAGCACATCTCACAGTTAGCTCGCATAATGCCTAGGTTTAAGCAGAGCACGTCTACTAACGCGGAATTCGTATACAAGACACCCCAACGGGGTTTGCCACGAAACAGGTAAACGCCAGCCAGCAAAGCTGTCTGCTTTAATTATTCAAATTGTCCTAAAACCAGCGCGTTGTAGCTATAAGCCGAGTCGGCTTTGAGAAGTAAGAGGTCAGGACGAATTTCATTTATTTGAAGAAATCGATACGTGGGAGGTCAACCTCGACCTCGAGGACCTAGACGACCAGCGACAACTCGAGAGCAGTCGAAGCCAGAGGCGATTCCAGGACTAAGGAACGCTCCCACCTTAGGGCGTTACCGGGCATCGCTTGGAACACTGTTCCGAAATAAACAACGTAAATATATATATATATATATATATATATATATGACAAGATGACGCGCATGAATAAAGCTCACACTTATCCCCCCCCCACGCTTGAGCGGCCAGCCCGGACGCGTCTTAGGCGGAAACGGAACGTCGAACGAATGGCTTCAGACGCGATACGTGGACAATCTCCGAACAACGACAGCGACGATCCGAAGAAAGGTCACTGGGAGTGACACGGTAGTTCACTGGTGACGTTTGTTCGTTGATTGTATAGGGTCCAATGAAACGTGACTGAAATTTATCGCACAATCCTGCAGTACGAATGGGCGTCCAAAGCAACACTTCATCCCCCGGACTGAAGGAGATGTTGCGATGAGAGCCGTCGTAGCGTTGCTTGCGATCTTGCTGATTGGCTTCTGTATTAAGGCGAGCCCGTTGCCGACATTCCTCGAGCCTTGTGATGAACTGCTCTGATACGGTTGGCCCGAGGAGTCAGTTGGAACATTTAGAAAAGAGACGTCAATGGTGAATGTCGGTGTCGGTGGTGAATGTCGATGTGAATGTCCGTGAATGACGGAAAAACGAGCCCTTAGGTATACACTTGTTTCCTTGATATATATATATATATATATATATATATATATATATATATATATATATATATATATATATATATATATATATATATATATATATATATATATATATATATATATATATATATATATATAGTGTGTGTGTGGGGGGGAGGGAGAGAGAGAGAGAGAAAATGTAATGTAGTTAAAACGTGGTGTTACTGTCCGGTATATTGCTATCCTGGTCTGGAACAATCGTGGCTCTTGTGTTGTGTGTTGTGTTGTGTGTGTTGTGCGCTTGTGTTGTGCGTTTGTGTTCTGTGTAATAGTGGCTGCGCTTCCTAGCAAGATGGATCCTTACTAACTGGCCCTATACAATTGTTTATTGGAATAATAAGCCTTCGAAACAGAACAAAGTAGGAAAAAGCATTTTTTTTTTTGTTTTTAAGGCGAAAGTTTCACATGCCTCATTAAGCGCGAGAAGTGACCGTCGGCGACACCAAAAATAATGCGAAACATGAGCATGCGATGAAGTGCCTCATGTCATCATGATGTTGCAGGTATTCCAGAATGTGTGACGTCATCGCGTTATTTGCCGACTCGTGACCCCATCACGATGACGTCGCATGAAGACGTCATCACTTGACCTTGTCCCTTGATTACTGGTGGGCCGATTTCGGAGGCAGTGCAAAACCAGATGAAATTCCAGAAAGCTTTTAATGCCTCCGATCTCGGAGGCAGTGCGATACCACGTTTGGTGCAGCAAAAATTGAGCACACTTCATAATTGCGAAGTGTGTGCGATGAAAGCCTGTGGCCATTCGTCTGACTATACCTTGTCTTTTATTATTATTATTATTATTATTATTATTATTATTATTATTATTATTATTATTATTATTATTATTATTATTATTATTATTATTATTATTATTATTATTATTATTTCGTACAAGTATAGCGTTCGGTATAGCGTTTCGTATCGGTTGGATTCACTTTCTTGGGGCGCTTCCCCAAAACGATTGAGTCGCGCTATAGTTGCAGTTTCCGCTCAAACCGCATGTACTGTTTGTCGGCGAATATAAGCACCATGCGTAGACTTATTTAGTTGCACGTCCGTAGCAAGACTCGCTCACTGGATTTCGTGCTGACCGGTTGTGCCCCCGCGATCTCCGACGACAGCGCAGCTCTGGCCGACTGGCTCGTCCTACGCCATCTCCTGACGCCGACAAGAGTTCTCGCCGAGTGCTGCCCTGTCCTCGGACTCCTCCGACCGTGTCCATCTTTCCTATCTTCTCCTTACTTCCGTATGTCGATGTCCCTGCGTCTCACTCTCTCCTTCCGCTCTCTCTATCTCTATACCTGTTAATCCTACATTTTAGGGGAATATATATATATACCTTTTAATCCTATCTTTTAGGGGCGAAGCTCCTTAAAGCGGCACCCGTTCGTCCCTCGTAGTAGTAGTAGTAGTCGTAGTGTGTAACCAGTCTTAGATTTTGACCTCAAAGGTGGTGCCGATGGGAGATTTATTTTGTTCGTTGTTGAACAATAAAAAACAAAATCGCAGCGTGCGCGTTAACTAAAAGCCGAATTCTCCTGTCTCTCATTACCCATTAGCAGCCATTGGCATGTACATTGAGCACTATCCGACAAAAAGGGGTTGCTACGTTATACTCGCTGGGCGTAACCTCCTAGGTTTTAGAAAGGTTTAGCGAGCGTTGGGCCGCAGTGCCATGAATACAGTGAACTAGTATATACCATGAACTCGAGGTGGTTAAAGGTGGGAAGTAGACACAAAGCGCCAGCCGTAAGAAAGTGTGCGTGTGCCTCCTCTCGTTCAGTGCTTGGAATGTCCGCTGGATGACGGTGCTTCTATATGAGGAATATATGATGAAAAGATGTGAGATGGTAGTACTTGGAGTGTTGAATAGGTGGATGAACGGACACACAGACAGATGCATAGACGGACGCACGGATGGCTGCACGGACGGATGGACGCATGGACGGACGCAGGAGCGGATGCATGGACGAACGCAGATGGACGTGCGGACGCACAAACAGACACATGCACGGACGGGCGGATGAACGCATGGGAGGCCACACAGACGCACGCATGGACGGACGGAAGCGAGAACGAATGGACGGACGGATGCTTCGCTCCGCTCTCCATCATTCACTCCGTGGACAAGCTGCCATTTTTTAATCCCTCCTTACCCCCATCCCTCGTGAGCTACTGTTGAGGTTTCCTCCCCCTGAGGGACAGTTACGGGGCTCACTTTTTTCTTCTTTTCATTTATGAATTACTTCCCCCCTTCCGTAGCAGCCGTATGGACACAGCCTGTCATTGAAAATGGCTCGCAAGCTGCGTCTGTAGGGCTGCTATAGAGTCGCAACCAAATCTTTTTATTGATTAAAGGTTTGTTGTTACTGTCAATTATAATGAGTATAACTGAACAAAAAGTCAGAATTCAAAAGAAAATTTCCCAGAACGCTCAAGTTTCCGAAAGATAACCAGCGACACAAATGTGGGTCTATATCATAATTAAAAAGGACCTGCTTTGCGGACAGGTTAACAAGTGTATGTCATTACTACGACTCAAGAGTAATGGTCGGGACGGCTTTATGCTCTCCCATAGTAGAGTACCAAGTGCTCTGAATAGCTGAACGCGCTTTCTATACACAGAATACGGAACCAGGGATGGCTTCATGCTCTCCCATAGTAGACTACTATTAATACTCCAGGTCGTTGAACACTTTTTGTAAATACATAAGCACTGCCTGTAATAAGGACGGCTTACTGCTGTGCGATAGATGAGTACGAAGTACCCGAAATCGTTAAACATTTTCTTATAAACACTCATTAAAGGCTTTAGTGGCTTTCTAGCCTTCGCGTCGCTTAAGGCAGATTCGTGATGAACCGTGAGACTTGTTATTGTTTCCGACATCGGCGTTCCTGTCACGCGTCGCATCAGTACGCACGGGCTTACACAAATATCGCTTCCAAACAGCTCCACGTCGCGCGAGTCACGAGCATTAAGAGCAAACCTCATAAGCACGAAAATGCACGCGACAGCGACGAGCGACGCTATGAGCGACGAAACAGGGCGTTCGCGCGACGTGTCGCGTGCTCGTTTTCGCGCGATCGCTCGGTTCTCCAGATTTGGAAACCGTCGCTCATCGCCCGGAAGTGCTGGGTTCAAGCAGCCAATAGCGAAAAACCGGAAAAGACGAAGACTACATAGGTGCACGTGACCCTGCCCGAGTCACGTATGCGCAACAAAAAATAACGCAATGTTTATTACGCATGCGCATATAAAAAATGCTGCAAGGCAATAATAAACACTTTCCGTTCCATTACACAACAATATATCTTTTTTTTTTTAATTGGAAACTGCTCGCTACGCGGTTTTCTTGGTGCGAGTTGACGGCCTCATGCCAGCAACAGTGGAATTCGCTCGCCGAAGCCGTCGCGTGAATGAGGTTTGCCTGCGCTAGCGACTGATCGCGCGCGAAGACGATCTACGTCGCGTCGCTCGTCGCTGTCGCGTGCATTTTCGCGCTTATGAGGTTTGGGCTCTAATAGCGCACCATTTGTTCGCGTTTGTTTTTGCCCGCACGCGGGTCAACTATAGCCCTTGCGCGTTTCCCTCTCCTCCTCTCCTTCTCTAGCACCCAAGACACGCCATTCGGAATATGAAGTGCCATCTCGCGCGCCCCTCGTGGACTCAAGCCAACTCTCGGCCGTGAGCGCGCACGACGCAGCGACAGGCAGCACCAGAGAAAAGCCGTTATGGGAGAACGAAGCGAGCGGCTGCCCTGCCGATTCTTGCCGACACGCCCACTTTTGGCGCGCGCTTTTGTGGGAGGAACAAAAAGAAGACTTGTTTGCATAGGTCTCCGTCCGCGCTCACTCATCAACACGCCCGTTCTCTCGCCTTCGCTCACGCTCATTTGAGCTGTGTGACCAGAGCCGTAAGGCAAAAGCCTTCCTTTTTAAATGCGAAGCATTTCTTGGCGAACTTCGGTCACTTTCGGCGTATCTATCTATCTATCTATCTATCTATCTATCTATCTATCTATCTATCTATCTATCTATCTATCTATCTATCTATCTATCTATCTATCTATCTATCTATCTATCTATCTATCTATCTATCTGTCTATCTATCTATCTATCTGTCTATCTATCTATCTATCTGTCTGTCTGTCTATCTGTCTGTCTGTCTGTCTGTCTATCTGTCTGTCTGTCTGTCTGTCTGTCTGTCTGTCTGTCTGTC
Source organism: Rhipicephalus microplus (assembly GCF_043290135.1). Taxonomy (NCBI): domain Eukaryota; kingdom Metazoa; phylum Arthropoda; class Arachnida; order Ixodida; family Ixodidae; genus Rhipicephalus; species Rhipicephalus microplus. Next base: position 147,414,306 of record NC_134703.1, on the reverse strand, counting down.
TGTCTGCCTGTCTGTCTAGCCTATGACTCGTGACTGTTTTGTTATTGGGATGTGTACGAAAATTGGTATGGCATTGAAAGCTCTTAACATGAAGGTCATGATATGTATGTCATGAATAGTACAATTATATGCTACGGTCTTGTTGCTGTAGTGGCCATTTCGTTAACTTGGTACAATACAACGAAATTTGTATAGCGGGACAAAGTGTAGGCGTTAAAATGAAAATCATGACATGCATGTCATTTACAGCGTCATTCAGAGGACACGCTCACGGTGTGCTCGCAGCCACTTCGGTAGATTGACATGAAACAAAATTAGTATTTCGTGACGAGCACCTGTTTGGCAATCACAAACGGCTGGTGGTAACATTATAATGTGACACGTATGTATCATTATTATAATGACACGCATTACCACGCACGTTTCTTCTCTCAAATCGGCTGTGTTTTGTTTACACCCCCAAGGGCTGTCAGCAATGCTCGACACAGACCGCGCCTCAGTGTTCGAGAAGCTCCGTGATTGTAGTAGATCATTGTGCGCAGAATACGACCACTGCCAAGCTCACTCCAGTGCTTACGCAGCCGCCAGCGATAACGCTGGAATGTTCGATAGCAAGTGTATAAAAGCCGCCGTGTTTTACCACTTGCCGCTTTTATCGCGGCTGACGCTCCGTTCGCTGATAACAGTGCACAGTCGCCTTGCTGTAATTTGAATTTACATTCGGCCGGTCACAAGGTCACCCAAACAAGAAATATCATTTTGTACAAGCCGGCTGTTCCATTCGTGCACATGATGATTGATTGATATGTGGGGTTTAACGTCCCAAAACCACTATATGATTATGAGAGACGCCGTAGTGGAGGGCTCCGGAAATTTAGACCACCTGGGGTTCTTTAACGTGCACCCAAATCTGAGCACACGGGCCTACAACATTTCCGCCTCCATCGGAAATGCAGCTGCCGCAGCCGGGATATTCGTGCACATCATGACTGTGTGTTAATATGGTACCAGTATGGTGCCATACCGGCTTTCGAAGTTATTTTGGCCTGACGTGACTGTACGACGAATATACATAACTTACATGTCCTGACATGCAAATCATGACATGCTTGCCTTGCACGGCATGATTCCCATGACATGATTTAGGGGTGCTCTCGGCCGTTTCGTTATTATACCCGAAAATTGATACGGCAAAATATTTCTATATGGCGAACGTAATTGGCAGATGCTAACGTGAAAATAATGATATGCACGTCACGCGTGGCGTGATTTTACATACCATGCTCATGGTGCGCTCACGGACGGTTGACTCGTTTGATACAAATAAAAAAAATATTGGGGGACCCTTAAGCTTCACTTTTAAGAGGGGAGCGTGATAGGGATATTCTGTTCCTAGTGCGTACGTATAGTTGCGAAGCGCGCCTCCGACGACGTTACGAAGGGCGCCTCGAATCACACCGCTGCAACCACTGTTTCGAAAGACGGCGACGCCAACACGCTCCCGAAGGCGCCACTGCTTCGAACTCCGCCGGGAAGGTCACCAGCCGTTTGGTAGCGTAGGTTCCTCAGCTCACGACTGCTTCTGCACAGAGCTGATAGATGAGCGGACGAGACGACGGTGAGTTAAACAAGGTTTATGTACAGCATATATACAGAGGCGTTACAAGTTCAGCTCTGGGGCCGACAGTTTAGAGACCCGAAGAGCCGAGCTCTCCTCTCTAACACATAGGTCTGCTGCTAACACATAGCTCAACTGAACAGCATAGCTCAGTTAACACATAGCTCAACACATAGCTCAACTGCGACACACATGTCTGCTCTCAAATAGGTCTGCTGCTCGCGACGCACCGCAGCGCTTCTTTTATATGCTCCGGGTGGATTCTTTGAGTAACCAAATGTCCAACCAGAAGCGCCGCTGGTCGTGAGGTCAGAATCCTCCAATGGGGCCGCCGCTGGGCCGCGTCATTCTTTCTCATCGAATCTGGAGAGGCTGCGCTGCAGGAGGCTGCACCCAAGGACGAGTGACGTCGCCAGGCATTGCGTGAGAACCGCCAGACAGGAAGGCGCCGGTTGCTTGCTCGACGGGCTCGCTGGCTGAGGTGACTCACTGTGCGTGCGCGGCAGAGAGGCACCGTCGCGTGATGACGCCGTTGAGTTGTTCGCGTCAGGCGGGCTTGCGGGCTGGCCTTGACACAGATTGCCTTTTTTCAGAGGCATGGACGTTCGCTGTGGACTCGCAGGCATAACAGTATAAAGGAATTAACATATAGTGCGCACCTAAACGTTCAGTGTATGAAATGTTTCAGAACTTGCTATGCCCACACTACTTGGACTTAAGGGTGCTGTAGCGTGTGGTCCTTTTTTAGTTGGTGACTGACTTGAAACTATGATGTCATATATTATAATTCTTTCTTCTCACACCCGGCCTACATCGACGTGCAGCTTCGCTTCTCTATCGCCTTTGGCTGGGAGTTGCCTTCACGAAAGCTTATACCACGTAAATTGGAATTACTGACAGTGCGGCGTGCGATGTTTGCGGCACCGACGAAAATATCGAACACCTGTTGTGCCATTGTCCTCGTTTTGCCTCAAATAGACAAGTACTTGCCAACGCGATGCGGTGACTGGATGATCGGCCTCTTTCTGTGCAGGTGCTATTACAGCAACGTCCACATGTGTCGACAACCCACAAGGCAGTGGGCTGTCGACACATGTGGACGTTGCGTTTCCTGAGAAAGACAGGCTTGTGTGAACGCCTCTGACATGTGGTAGAGTTCTACACACTGCAGTGAAATTACTGTCAGTCTCTCCCCCACCTTTTTTTCTTTTCCCTCTCTTCCCTCTTTCTTGTCCCCTTCCCTAATCCCCCAATGTAGGGTAGCCGACCGGATGTCTTTCTGGTTATCCTCTCTGCCTTCTCCCTTTCGTTGCTTCCTCCTCCCTCCTTCCTTCCCACACCCGATGACAATGTAGGCTTGTCCTACGCATTATTACGGCAGTATTTGATGCTGTATTGTGAAACATGCACACAGGACGAGTTTGTATTTAAAGCGTGAAATATAATTTCACTGCATTTTCAAGCAGAGAAAGTTATTTTCACTGTATTCACAAGCAGATGCATCACGGTGTGGTATTACCACGCAAACGGCCCGGTTTCGATCCCCACGCACACACGGAATTTTTATTATTCACTTTATTTACATGTCTCGATTTTTCGGTCACAATTAGCGGCGACGACGCCCGAATTTCTGCGAAACGAGCTCTTTAACGCTATCGTGTCAATAATAATCGCCAATCTGGCACCACAAAAACCATGTGTACGTTTCATAGGTGGTCCTAATGTTAGCAGCTGTTAGCAGCCACGCAAACCACCCGGGTTTGATTCCCACTGAAATGTTTTTATTATTTATTCTATTTGCGTTTTCTCAATTTTCAGTGACGCAGATATGATGATTTTTCACTCACAACTGCCGACGCCAACGCTGGAATTTCTGCGAAACGAGCTTTCTAACGCTATTGCGTTGAACGCGGTATTGCGTGACGTGACTCTATGACGAACGCAAAAGGTAGTAACATGAAAATAATGACAAGAATTTTATGTGTGACATTATTCACATGCGAGAATGTACGTTTCAGTAGCATGGTACATACCACATAGTGGTACATCTATGCATGCATGATAAACGTGCGATAGTAAATTGCAGTCCAGGCATGAACGACTTGATTTCCCTCAAGGATAAAAAAAATGTTTTCCGGCTGCTTCGCATTAAATGGATTTTTCCAGTGCATTGCATCTGCCAAATTTGAAAAAAAAAAGAAAGAAACAAGACAAAAAAATTAACACAAGAGGGCACCCGGGTTTGAACCGGGGACCTCTCGATCTGCAGTCGAATGCTCTACCACTAAGCTATACCGCCGATTTTTTTTCCCCCTTATTGTAGAGCTATACCGCGGAGCACGTGCTTCGTATGCTAAGTAACGACTTATAACAATTCCTTCCTTCCATTTTATGTAGTATTTCTTTTAATTATTATGAGCGAGGCTTTTTACATTTTGTCAGTAACTGCCTACAGCTTTTTATTGTTATTATGGTCATAAGTTGACCAATAAAGGAGGCTAATCAGGTGCAGAGGGCTTGCGAGGCCTCGGATTTCATAGGCAGTACAAAACCATGCTGTTGCAGTAGGTTTTAATCTATCTATCTATCTATCTATCTATCTATCTATCTATCTATCTATCTATCTATCTATCTATCTATCTATCTATCTATCTATCTATCTATCTATCTATCTATCTATCTATCTATCTATGTCTCCTGGCAGTTTCTATAATGGTATCAATACCAAAATTGCTATGGCATAAAATGACTGTACGACGAGCATAAGTGACTAGTCATGACATAAAATCATGAATGTCATGATTAACATTTCATGGTCTTCCTGCACGTGCGGTGGTTTCGTTCACATGACATGCTGCATAACTGGTATGGTATGACATGATTGAACGGCGAACACAAGCGACAGACCCTAACATGAAAATCATGACACGAGCGTCATGTACGGCATGCATTGGAAGGGCGCCGATGGTCACTTGGCGATCCACGGTAAGGAGTGCGGTTGTGTGCCGTATTTTGATAACACTTTTGTGTTATATCGGTACAGAGATTTATTAAAACCCGTTTGATCGCAGAAGCAGCGGAAATGACACGTAATGATTCTGAGTGTGTTAGTGCACCTTCTGTCTCGCTCACGCGGGAAGAACTTATTTTTTGATAGAGTGATAGTTAATAACGGATGAGTAATGTACGGGACTTACACGTGTGCTCTATGTTGTTCTGCATTTTATTATTATTTTTCGCTTTCACCCGATTTTATATACTCCAACGTTTGCAATAAACGTTTGAATTTAATCGCTTGTGTCGTGTGTTCTGTGGGATAGTTGTTGCGCTTCCTACTAAGACGAATGTATGTGACTGGTGAAAACATGATAATCATGAGATACGTGTCATGTAACAACATGACTACAATGATATGTGGGGTTTAACGTCCTAAAACCACCATATGATTGAGACGCCGTTGTGGAGGGCACCGGAAATTTCGACCACCTGGAGTTCTTTAACGTTAACCCAACTCCGAGCACACGGGCCTACAACATTTCCGCCTCCATCGGAAGTGTAGTCGCCGGAGCCGGGATTTGATCCCGCGATCTGCGTGTCAGCGGCCGAGTGCCTTAGCCTCTATAGACCACCCCGGCGGGGAAGAACATGACTACATTCCACGCTCGTGATGCACTCACGGCCGTTTCTCTAGCCTCGCATGTACCAAATTTGGTTTTACGCAACGTGAATAAATGTCTAAAGGTATGTGACTGGTGCAAACATGATAGTCATGAGGTGCGTGTCCTGTAACATGACTAACTGCCACACTCATGATGCGCTCGCGGCCGTGTCGCTACCTTCACATATGCAAAATTTGGTACTACGCCACATGAATGGATGACGAAGGTATATGACTGGTGAAAACAAGACAACCATGAGATGCGTGCCATGTAACAACATGACTACATGCCACGCTCATGATGCGCTTATGGCCGTTTCACTAGCTTCACACCTACCAAATTTGGTATTACGGGATGTGAATGGATGACGAAGGTATGTGACTGGTGAAAACGTGATAATCATGAGATGCGTGTCATGTAACAACATGACTACATGCCACTCTTAAGATGCACTCGCGGCTGTTTCTCTAGCCTCACAAGTACCAAATTTGGTATTACGGGACGTGAATAAATGTCGAAGGTATGTGACTGATGCAAACATGATAGTTATCAAGTGCGTGTCCTGTAACATGACTAACTGACCGACTCATTGTGCGCTCACGGTCGTGTCGCTACCTTCACATATGCAAAATTTGGTATTACGTCACATGACCTGGTGACGAAGGTGACTGGTGAAAACATGAAAACTATGAGATGCATGTCATGTAACATGACTGCATGCCACACTCATGATGTGCTCGTGGCCGTTTTGCTAGCTTCACATATGCCAAATTTCGAATTACGTCACGTGAATAAACTACGAAGATAAATGACACGTCCAAACATGATAATCACGGCATGCGTGTAATGTAAAACTTGACTACGTGGTATACGCTCATACCACGCTCGCGGCCGTTTCGCTAGCTCCACCTATATTAAATTTGGTATCAGGGGTCGTGCGCGAATTGATGACGAAGTTAAATGGAACGTCCAAACATGATAATCATGACATGGAAGTCATGTACGGTATAATTTACCTCCGCCTCGTAACGTTGTGCTGATTTTAAGATTACATATCAACCTTCGTCATCCGTGCTTCGCATATCATCGATTCCCACTGCACGTGGGATCTGCCATCTTTTTTTTTTTCTGCTCGATCTATCTGTGTACCCTTCTTTCCTCTCATCCCCTTCCCCAAAGCTTTCTGCCCCTTCCGTTGCTTTACACTGCCTCCGTGATCAGTCTACCTTTGACGAAACGACCACGTCATGTGATGACTTCATGAGGGCGTCGCAGATGTTGGCATTCTTTGACGTCGTGATGACGTCATGTGGTGTCGTCATCACGTGATTGTGATTTTTTTCAACATCAGCCGAGTCGACGCCGACGCTGCAGGACGACGGTCGACGGCGACTATCAGCTTTTGCTCTTGAGGAGGGAGCTAACGTTTTCGCCTTAAAGAAGAGTGAGCGCGACAGAGTTATGGTGAATTCGGTTGGGCGTTTTCGAGCGCTCTGAGAAGTGGCTGCGCCTTCGGTTGTTAGTATTTGAGCACTCGGACTACCTTCGGTTGGCTCTTTCCCAGCGTAGGCCTCTGACTCGGAGTGCTGCCGACCGCTCTGAATTCAAACGGGAGTCTTTCCCAATCTTCAAAGGTTACACAAAATTTTTCCAACGCTGTATGGGCGTGCTTGTCCGTGGTGTGGCGGCTCGCCATCGCTCTACCACATTTCGTGGGGATGCCTAAAACGACCACCAAATTTAGATACCTTTTTAGGTCAGTACAAGCTTTGTAATACTTTCGAGCAATGGGAGGCACAGCTCGCCAGCTCTGACCCAGAGGTGCAGCTTGCACTTCTGCGGCACGTCAGACAGACGGCGGCAGCCAGTGGAGCCCTGGACTTGGGGCCCCACCCATCAAGCTCATGACCCCTGTCCCAAACCCTTGCAAATAAAGTTTTTCCTTCCTTCCTTCCTTCTGACTTCGAAGTGGGAGCGTGGCGCGATCTGACCGAGAGGACGGATCACGTGACACAAGCTGGCCAAACACGCAGCTGCCGGCAGGTGAACGAGGCGAGGTGAGGGGCGCGAGCGTGCATTTCGGATGAGGGCATCGCCGGGCGCTTAATAGTTCGTACACGTGCGTTGTTATAATGGTGTTTTTGCGCACGTGGGCCTGATTCACATCTACGAAGTCATAAATGCACCATGTCAATAGCGAGGCGGCTAGCGAAGGCGGAGGAAACGTCAACGTTGTCGTTACAGCAGCTCGCAGACAGCCTGCCTTGAAGATAGCAGTTCGGACGAGGACGATTGGCAGATTTATGTGCTCAGATCAGAAGGCTTTCGCTATGTCCACACATGCCAGAGAGAGAGAAAGAAAGAGTACGAGAAGAATCAGACATGTAAGTGATGTCCACTGAACTGATCGGCACCATTTGTTGACGTGGCGCAGCAATGTGCACGGCCGGGCTAGACTGCACCTGCGCGCTCTCATGTGCAGTCTAGCCAACCCCACCTAAATATGTGGTGTTGGTCTATCAAGGCTGTTTGTTTACCCGGCAGCTTCCCGCGCTGGTTGCACGGTGGCGCTATGAGCGCGCTGCTCTAAGCGCTCTGAGATCGCCGATGTATTCGGTTGGCACGTTGTTCCTCGCGCTCCGATTGGGAGCTGCCTTTACATCTGGCGACTTTGAGCCAGAGGACCAGAGCGGTGAAACGATTACACCATTACACTGCCGACCCATGTACCGTCAATCATTTGATTATATGTCAATATGGGGGTGCTTCAACTTATAGTAAGAAAGATTGACCTTGCCCTAGCATATATTGTGGGCTTTCGGGTAAAGTCAGCTTGTACGCAGAATTAGCACTTCTGAGTCACGTTAGGCGAGCGGCCAACGTAGCACGTGGGCGTTCGTAGCATGTAGGCGTCACGTAGCACGTGGTTTTATTAAGAGCTGGCAGCTCTCCCGCATACTATATACCTGAAGACATCAAGTCCGCCAGAAGAATACCCTCGCTATCGATGAGGGAAATAAGTGTATATTTAAGGGCCTGTTTTCTTTGTCAGACACATTGATAAGAACAACTAGCCGACAACGATGCCAACGGTGGTATGGGTGATGTTATTAGAAATAATTACAATGTAAACGGGAAGAAAAACAGTAGGCGAAGAGATAACTTGCGACTATATTTGGCCGTGTTGATGTGAAATGCAGCTGATGGCCGCGCGTATGTGTTGTTTAGGGCTCGCTCATGCTTCTGTGTGTAAATTGTTTTATGAAGATGACATAGTGGTCTGCATTTTGCAGGGTAGCCACGTTCAGAGGCCATACCGCAAGGTAAATCCAGAAAAGGCAGAAGCGGCGGGGTAAGACAGAAGCTTTAAGAAATAAAATATGCTTGAAAAGCGAGGCGTTGTCGGGACGAACGTTTCTGCAACGGTAAATAATAACAACTGTTCGGGTTTAACGTCTTAAAACAATTGACAGTATATGACGTACGTTTTAAGCGGAGGACTCCGGAAATTTCGACCACCTGGGGTTCTTGAAACATCCACCTAATTCTAATAATGTGTTTCCGCCTCCATATAAAATGCGGCTGCCGTGGCAGGGATTTGATCCCGTGACCTTCGAGTGCTATAACAGCTAGACCACCGTATGACCAGTAGACCCCTAGACTAACGAAGGTTGTGTGCTCGAATCCCGCCGATGAAAAATGTGATTTTTTCGTTCACTGCTATACGCTAAAGACACACAAGCAATGTCGTCTATATGCTTTTGGTTGTTGATATGCAAACGCACTCATAGTTTTCAAGTTGCAGCTTTGAAAAAGACAAGTCTAATTACAAAAACGTTTGCTTCAGAGACATTCAGTGTTCCAAAATATTTCAAAAAAAGGTATCATTTTCTTTAACTTCAGTTTTTTCATAGTTCCTACGTCGCCGTTTATAAGTTGCCTCTTGAACTCATTTTCAGGTGACGCCATTACTATATATGCTACACTGAAAGACAAATAATAAATGACCGCAATGCTTTAATTGGCCTTATCGTCTGTTGTATTGATTTGGTTGTTTCTAACAAAGAAAGAAGCGCCTCGAAAAAAGCTCCCTTCGTTCATTCATGGCGAGAAAACCTCGCCCCGATGGACCCTAAACAACATGCGGCTCGATTCGATTCACGTGACGTAATGATGAAGTAAGCTCTTCCTTGGTCGCTATAATAGAGATATAAGTTGTATTTTGTCGCTTACTTTGCTTTACTGTGCAATCGCAGGCCCTTTTTTGCTGTGTCTCGCACGGCCATGGTGCGCGATAAACTTATCTCACCTTTTTTTTTTTTCGACTGCGCAAGCTGTGATTGCAGCGTGTATTCGAACAACGCAAAATCCTGACTGGCTCAATGCTTAGTGCTGACACTCGATGTTTTTTTTTTGTCATGACGAATTGGTGGCGAGGAGGCGCTGGAAGGAAGAATAGTGAAGACGAGAAAGAAACTGCGGCGTTAGCTTTTTACTCGCTGTGGTTTATCGAGGCCTTTTAACGCCTTATAAGTTAGCATGCGAGGTTTTATTGGTCAGCGGCAAAGATCACGTTTGACATTAAGCCATCTGGCAAATATATATCTATATATATCTATATATATATCTATATATATCTATATATATATCTATATATATATATATATATATATATATATATATATATATATATATATATATATGTATATATATATATATATATACATGAGAGAAATGATGTGTCACTTTAAAATCAACACAATGTTACGAGAGTCATGATTATCATGTTTGCATGTGTCGTTTACCTTCGTCATCAATTCACGTCACGTGATACCAAATTTGGTATATGTTGAGCTAGCAAAACGGCCGAGAGCGCATCATGAAGGGCCTAATATACTCCAATGTACGTTGACGCGCGCGCACGCTGGGCACAGCGACGCTATACGTTAGCAAAACGCGAGCGCTCTAAAGTCTGACGCCAGGCGCGACCAGCGTCCGTCGGCGCGCCCCGATGGCAACCAGCGCGATATGCGATATGCTGCATTTCGCGCCGATGCGTTACCCATACAACACTGCGTCTCTCTCTTTTCGCGATGGAGGGACTCCGGACACGCTGAAACGCGCATGCGTCAAAGAAACGCAGCGCGGCGCGCGCCTGCGAGTATATGGCAGGACTGGTGCCTGGCGTGGCAACGCCGGCGTGACGCGACGAAATGAACGCCGGCGAGCACGCGCACCACGTCACGTCGAATAGAATTGGCGTCTTGACTGTGGCATGTAGTCATGTTCCCACATGACACGCATCTCATGATTATCAAGTTTGCACCAGTCACATACCTTCGCCATTCATTGGCGTCACGTAATACCAAATTTGGCATATGTGAAGCTAGCGAAACGGCCGCGAGTGCATCTTCAGTGTGGCATGTAGTCATGTTGTTACATGACACGGATGTCGTGATTATCATGTTTGGATGTGTCATTTACTTATGTCGCCCGTTCGCGTCGCGTAATACCGAGTTTGGTACATGTGAAACTAGCGAAACGGCCACGAGCACATCATGAACATAGCATGTAGTCATGTTGTTACATGACACGCATCTCATGTTTGTCATGTTTTCACCAGTATCATACCTTCGTCATCCATTCACGTCCCGTAATACTAAATTCGGCATAAGGGAAGCTAGCAAAACGGCCGCCAGCGTGTCATGAGCGTGGCATGTAGTCATGTTGTTACATGACACGCATCTCATAATTATGTTTGCACCAGTCACAATTCACCTATTGCGTACTGCAATACCAAACTTGGTATATGTGACGTTAGAGAAATGACTGCAAGCGCATCATGAGCGTGGCATGTAGCCATGTTGTTACATGACACATATGTCATGATTTTCATGTTAGGGTCTGTCGCTTGTGTTCGCCATGCAATCATGCCATACCATACCAGTTTTGCAAGATGTCATGTGAACGAAACCACTGCAAGAGCTGCAGCACCATGAAATGTAAATCATGACATTCCTGACATACATGTCATGTTTTTCATGTTATGACTAGTCAGGTATGTTCTTCACACAGTCACGTTATGCCATACCAAGTTTGGTGTTGATACCATTATCGAAACGGCCAGGAGAGCTAAAAGTCGTAGGCGGCTAGATAGAAACATAGAGATAGATAGATAGATAGATAGATAGATAGATAGATAGATAGATAGATAGATAGATAGATAGATATACAGACAAACAAAGAGACAGACAGATAGATAGATAGATAGATAGATAGATAGATAGATAGATAGATAGATAGATAGATAGATAGATAGATAGATAGATAGATAGATAGATAGATAGATAGATAGATAGATAGATAGATAGATAGATAGATACGCTCAAAGTCGCCGAAGTTCGCTAAGAAATGCTTCGCGTTTTATGGGGCGAGGACCGTTTGATTACCAAAAAGCCCCGAGAATAGTGTTCCACACAGTCTGCATTAGTTACAGTGAGCGACGCAGGCGAAGTTTTTTCACGATTATTCTTACAAAGTACCCAAAGAAGTAGACGGAGAAGCGCTTTCCGTCGTCGTAATGCGTTCAATTACTACTATAGCGTGGAACGCGTGATTTGAAGGTTGTGTGCTCGGATCGCACCGACGGTAAAGGTGATACTTTTGTCCATTGCCTTTTATTTTTTCACCTTTTATTTTGCGTCATCATTATTACACACTAAAAACAAACAAGCAATGTCGTCTATGCTTTTTCTGTATTGTTGGAATCATTTGGTTGCTTCCGTCCGTGAAGGTTCCAACTGCAAGTACTAGGTGTCGCTGTATACAGTATATAGAGTTACGAACGTGGCAGCTACTACATGCAGCCGCATACATATAGTAAATGTCAGTCTATGTTGTGACAAGTGCTTGTTCCCTCTTAGTTATTAAGCATCAGACGTGTAAGTAATGCGTCACCAGCAATAGAATACTTGTAATCAATTACTTTGTGTGAGCAGAGCTAGAAATTGAGCAACACTCGCTCGCCTTTCCAGTCTTGCCGTGTCTGTCCTCCCTTTCGTCGTGCGTGGTGTAGATATGCTCGAGCCAAACTAGCAAGTAGCGCGTTACAAGTAATTGATTTCTTGTAATTATTTCTCTGGCACCAGCAAAATAACTCAGTAACGCTCATGCCTTCCCACGCACTCCGGCCATGGCTGCTGTTGTTAGTGGACCTTTTGTTGTGTGATTACCAATTACTGTAACGCGTCATGCGTATACAAGTCTGGTAAAAACGTCCTCTGTTTTCTTGCTTTCTTGTGTGTTTTTTTACAGCGAAAGTTATGTATGACTAGAAGAAACGAAAAGTCATTCGACATCGTTGACACGAGTGGTCTCCATTTGCTTTGCTATCACTTACGTCGTTCTCAGCGCAGGGGCGGTGCCAGGGGGGGGGGGCAAGGGTGGGCTGGAGCCCCCCCAAAATTCTCGCCTGCCCCCCCCCCCCCTATGCCCACCCAAGTGCCCGGAAGCATATATTGAAAACCTAGTAGGAGCAGAGCTAGCTTGCCCCCCCCCCCCCCCGGAGGAACTCACTTTTCGTGGTTGCCCCCCCCCCCCCCCCCAGTAAAAACATCCTGGCGCCGCCCCTGTCTCAGCGTCGTACCTAAGCACGCGCGCCATTGGCTGCTTTGAGAGGGACGTCGTTCATATCGTCGCAGTCGTGGCGCCGAGCATCCGCGTGTAACTTTCTACTGAAGCCTTCCACGTGGATAAGCCACAGACAGCTGTAGAATAGCACCGACAGCGGAAACGTAAGCGAGCTCGCATTCGCCGAGTGCAGTACGGGAACAACAACAGGTCAGGAGGCTGACTGCCGGCAGCAACTGCGTACCGATGATCCGGCAGCCTTCTAAGCTACGCTGAATCGCGGAAGGAGATGCAAGCGCCGGTGGCGGGCGGATCCTGCAAACCACGCCGCCGGTTAGCTTGCAATGTCAAACGCTCGCAACAACGCCGCGCCGAACAAGCGGCGTTGCGGGCATGGCAGCGTCAACGCGACAACTGCGGCAGCGCGTTCACCGAGGCGAACGCCCGCTTTCGACAAAGGGTTCTCTAGCGGCACTTTAGCTTCGCCTGCGACGTCTGTGACCTGTGGTTCGAGAACAACCACCGTGATGAACGCATTGCGAAACGCATGCAACCACTCAAAACAGCCCTACATGACCGTGATCATGCGAGGCACAATGCGCGGCATCTGAAGTAAGCATCATGGTGACCCGAGCCAAAGGTATGTCTAACCTCATAAAGAAGCGCGAACGTGTAACCAATAATTGTGAAATGCTTCAGTGAAGCATCGGGTTGAACCCACTGCTAAACACCGGGGCCGCACGTTTCAGCGTTCGCTGGTTAACCATTTGTACCGGAGTGCTTGGGTGGTGATTATATTTAAATAGATCAGGGGCGTAGGCAGAAATTTGTTTCGGGAGGGGGGGCACCCCTTTAGAATGGTCATCTGTCACTCTGTATGCCATAGCGAAAAAAGAATACGGGTGAGGGGGGGGGGGGGGGGGGTTTCACGGGCCCGGTGTGTTACCTCCTAGCTATACGCCACTGAAATAGTGTACGTATAAATCTTCAAATCAGCTGAACACCATCAACTGCGAAGCAATCGTGACTTACTATCAGTGCACCCTCATTTCTGTGTATCGGTTGGTGAAGAGAGGGTTGGCGGAAGCGGCATTCCTCTTTTGCTTTCTCACGTGCGCCGCAGCGGATGGACCGCGTCACAGAGATCACCTCGTGATGCGCATCACGAGGTCTGGAGGGAATGTAGATGACGTGCACCATCAAAGCGTGACAGGAAGCCTACTCCCTCGAGAAGGCCACAGTTATGGACTCCGTTGATAATAACGCTCCGCAGAGAAATTGAGAGGTTCAACGAAAATTGAAGCAAAATGGAGAGTTGGGCTTGCATAAGCGAAATTGCGGAAGTCTTTGCTTTCAGCAAAAATAGTGACGCGTGTGTTAGTGCACCGTCGATTGCATTACTGGAATGCGAGCTGACATATTTGGAAAAAATTTGATGATCTTATATGTGTAGTCTTTTGTCACGTGCATAGGCTGCGCACGCATATTTCGGCTTTCTCTCCTTTGCTTTTCCGTTTCGCTTGAATAAACCAACAGTAGTCAGCCAGCGATACTGTTGTTCAGATATACTTTGTGATTCGTCTCTGCACTGTTCCACTGTGAAAAAATGGAGAGCTATAGGACAGCGAGTGATAGAAAGAAAAATAACTGAACTTAGGAAAGTTGATCTCGTTGGAAAATTTGAGCATTTTTTAGGCTCTGAATTTATTTATTTATTTATTTATTACACATTATTTTTTGTATTTTTAACATTGTCTAGAACGAATTCCACGCCAGGTGTATCAAACACAACAATAAGTAAAGAAATGTTTCAAAATAAACAAAACTCACAACCCTGAACGGACGACTTAAACGGACAAGTGACCATGTGACCAGCTCGTCCATTACAGGTGTCATTGAAGATAATTGGCGCAGGCCACAGTGTACATAAAGAAGAATGTGTAGATATCGTATGCTCCACAGTTGGAAAATTCCTAATTAAACCAGCACTTTTTTTGCTTACAAATTTTAACAGTAGCACTACAATATACCCTCTTTTTAGTTATCCGTTTCTCGGCCTGTGCACCGAGATGGTGGTTAGTGAGCAAATCATTTAGGATGCCATCAGTCGACATCGTTAAATGATTCGAATACTTCGTTCTCCGATACACTGGGTTAAAGGACAATATACACCCGAACAAATAGAGCAGCGCGTCCTAACGCTACCATTTATTCATAGCGAAAGGAACAAAGATCGTCATTCCAAGAGCAGCCCCTAGTTTTGCTCTAGTGAGCGCTACGTTCACTGTTCTTGACAATCATTATCGATATTATCATTAATGATGAAGTCTATATATCATCATCATCACCATCATGACTAATTATGAAGTCGAATTACGTGAACGTTCTTGGTACTCGAAACTGATTCCGATACAAAGAGAGACGTACATGCGATGCGTGCACACTGTCGCGCAGAGTCACCGCGATGCTCCACGAAATGTGATGCGTTGCTCCCGCACTAACGTAAACGCTACTGATAACGTCACCTGACAGGAAGCTGCTTATTTTCCCTATAACTTCCTGTTTTCGTTTAGGCGCACGTTAACACTACGGCTGGAGTGACGCGATTATAGTATTCCCAACTTAATGTGTGCAGATGCAACCTACGTTAACCAGTGATTTACACATTATATACATAATACGCGTATACTCGTATGCGTGTATACGCAGTCTCGTGAAAATGTATGTGCTACAATCTGCATGCTACGTGACGGTGGTGTATTGAATAATGATGTTATCGCTGTTTTCAGTTTTGTTCCGTTGCCAAAGAGGCGGCCGATGATACGAGGATTATACTTCCGGGCGTCAGATAGTCAGACGTTTCCTTATCTACACTGTCTGAAAGGAAAGCGAATGTACACCTCGTGGTGAGCACTGACAAGCCGACGTGCGAACATAAAAACACTTGCCTCCTGCAGAACTTTTTCAAATTGGAATCCCGTACTTGTCCCGGTTCACGCTCTATAAATAGCCCTTGCCCTGACGCTCATCTACCGGAAGCTCTATTGTTTCTTTTTTTCCCCTCAGTTGTAGTGTTAAAACTGCAACTGAAACACTTCACATCAGTTCGAACGCTACACGGGAAATAAGATTCAGATACTTAGAAGGAAAATAAAATGAGGAAACCTTTCTGAAGCCTCGCTTTTAGGAGTTGAATGCACTGATATCCTGTTCCTAAGAGCATGCTTCAAACACTTAGTGCAATAAACCTTTCGAACTTGCTAAGCTCCCACTAAGTGGCCTTAAGGGAGTTGGTGCAGTAGCGTGTGTGCCTTTTGTAGTTGGTGACCGGCTTTAAACTATATGTCCAGTCATTATGATAATCACATATTATGACGCCCGCTGGCAATGTGCGCTTGTGCCACGCATTATTACAGCAATATTTCATGCAGCATTGTGAAGCCTGTATACAGGACGTGCATGTTCGCAAATTATGAAAGTTCTATTTCTAAGCAGATGAAGTAATTTTTACTGCATTCTCAAGTAGACGTGTGGCCGTGTGATAGAACATCCGCTTGCCACGGAAACGACCCGGGCTCGATCCCCAGCCGAATCCAGACGACCCTGGTTCGGTCACCACTGTGACCCAGGATTTCTTTTATCAATTATTTAATTTGCAGCACTCGCAATTTTTCGGTCGCGAATGAGATGAGTTTTCGCTCACAACCAACGACGCCGACGCCGGAATTCACGCGAAACGAGCTCTTTAAAGCTATCTCATTAATAACTGCCTGAATGAAAACCGAAGTTCTATGCAGTGCTACATACATGCGTGGCTTGTCGCTACTTCATCGGAAATATCTTGGAGAAGATTAAGGGCAAGACATTTAGGGACACAAACTAACGACCTGACGAAAAAGTAAGCATACTATGTCTGTAGAACCTTAATGGCGCCTTACAATAGAGTAAATTTCTTTGTTGTTGTTGTTGTTGTTGTTGTTGTTTCACGTGTAAAGATACGCTGTAGTTTGGATCCAATCTTTCCAAATGATGAATTATTTATTACTCTACTGAATTCGTTCAAAGATGCGGAACAGGGATGAATTCATAACAATGGCGCATGTAGCAGCGTGCTTCATACATTGAATATTTAATGGTCGTATTTAAAAGGGAGGAGCGTCGAAACACGAGCGCGAACACTATAGCAATCAACATACCATTGGGTTGCATTTCACCATTCTAAATAATCTGTATTTAAGAGCTTTCTTGAAAGGACACTGTCATGTAGATGTCTGCTCCGTGGTTGAAAAATTATTTAAATGGATTTTTCTAGAAAAAAAAAACAATGACAGGTCTATATTCACGAGTGTCTATTTTTGTGAGTTATATTAGTTTTCTCACCAATCATCCAAGGTGGATGTGATACAGGGACACAAAACTATACAATAACCAAAATTTCACGTCAGAGAGAAAGGCGAACGCCTGAGAACGCTTAAAACGTCAACACAGTATCAGTTCAGTAATCAATGAATTAAGGTTACGGTAGGACACGAGTTTAGCCGCCAGTGGGACATTCCAAAACACAAGCCAGATGACGCAGCGGGGATCAAGTATGATTATTTACAAGCACTGCACCACCCATGACCACAAAGAAAAGAAAAGGCGGCAGCTACGTGCTAGTGGTGTGCAGACTGAGAAAACGGCGAAATTGGTGTATTTGCCTCTACCTTTCCCTCTTTCTCACCCTGACGTCATTACTCTCCTCCTCGCTTTCCTTACCACTCCATCCCAGTGGCGTAGCCAGGGGTATAGCACGCCGTGCCCATCTCGGCACTCCCTTCCTCTCCCCCGTAATTTGTTTTGCTTCATGAAATACAGACCACGAAACGACACTCGACCACATCTGCCTGGCAAGCCCTCACTACAAATGATAAGGCTACCCCCCCCCCCCCCCCAAATTTCTGTTTATTCGCCAGGGTTACCATTGACTTTAGATCCAATGTCGCCAAACGAGGAGCTAAAAGTCACCAAAAGTTGCCTTTTTTTTTCGAATTTCGCCAAAAATATCACCACTCTAGATATTTGTGGCATGCCTACAAATAAGGATTGAAAGTTACGTACAGTACCACAGAAAAACCACTACACCTAAATGATACGGATATGTTCAAGGGCAAAGCTCTTTAAGGCGTTGGTCATGCGTTTTCTGTGTGCAGTAGCCACCTCTCGTTTTAGTCCTTGGAATGTCCGCTTGATGGCGATACTTGTATATGATGAATATATGATGAAAATATGCGAGATGGCGGTGCTTGGAGTATTCACTAGATGGACAGATGGAGGGACGGACATGCGTACAGACGGATGGACATGCAGACAGACAGACATGAGGATAGACAGATGGACATGCAGACAGACAGACATGAGGATAGACAGATGGACATGCAGACAGACAGACATGAGGATAGACAGATGGACATGCAGACAGACAGACATGAGGATAGACAGATGGACATGCAGACAGACAGACATGAGGATAGACAGATGGACATGCAGACAGACAGACATGAGGATAGACAGATGGACATGCAGACAGACAGACATGAGGATAGACAGATGGACATGCAGACAGACAGACATGAGGATAGACAGATGGACATGCAGACAGACAGACATGAGGATAGACAGATGGACATGCAGACAGACAGACATGAGGATAGACAGATGGACATGCAGACAGACAGACATGAGGATAGACAGATGGACATGCAGACAGACAGACATGAGGATAGACAGATGGACATGCAGACAGACAGACATGAGGATAGACAGATGGACATGCAGACAGACAGACATGAGGATAGACAGATGGACATGCAGACAGACAGACATGAGGATAGACAGATGGACATGCAGACAGACAGACATGAGGATAGACAGATGGACATGCAGACAGACAGACATGAGGATAGACAGATGGACATGCAGACAGACAGACATGAGGATAGACAGATGGACATACATACATACATACATACATACATACATACATACATACATACATACATACATACATACATACATACATACATACATACATACATACATACATACATACATACATACATACATACATACATACATACATACATACATACATACATACATACATACATACATACATACATACATACATACATACATACATACATACATACATACATACATACATACATACATACATACATACATACATACATACATACATACATACATACATACATACATACATACATACATACATACATACATACATACATACATACATACATACATACATACATACATACATACATACATACATACATACATACATACATACGAACGGACGGACGGACGGACGGATGGACGTGGCCAACGACTGATTCATGGTTTGCCGATAAAACCCTTGGAAGCTTCACCCCACTAATCATCATTCACTCCGTAGGTATGCTGCGTTTTTTTTTTTTTCAGTGCCAGTAGCATTGCCAGCTTCACCATGGAAGTGCTTAGGACGTCCGGTTCTCCGACTAGCTTTGAGATGGGCTCTTGGCGCAAGGGTTACCATTTGCCAACGGAACGCTCATAAAAGTCTCATACGGAACGCTCATAAAAGAGGTCACGAGCTATGGGGATTTTGTCAAATGCCTCTAGGGAGCTTTCTCAATTGCTATTAATGTAGAAAGAAGGCCTCGTAAGGGCTGATGTAATCAGCCTTCTCGAAAACACCTCATTGGAGTGAGTGTACTTGACTAGAAGTCAGCAGTGGAGCTTCATAACCATTAGATCACCGTGGCGTGACTTGTAACTAATTACGTAGAAAGGCAAATATAACTTGCACTGATTTGATGAGAACTAAGTCAAGTCAAATCAACTTTTATTTTGCATATCGTTGTTACAACGTCAATGATACAGGAAAGAGGGTCCCAAGGTCAGGGGATCGTACCGGGACCCTCTGTTCAGAATTATCACATCTAAACTGCAAAATTTGCACAAAAATGTAACAATATCTAAATCAACAACAAAAAGCACACCACACGGGTAGAAACGTTACGCAAAACGGATACTGCGATAATGCGTGAAACTAATGAAGTATTTTAGTACACAGAACTGTTTTTTTATTTGTAAATTACTATAATAAAGAAATACAAGTTCAATTTCACAATAAAAACATACAGCGATAGCCACCATGAACAGTAATAATGCAATTAAGGTAAGGTTCTTATGTGATTAAACAGGAAAAAGAAAAATGCGCGAAAGGAACACAGTACACACTATCATTAATTATTGGCTCATCAAATGAGCTTTAAGTGTTTTTTAAACGCAGTAAGAGATGATAATGCTTTGATTGGGTGAGGGAGATAATTCCACATTTTGATAGCACAGAATGATGCTGTCATTTTGCCGTAATTTGTAAATGCTTTTGGCAGCAAGGAGTTATTGTTTTGAGCGAAACGAGGGGGGTTATTATTATCCAAGGAATGCAAAGAAACAAACTTGTGGGTGAGATCCTGATTGAGTAGCCTAAAGAACATGGTGATTAGGTTGAGTGCAAATTAAACGTAAGTTTTGAGTTTTGAGCTTTGAATTGAGTTTTATTGACATAAAAATAGTGTACAGTATACAACAGTGTAAAAAAAATGCATCTGAATCCCTAGCCCAAGGCTAGTTGGGATTGATTCAAAAAAGTAATTTAGAAAAGGGCATGTCATTTACACACAAAAGAAAGTTTACAAATGCAAGTATTTTACACATGGAGAACTGAACATAACGTAATGAATTTACAGTGCTTGGCGAATGATCATGATCATGGATGCAGGCAGAAAAAAAAGGAAAAAAGAAAGGTATGTAAGGCATCGTTTGAGAACATATCAAACTTCACAACAAATAATTGACAAAGGACGACAGACGTTGTGAGCCCACAGTATTCAGTTCAAGTTGTAGACAGTTCAAGTTGTGAGCACACAGTATTTTTCTTGCGTATGATATTAATGTTATTGCGATTAAAGTTGGAAATAATGCACTGAGCTTGGTTTTATATATTTTGATTAGATGAGAAGTGGCACTGATAGGTGTTGCCATAGGCAGCAAAGCCGTGAGTAATATGGCTTTGAATGAATTCATGGTAAAGTGAAAGGAGAGCAGAAGTAGATAGGCAAAGTCTAGCTTTTAATAAGGCTCTTAAGCCCAAAGAAGTACACAGTAGGACAAATGAAGTGGTAATCAGGGGTTACCTGATGTGAAAACTGTGGTCTTCATTCAAAGAGAACAGAAAGCCACGAATTTAGTTTTCTTTGGATATAAGATCAAGTGATTATAGCGACACGAAATAACAATGTTAGCTAATGTGCTATTTAATTTATTTGTTAACAATGTTAAAGATATATCCGAGTCTGAAACAGTCGTATCATCCACGTATAACATGCATAGTGAGCGTGAAGCATGTTGGGAAAATCATTATTATAGAGAATGAATAATAATGGTCCCAAGATTGAGCTTTATGGCACTCCCTGATTAACTATTTTAGTGTCTGAAAGTCTGCCGAATAAACAAACTATGAGCTTTCTGTCACACAATTAGTTTCTCAAAAATGTTAACGCTGGACCGTTATTCCATAGGCTTCTAATTTTTTCAGTAACATACTGTGGTTAATTGTATCAAAAGCCATGGAAAAGTCAAAGAATACAGAAGCAACAAACAGTCCTTTGTCAATGAAATGTTTAATGTATTCTGTTACTAACCGACAAGAGAGAGACGAATATTTTAATGGAGCTGAAAAAGTTTGACTGGCTTTTCACATGACATGATACTCCAAGTCATGACCGAGAGCACGGACAGACAAGAAGGCAAAGTAAAGCATGGGGGATGTTATCGTAGTAATGGCAGTGTAATGAATGACCGCCATCGTATACCTCAGTGGTAGATCATCAGACGCCTTATTCGAAAGTCACAGGTTCAGTCCTTGACGGTGGCAAGTTATCCTTTCGCATTTACATTTACGATCACTATTAATAACATCGCTTACATTTTACTCGGCATCATTGTCTGACATCTCTAATTAATATTGTGTCTAACAAAGAAAAGGAGCCCTTAAATAAAATACACTTCTTTTCCGCAATTATAGTTGTTATCAAAGCCCCTTCCACTTTCGGTAAAGCCACCATCCATTGATCTACGTTGATTCCTTTTGCATGATACGAGGTCCACCCTAACACCACCTCCTCCTCTGCCGTACCTTCGATTGGGCGCCAGTTATCACGTGAGATATCGGGCGATTTCAATTCTCTGTACATTGTTTTTGTCCGCCACTGCACCACGATGAATGTCCCAATAGCAGAGGTCACAAACTCATCGCAGGTAGCGGGCCACAGTTGCGAAATTTTGTCCTGAGAAGAGGGTCAAGCTGGTTCGAGCGGGGGCAAGCTAGAGAAGAGAACGTTGCAATTTGAAAAAAAAAAAAAAAAACGCGTTTTCCGTATTCCATATACAGAGCATTTTTGAAGGGTATTTCACATCAGGTCTCGAAAAACATACCGATACTAATTTCCGAAATGACTGAAATCTGGAAGTCTATTCCAAAATAGAGGTCTCGTTCCACGGTGATCCAACTCACAGCGACCGCACGGGGTGCCTCACGAAAAAAAAAAAAAAAAAGCTTGAGGTCAGTCCCGTATTTATAGCTTACTAGAACAAAGCGAGAAAATTACGCGAGTACTGTTCATCAAAGTCACGAAGCTTTATTCCGTGTGAAAAGGCGTGCAGCCAACGATAGTTCCACGGACCGATTGTTTGAGTATGCCCTGCTTTACGGGCTTTGCGCTTGACTAAAGTCAAGGGACCTCACGCTTGGACCTTACGCGTGACAGCATACAAGCGACATCCCGTGGCGATCGAAGCACGTAGCAACAACATCGTTCGCGCACGCATCCTAAAAAAATAAAAAGTGCCATACGCTTATGCATCGATGGCAGTGTTGCCCCCTCTCTCTCTCTCTCTCTCTCTCTCTCTCTCTCTCTCTCTATATATATATATATATATATATATATATATATATATATATATATATATATATATATATATATATAAGGGAAAGAAGTGTATACCTAAGGGCTCGTTTTTCCGTGTTTTAACACAATATTATTGAGATATAACAGACAGTAATGCCAAGGAATGTACAGGGGAAGTTATTAAAGCCAATGGAATGTAAATAAGAAGAAAGAAAAGTGGATGAAAAAATTAC
The DNA here is from genome assembly GCF_043290135.1 of Rhipicephalus microplus. Classification (NCBI taxonomy): domain Eukaryota; kingdom Metazoa; phylum Arthropoda; class Arachnida; order Ixodida; family Ixodidae; genus Rhipicephalus; species Rhipicephalus microplus. The sequence continues at coordinate 147,391,148 of NC_134703.1, read as the reverse complement.
CAACTGTGAGCAGGAATCGAACCTACGACTTTCGAATTACGCGTTCCTTGGCATTACTGTCTGTTATATCTCAATAATATATATATATATATATATATATATATATATATATATATATATATATATATATATATATATATATATATATATATATATATATATATATATATATATATATACATATACATATACATATATATACATATACATATATATATATACATATATATACATATACATATATATACATATATATACATATACATACATATACATATATATACATATACATATACATACATATACATATATACATATATATACATATACATATATACATATATATACATATACATATATATACATATACATATATATACATATATACATATACATATATATACATATATACATATATACATATACATATATATATATATATATATATATATATATATATATATATATATATATATATATATATATATATATATATATATATATATATATATATATATCTTAACGTCACCGTGGCCAGAAGTTTCACTCGGCGTCTGCGGCAGGCACGGTAGCAGAGACGGCTGATACCGAAAGCGGAACTAGGCAGCTGCGTGTGGGCATGTATGTCGCATTGAAATAATAAAAAAAAGACGAGATATACAAAACGAGAGCGCGACAGGAAGAGGAAAACGCGGCGACGACGTAAGCACGTCGCTCAGGCGATATCCTGCATGTCGCGGCCAAGTGCAAGAGCGAAACGGGTTGGATTGCTATATAGAATAGAGACAGAATATGTATACTACTATCTCTAAAAGGAAACGGAACAGCGCTATATATGAAGTGACGGTATGTCACGTATGCCAGAATATACGTCACAGCGCTCCCAATGTCGTGACTGTATACGGGGGCACAATGCGGTGACCTTTGGACGAATACAGCTCGTACAAACACGCATTCGCGCACACGTTTCGTTTCTCACGGTCGTAGTGCAGTAAATGGCACGCAAAAGAATTACTTTTTAATGAAGAAAGAAACCCCAAAAAGCGGATGGGGGATGGCCGCCGTGATAGCCCAGTGGTTGGAGCATCGAACGCGTTATTCGAAGGTCGTAGGTTCGAGTCCTACTCATGGCAGGTTATTTTTTTCACCCACTTTTCTGTCTTCTTATTTACATCACATTGGTTCAATAACTTCCTCTATACATTCCTTGGCGTTATTATCTGTTAGATCTCATTATTATTGTGTCAAAACACGGAAAAACGAGCCCTTAGGTTTACACCTCTTTCTTTTATATATATATATATATATATATATATATATATATATATATATATATATATATATATATATATATATATTCAAAGTCGCTGAAGTTCGCTAATAAATGCTTCGAATTTAAAAGGAGGGGGTTGAAGAGCTGGGGGCCAACTGGGGGCCGCATAATATACTGTCCGGTGGGTCCAAGGTTCTCGCCTTGGCTGTGCGCTTGACGATAACCCCAGGAATTGCTGCATTGTACATGTCGCTGTCTTTGGAGGCGCCTTTTGTACGTTAGGCCACTGTTGTGTACCGCAGTACAGGATGTGCCCACCGGACGGGGTCGCAGCCAAGGGGTGTAAGTTGGCGCAATTCAACCCCCCTCGAATGTCTTCAATTTCGCTTGCGTAACAGCACAGTATATACACGCACACGTGCAAACGCACGCATGAACGTACATAAAGTATAATTGAACCCCCCCCCCCCCTCCCGAAAAAACATTTTTGGCTGCGCTCCTGGCGACGGAGTCCAGTGTCAGCCTTCACACTCGTACTCAGGGTATGAAGTTGCGTGTAGCTGGGATTTCTAAACTTTGTAATGGTCAACACTGTAGGTGTGTGTAAATAGTGAATTTCAGGACCGAATCGAATACAAACCGAATGACGATTACACGAAATCTAACACTGTTCCAATAGTTTTCTAAACGTCCGGCAACAATTTTCAAAGAAGGCCTTGGCTGGTAAGGGGACAATTTTCAGAACAGCCCGAGCATTCTTCAGCTCAAACATTCACAAGTTTTCACAAAAGAACGTCACGGTTACTTTTAACCGGCAAAAATCGTGTGCATCAAGACCATTCGAAATATTTTGTAAATGCAGGTTGAAGTATAGCGGCGACTATATACAGTAGTCAAGGTAATAAGTTGTCAGAAGCTTTTAAATAAAACTGATAATTAAACAATAATAGATATTGAGCTAGATGACATAAATTTCATAGTGTCACACTGTTCTTTCAAATTTCAGTGGAGTTTTATCGGGACATCAAAGAGGAAAACAATATTTCTGTAATTAGTAAATTACCCTTTCACAATTTCAATATCACTGCACCCGCCGCCAGAAGAAGCTCGATAAACGAGAAACTTCGCAAAAAGAAAATGTGGGTGGCTACGTCACCTTAAAGTTCCCGCACCAAACGCCGTGACATCATAAATTTTGACGGTGTTTATTAAGGCCTACGTAGCTCCTAATAGATAAAAATGAAGCACAATGTCTGCTGATTGGGCCCGAGACTTAGCATACAAAGTTTAGCAAAATTTTGTCGAGTGAATGTCGGCAAAACACGACAAATACACTTTGCAATTCGTGACGTCACGTGCGCAGATCTCGGCGCAAAAATTAAACATGATAATTTGACCTTGACTGTCTCCTCTAATAATCAACATAATAGTAAGGACATTATGGTTAGCACTTTATCAATATGAACCAATTCATTTCCTAAGTGTCTCTTTATGTAAAACGTCTTCATCCTGTGATAAATATGGCGTCGATAGTGCCGTGAGTACATGGGCTGCATGCATCTGGGTAATTCGACGATGCAAACAAGTTACCCATCGCTGTTCCCACGTCTCGTTCCTTCGAGCACTTTTCACTGTCACCGATTATGACAAAACGATTCGAAAAATATTCGATATTTCGAATACGCGCTCTATTCAATTCGAATACCGATTCCAATAGCACGTTATTTCATTCGTTATACAAAATTTTCGATTATTCGCACACCCCAGTGTACTTTGGGTAACTTTTTGCCTAAATACATGAATAAAACTTGAGATAAATAATGAGACCATGAAAAAATGTGTGTACATTTCTGAATTTTCCCACCTAGAATGGCAACAAAATGTGGGGCTAATGTGCCTGCGTTCCGGATGCGTTCATGTCCCCGCGGCTCGCACATCGAGCAAGCTCCAGCCATGTTCGAGCACTCGTTATGCTTATCTATTCTACCGCGTCTATAGTGAACTAGAATATGATCATATTCTAGTTCACTATGACCGCGTCGTCTAAGTGAGCGTTTCCGAACGAGAGCGCACCGAGGCATCCATCCCACAGAAACAGGCAGTAGACCACAAAATAACACTGGTAAACGAAACGACGCTGCTCGAGTCCTCGGGCACGCCTTGCGAACGTGATCTCTGACTCGGATGTCGCAGAGGCTAGGTAGAGTGACGGACGTCGCAGAGGCCAGGTGACCAGCTAGGCTATTTGGCTTGCGAAGGCTATGCGGCGCGAGCGGTAAGGGTTTAGAGCTCGCCTCCTTGCATCGTAGTTTCGCGCTGATTCATAATACTGGTTTTCTCAGCTCGTAGAACTGATTGCAAAAAATTCTTGTGACGTAAGGCTCTTCTTCGGACACACAGCTTCCAGCTTCTAACTGAGATTTGTTATGGGGCCTAATGAGGGGTCCTTTAAACCCAGTGTTTAAACAGTGCTTTAAAAAGTCGACTAGTGAAATACAGAATAGAAATTCCGAAAGTAGCAATATCGTATAAATCATGAAACAAGCACTTACTTAGGGAAGAGGTTGCACCACTGAAATAGAAGACTCAACGAACAGCCAGGTCTGTGACGTTTATTCAACAATGTGGAAAAAGATACATAACCACACATTGTGCACGCTCTTGAAGCCTTTATGAGAATTTTAAAAGCTGCGCTTGCTTATCAGCTAAGGGTGGTGACCTAATTTTCACGACTGGTACGCAGCCGATTCCTCCGAAATAACTAAGTCATGTTCAAGCCAAACCACACACAAAGAAAATCGCAGTCCGGAATGGCGAGGCGCTTAGCTGTCATTCACGCTTCGTTACAAATACAAGGCCGGCCTCACGGATTCAGGCTCAGTCCAAGCTTCAGAAAATCTTCATAGCTAAGAGTGATGACGCCTTTTTTGTTAGTATCGTAGCTACGGAAGGCCGCTGTCAGGGTCTGCAGGTTGACGCAGCACAGAACGTAGTCGTCGAAGTTAATAGAACCCTTTCGATCCTTGTCGTACTTCGTCAGCAAGAAGTCCAGTGTCTGTTCACTCAAGCGGTAGCCAAAGCTGGTCAGGGCGTCCCGCAGTTCACGCTTGTCAATCGAACCGGAGCGGTCCTTGTCGAAACTTTCGAAGCACTTGATCCAGTCGTTGATGTAATTCCACAGAGACGTGAACTCTTGGAAGTCAATTCTACCGCTGCGGTCTCGGTCGAAGATGTTCATCATCAGCTGAACCGTGTTTGCGTCAAAGGGCTTCCAGGTGCCATTGGACAAAGCACTCTGCAACTCTCTCGCGTTTATTCTCCCGCTCCTGTTCTTGTCGACATTGTTGAAGATCTCTTGAAGGTAGCGAGGATCCGCTCTGGGAGGCTGGGTTGGGGCTCGCCCGTACATGCTCATTGCGCTTACACTTCAGCGATGTCTTGGGATATCCCGCTGTAGTTTTTCGTTGACCGTTCAAAACGCAACGGCTGATGTTGTAGCGATCTCCTGGATGGCGAGCTCCGAGGTGGTGTAAACGCCCTTGATCAGTGATGACGGGCGTTATTTCTACTGCTTCGAGATGCGGCTTACACCATAGCTTGCACCCACTGTCGAAGTTAGTGACTGATTCCTGGAATCTGTGGCACACACCCACGCCGGGGGATTGACCAAGACCCAGGTATTCCTAAAGAAATACTTTAATTTTGTTAGTTTACATTTTTTAAAAGGATGAGAGGTGAATTGCGTGTTCTATGATAGTGGAAAACAAATGTGCTACTCTGCTACCTAAAGGTAGCAATACTCCAGTCCAACGCGAGTACGTCGCGCCATCTGGCCACTGATAACGAAAACTCGCTAAAGTTTCGAAACCATGAGGACACCCAAACGTTGTATGGTGTATATAAATGGCTTGCCGTTAGCTCTCCAGACAGCGTGCGTTTTGTGGCCTAGTGGTCAGCGCCACGTGCTAAATTTGAGGGGTTGCTGGTTCGATACCGCTTGAGAGATGTTGGCTTTCTCGTTTTTTATTCTTCGCAAACCCTTAGTATATTTTCTCAACGTCACTTCCACGACGGAAGTACGTCAGCGGAGCCGTGGTGGACACCGGCATAACACACTTTCGTGTTAAAAAAAAAAGCCTCTTGAAATTACACTGGCTGTGGAAACTGACATCCGTAGAGTGTGCCGCTAGTTGATGATAATGAAACGTTGAGTGCTAAGTATATATTGTCTGTTCATTCTCTTCTATTTTTTCCCTATACGGGTGAACACATCCAGTTCCTGTAATATTTAACTACTCTAAGGAGTTGTGAAAATTTTGTGACGCCGAACTGACGTTGAAGAGGAAAAACCGGAACGAGAGGATGATGCACTGCTGGCCGAGCTCCCGCCAATCAGCGGCAGCTCGAATGGAGGCTCCGTTGCGTGCACATCGAGAAGAGCTTCCCCGGTCAAGTGATGCCTAGTATCACCACTCGGGCTCAAAGAAAAAAACTAACGGCGGCAACGGCATGTCCACCTCGGGATCTTAGCTGCGGCGTGAGCAAAAACAAGCGGCAGCGCGGAGTGGTCCGAGGCGCGGTGGCGTGGCTCACGTACGCTTGCTACGATGGGAGGCCACGTGACCAGCGCTACCACAACACTGGACAGGAAAAGCTCGACTAAGAACTGCTCTGCTGTTGAAAACGAAAAAAAAAGAATGTTTGTGGGCAGTGCACAAGTCGACGTCGCGGTACCGATTTTCTTACAGCTTTCAAGAAATTGTTCTTGAAAAGTTTTGATAACTTCCGCGCAACTACATACGTGCACTTGTGTATGTAGTTACAAATCTAATGAAGCCTTAATTATACAGTATGTTTTACACAGTGATATATTCATATCAGCCACAATGTATATCAGACAGTTCGTCCTCAGGTATACTGACCCGGCACCGCGGTGACCACGCACAAAGCGCCTTCTCTTCTATTCTGTTCTTTTTTTTTTTGTCCAAGATTGCTGTGGAAACTTCCTTCGTTTAGAAAGTATCTTGACAAAATAGCCCAGGAGGGCTTCCACGCGGTGTTTCCGTAGAGTGCCGACAGCCAAAGCTTATCTATCTAACGCCTATCTCATACTCAGGCACTTGGGCTCCCGGCGGCATACTCGCACCCAGGCGCCATTTTGTTCTGGATTACCAAGGTATGTATCTCTTGCGCAAGTTAACATGGCAAGCGGCAGCTCTGGGTCTTCGCCGCTCCCGCTTACGAAAAGTTGTCTGGGCACCGGCCCCACTGCGCCGTATTTGGATGGGAAAGCACTCGGCGGAAAAGAAAGATATTAGTCGGTACTTTCTGTGAACATGGAGACAGGGTGCGGGAATCGTGCCGGGGTGGTGTTTTCGGATTGCACATATTTCCATTCATAACAAAAAGCGCCGAGTTCCGCTGGCATCCGCCAGCGTACGGTCATCTGCACACAAGCAGATGCTTTTGCAGGCGCTCAACGCGTGTAACGTTCAATTTTTTGTTTAAAAACGAAATAAGCCAAGGAAATGATACTTACGTTTGTTTCTCTTATAGCTTTTTCTTCTCGATGCGAGAGGGCGTCACGTTGACGTTGAGTAGACGTCTTTTAGAAGCGTTTCATTTCTCGAACAACATAGACTCGACGCTGTCTTCTAAGCTATCAGCGTATACTGTCCACGGTGCTGTCCAGAATTGGAACACAGCCACAGTGATGCGATCAAGACGGCTTGTGGTGCTTGAAGTGCGGGGCACACACAGAACTGGTGCCTGATCATTTAGTCTGCCCTCGCACGCAGAACACGCAGGGGACGAGGCTCTGCCAAGCCGATGATGCCAGGCCACTGGCCAGAAGCGGCCAATGCGCAAACGCAGTAGAATGACTTTAAATATGGCAGCGCACGTCGGGTTACTAAAAGAACACGCCCGCAAAAGGACGACACAAGCACTGAACTTCCACTGATTTTATTTATTACGGGAATCACTTGAGTAGGCGACGCATAGAGGCGGCAGAAATTATCGATATGAAGGAAGGATGCATGGTTGCACATCGGTTGCTATAGCCTCGAAAAAAAGTTTTTAGGTATTAACATGTGACACTGTTTCACTTGCCTGTCTGTCTTTTGTTGCACTTGTATAAGCGATTTGGTCACTGCTGCATGATAGGGTGCTCTTGGTTTTCATTGTTGCAATAGGCACACTCCTGTGTGAACAACACATGCGTCGCCTAATTAAGCAATTCTTTCCTATAATAAAGACCAGTTGAAGTTCAGCGCTTGTGTCGTCCCTTTGTGTGCTTGTTCTTTGTGTAACCTGGTGTACATGCCATATGCTGTAATGCATTACCAACTAGCCGGCCAATACGTTTCACGCAGCAGAAGGAACCGCTGCCTCCTGGAGCGACCCCGGCTAGGCAGCTGGGACCGTAGTTCCATCCTGGCGCATCGCTCCCCAGAGGTACTGTCTCGGGCGTCGCTCTTTCCACTTCGAAGTATAATTTACACAGCAGCACCGCGGAAGTAATGCCCTGTAAAGTGCACTTACGTCGTGCAGGGTCTTTCCGCCTGAGAGCATCTGCAGCAAATGAGCTATAGTTGAGAACAAAGAAAGGAACCGTGAAGATTGATCATAGTACTTCATTAGTGGATGAGTGATTTCACGCGAACCATAGTTTTGGAATTGTCTACACCAGGGGTGAGAAACCTTTTGAGGTGGAGTGCCAAATTGCACGAGGCAGACACAGTGGGGGCCACGCGGCCAATCAAGGGGGGGGGGGGGGGCGAGCAAGAAGAAATTTGGCGCATTGACAATCTACAATACTGGAGTAATAATGATGCTGATGTTCTGCCCGCATGTCACAAGGTTACAGTTTAGAAACAGTGGGCAAGGGAGAACGCCATTTAAGGTGAAAACTGCCATGTCAGCCTTCAGATAGTGACAAAGAAACGGGAGTGCGTTTTATTATCGTGTTGGGGGTCACATAAAAATGTCTCGTGTGCAACAGGTTTCCGACCACTGGTCTGCATACGCTGTTTGTGCATATGGCGAAATATAATAGAAGTACAAAAAGGAATGAGCTATCCTCCCCAAGCGTCGCATTGCGCGGCTAGCTCGACGGTTTGACATTGATGATTATTAGGAGAAGAATATGAGATAGCCGACAGTTTCAAGAATTTTCGACCAAGCATACAACAAAAAACACACTTAGGAATGGTTGGTACAGAGCCCTCCAAAACTTTTTGAGTATGGTCAGAAAACGCTGCCGATCGGTAGCAGAGGCCCCCGAGAACACGCGAGCCAAATGATATAGCGCAGCACGCGGCCTGTAACTATAATGAATTCTCAAAGTCCATAAACCTAAAGATAATGGCCACTGGCTGATTTGAGCATCGCGAGTTCCGTAGTTACTGCGGCCGTCGCTGGATGTCACTTCATGCCCACGCATGAAGTTCAGTTCAGATTGACACGGTGGATAGACGTTGTTTTTTGAGCGCTCCCGATCGACTGCGCAGATAAGTGGTTTTGCATGTTTCGAGCTTGCCTTTATAATTAATAAGGCAGCAGTTAAAACCTTTGTAGCACTTATTACATTGTATGGCCTTTTCGGGGGCCAGTCACCAGGCATTGACTAGTTTGTGTGTGTGTGTGTGTGTGTGTGTGTTAGTTTCTTTGTGTTTTTTTCTCTTGGCACCACGTGGGGGAAGTGCACGCACATTGAACACGCAATTTTTTTTGTAGTAGAGCTTAGACTTTCTCTTTTTTTTAGGGCAGGGATCTTGTTTTGTAATTATAGAGTGAGATTGCACCGCCGCGGTGGTCTAGTGGTTAAGATACTCGGCTGCTGACCCGCACGCTGCGGGATCGAATCCCGCTTGCGGCGGCTGCATTTCCGATGAAGGCGGAAATGTGGTAGCTCCGTGTGCTCAGATTTGGGTGCACGTTAAAAAACCCCAGGTGGTCGAAATTTCAGGAGCCCTCCACTACGGCGTCTCTCATAGTCATATGGTGGTTTTTGTACGTCAAACCCCATATATCAATTCATTATCGAGTGAGACAAGTCTTAAGGACAATTGGTGTCATAAAGACATGGTTTAAAAGTCTGTAAAGTGTTCAGTATGCGGGGTGAGTTTGAAAATGGACCCAAGTGCGGAAACAAATGGAGAGGAGGCTGACGCGAAGTGTAGGCAACGTGAGGTCGAGGAAAAAGTGAAGAAAACGATGGCTGCCCAGAGTGAACTGCTGTTGAGAATCACCGAGCTGGAGACTGCGTTGGCGGCAGAGCAAGAAAAAACGAGGGCAATGGGATAAAGGCTGAAGTCCGCCGAGGAGGCACTAGTGAAGGTGAACAAAGGAGCGGCCGATGGAGAGAACAGTAGGGCACTGGCAACCAGAACGGCGGAGAAGAAAGAGCAAGCAAGTTTGGAAAAAAAAAAACAGGTTCAGCTGGTTCAATGGTCGCAAGACCCAGCTTCAGTGAAGTAGTGGTGGGGCTGTGAGAGACAAAGCAGCCGGCGTCACAGGTGCAAGTATCCCCCAGGTGCAGGACGCTCCAGCTGAATCACAGCATGTGATAATCGCCGGGGACTCGAACTTAAATCGATGCGCAGAAGCAATCAAAGAGAGGGTAAGAGGTGACAAGAGGGTTGCAGTAGGGGCGTTCCCAGGACGCAAGCTGGATGCAGTCATGAGGCAAGCGAGCGCATCACTCAAAACTACAGCTGATGGACGAAACCTCGTGATAATTTCAGGTGGTTTAAACGATGTCTTAAATGACGATACGGAGGACTAGCGAGCACACTGGCGAAAGGGGTCGATGACACGTGCGCCACTTCTCCTCAGGTACAGATAGTGATATGCACGATACCGGAGGTACCGGTGCGTGACGGCAACCTGCAAAGAGCGGTTGTCAACAGAAACCAAGAGCGGATGAGTCAAGAGAATTGCTTTGAGGTGGTGGAAGTAAACGGAGAGGTGCCTAGGTGGGGTGGATTTCAACGAGACATAATTCACTTCGATGGGAGGCTAGGTCATGAGGTGGGTTGGCGACTTGCAGGGCGCGCAGTAGCTTTTTTTTTGGGTAATGTGGGCCCTTCGGGGTGCAGGATAGCTAGTAACGAGGAAAACAACCAGGGAGACTCTTTGACAGGTGTTATAGACAGATACGATTTCAAAGTGGCACCAATATCTAAGACAGGTAGAGTCCGGGGCAGAAATAGATGTGGCCAAGAGGGCCGAGCCAATTCAAACGTAGGGTATATTAACATGCAGGGTGGCAGGGACAGGCTGAAGTGAGAAGATAGAAAAACAGCTAAGGGAAGAGAGGCCGATGGTATACGGTTTTGTAGAAACGCATCTCAGGGACATGGAACAACCTCCGAACAATCCGGACTACGCGTGGGAATATTGTAATAGAACAGAAGGCAGCAGAAAGGGGGGTGGTATTGGGGCATTCATTCATAAAAGTACAGACTGGCAAAGGGTCAAGCAGGAGTGCAAGGAACATTTATGGCTAAAAGGGAAAGTGGCAGGTCAAATGACACTCCTTGGTTTCGTGTACTTGTGGACGGGAGCAAAGGCCAGAGAGGAAAACCAGACAATGGTAGAGTGTATATCAAAGGACATTGAGGAATTAGGAGGAGAGTGCGAGACTATTATAATAAAAGATATGAATGCGCACATAGAAGATATAGATGGGTATACCAACCCAACAGGCAAAATGATCTTGGATATGTGTGAAAGGCATGATTCGATCATTTGCAACAGTACTGAGAAGTGTGAAGGGCAAATAACATGGGAAATGGGAAGGCTGCAGTCGACGATGGATTACACACTGGTGTCACATAGGATGTATGATAGACTCAGGGGAATGCACATAGATGAATGTGGCTCCAGAAATCTGGGTTGTAACCACAAACGTATCAAGCTAAGTTTTGGAAGAGCAGTAAAAGTGGGAAGGAGACAAGATGAGCAACTACAGGGGAATTTTTATTCAGAAAGACAAATGGAAATAGTTACTAAACAAATTGAAAAGGTAATCACTGAGGATAACAAAACAGTGTAAATGTACACAAATCTAATTAGACTGTTCGAGCTGGAGCTTGCTTAGGCACGTGACAAGTCACCCGGAAAGGAAGACACAAACCCAAGAGTTGGTGGGACGAGAAATTTAAAATAGCCATAACAAAACGTCAGGAAGCCGCTAGGAAACACAGACATGCTAAGCAGCGGTGTGAACCGACAGACGATGTTGAAAGAAAATGGGAAATATTTCTAAGCTGTAGAATGGCAGCATCCCTTCTGATCAATGAAAATATTAGAGGAAAGGGGGCTCAGTGGCTGGCAGAAGTACATAAAAAGGATAGAAAGGCACCTGCGAAATTTTGGAACCCTCTAAACTACCTAAGAAATGAGACGAGCCTAGAGCATAGGTTTGTAACTACCACTGAAGGTGCTAGGCTAGAAGGGGACGAAGCTATTGAATATATAGGAACAAGGGTGACAGAAAAATTTTAACAAAGAAGTGTCTTATGCACCACAACAGACAAGGATGAACCAAGTGGTGCAATGGCTCCATTTTCACAACGAGAGTGGGAAAGGGCTGAGTAGAGGGTTCCTAGTAGTACATCAGCAGGCCCAGATGGCATTCCAATTATGCTGATAAAGACATTGGGTCTGAAGTCTAAGCAGACTTTGAGAGAGGTAGTGAGCAAAATAATAATCGATGGTGAAGTCCCCGATGGATGGAAACTTTGCAGGATGAGCATAATCTATAAAGAAAAGGGGAACAAAGCTGACATAAATAACTACCATCCTATAACAATGACATCAGTGTTCTACAGACTTGCGATGCAGACTATAAAGAAAAGACTGCAGGTATGAATAGAGGATCAGGGGGTGCTGGGGGAACTGCAGAATGGGTTTCGTAAACGCAGGAGGTTGGAGGACAATCTGTTCTCACTGACTCAGTGCATCGAAATAGCAAAAAAGGAACACAAGCCCCTGTGGCTAGCAATTTTCGGATATCAAGGAAGCGTACGACAGCGTGGTTCAAGGGGACTTGTGGGGAATACTAGACACACTAGGTGCAGAAGATGGAGTCACTAATCTTTTAAAGAATATCTATAAAGGCATCAAGGTAGTTATAAAGTGGAAAAAAGCAGGTATCCAAGCCCACAGAGGTACAACAGGGGGTTAGGCAGGGTTGTCCTCTGTCACCCTTGTTATTCAAGATGTACCTACAAGGATTAGAAGCCTAATTAGAGGGAAGTGGACTTGGCTTCAACCTCTCTTTCGTCAGACAGGGAAAATTCATTGAACAGGCACTACCAGCATTGATGTACGCAGATGATACAGTGCTAATGGCCGACAACAAGGAAGATTTGCAGAGATTGATGGACATCTGCGGTAATGAGGGAGATAGGTTAGATTTCAGATTCAGTAAGGAAAAATCAGCAGTCATGATTTTCAATGATAATGAAGGTTGTGAGCGTAAAATACAGGCGGTCACGCTAGCGATGACAGATAAATACAAATATCTGGGCGTATGAATAAGCAATGGGACCGAGTACCTAAGGGAACACGAAATATATGAGACGACTAAAGGTAACAGGAATGCAGCGGTGATGAAAAACAGGGCACTGTGGAATTACGATAGGTATGATGTTGTGAGAGGAATATGGAAAGGGGTCACGGTTCCTGGTCTGACATTGCGGTCTGCGGTAACATGACGTTAACATGACATGACATTGCGGCAATGCGGTCTTGTGCATGAGATCAAAAGTTCAAGCAAGATTAGAAATTAAGCAACGTGGAATAGGTAGGCTTGCCTTTGGAGCTCACGGGAATACACCAAATCAGGGCGTACAAGGTGATTTTGGATGGACATCATTTGAGGGCAGGGAAGCTAGCAGCAAGGTAAAATTTGAGAAGCGATTGAGAGAAATGGGGGAGGAGCGTTGGGCGAGGAAGGTATTCAGCTACTTGTACATGAAAAATGTCGATACAAAACGGAGGAAGCGAACCAGAAAATTGACGGGTAAATATTTGGAAAACAGCAGGGGGCCAAACCAAAAAGAACTATCTGTTAAGAAGAAAGTGAGGGAAACGGAGACTGACATGTGGAGAATGGGCATGACTAAGAAGTCCGCACTTGAAATCTATATATCAAACTTTTAAGCAGGAAATTGCCAAGGAAAGGATCTATGATAATACTCGGGGTAGTTCTCTACTGTTTGAGGCCAGGACGGGAGTATTGCGAACCAAGACATATCGGGCCAAATACAAAGGGGTAGACGCTGTATGCAGTGCGTGTGGAGAGGAGTAGGAAACTGCCGAACACTTGATAATGTTCTGTAAAAGGCTTCCCCCTATAGTTCGGGATGATGGCGCAGAGTTTTTAAAGCACTGGGGTTTAGGGACAGGGAGGGCAAAATAGACTTTAAGTGGGTAGAATTAACTAGAAGGAGGTTATTTGATTGGTGGCTAAAGCCAAGGCACGAGTGAAAGTTAAACCCTTCACTGCAAAGTACCAGTCCTCAACCTCACTATTTAAAGAAAAAAAATCTAGTTTTTGATTCCATAAGTATTACGGCTCGGTAGCGCTAGCCACCGCCCAATCTAAAGGGTACAGCCATATCAAATAATTCATCCATATATCCATCTATTCATCCATCCATCCATCGATAAATCCATCCATCAATCCATCGCACTCACTAGAGAAACTGCATGGCTGTATATGCTCCCAAGCACGGAGGAAGTGCTCTCAAGGTAGCCTACGCAAGGTGAGGGATGACAAGGGGCGAGGAATCTATGCCCGTTTGACAGCGTTCATGAATTTTTTTGTACTTCGTTTTGTTTTTCTCAGAACGCACGGCTTAGTTTCAGTGTGAACTGGTAGGTGTTCTGTGGTTTGATCGTGAGCGCTAGGTCACCTAGACAGTAGCGTTTTAGTGAGCGCAACTTGAGCATATACGCTTACTCTAACCCTCGTAGCTTTCAGCGCGCTCTCTGGTACAAAAGGAGAGGAAAGCGTGCGGCGAATCCCCCGCTCGTACTTGACGGCCTCTCGAAGTCCTTGCAGAAGTCGATTCTCGATGACATACTGCTACTTGAATGAAAGCAGGAGAGGTAGATAACAGTCGTTGTAGTTGCGCAGCGAAAATTCTCCCCATATAAGCGATATTTTCTTAAAGATACTGATAAAATCTTGCGGCCTTCAGGATAGATTCTCGTGCACATGCGTAAACCGTCTACAAAATATTAAGAGATTGATTGATTGATATGTGGGGTTTAACGTCCCAAAACCACCATATGATTATGAGAGACGCCCAAAATATTAGGAGCGAATATAGCTTGGAAGGTAGTGTTTTACGTGTTGCGATTGCGCGCGCCAATTCTGTTGAAGCAAACTCGCTCGGACTTCCCAGTGCTTCACCCCACTCGTCACGATTAACTTCGTGGAGATGCGTGGACTTTTTTTTTCTTCTTTTTACGGGCTGTACGCTCGTGATGGTGTCAAACTGGTGGCCGTTTATTATCTCGGCGCGTTAACTTGTCTCATAATTTTCTAAGGTACGGGTCCACTATTTTTTTCGTTATTATAGCAACGACGTGTCCGGTACACTAAAAGGCAACCACGGTGCGCAAACTTTCGCTACTTTGTCGCTCTGAGATTTACCATTCGTAGTGTTGTGTTACCTAAGTTAGATAGCGACACTGGAGTAAGTAGCTAGGAGGTCGTGGTGGTTCTCTGGTCCGTTCTAAAGGAGATTCACGACACACTAAGTTTTTTAACACAGGTACCAGTGGGTTTAACACTTCAAACAATGAATGTTGAAACTTCATATTCTTCCAACTCCAACACACTTGTTCTTGTTCTATTTCACACGAGGTCCGTATTGCTGGCACTGACGGGGGCCGCCAATGATTATTCACGTTGCACCTGGATACCGCACTGAATATCAATGTAACGGAATCCAAGCGTTCTGACGACGCCTGCTCAACTTAAAGAAATGACACCTTGACCCGTATAAGCTGAATTAAAGGTGGTTTATTCAGGAACGTGAGCCAACTGATTTCAAATTTTCTCTCTCAAAGGATATGGTACGTAATCAAGTAAAACTGCTTCTTTACCATGACCAATACTAAACTTTTAAACAGGGCGTTGACCATGTCCAATGTAATGTGAACAGGTTGAATATCCACAATCGACATGTTCAGAAGCATCCCCTCTTAAAGTGAACAAGACTTCGCGTGGCAGCGCTTCCCGGCGTGACCGCGCATCGAAGCGAAGCTGCGCAGGCGCAGAGGAGCGTGCCGCTCTTGTACTACCGCAAAGCTAAAGTCCAAAGGGGCCTAAAGCGTGAGCGGAGCACTGTAGCAGACGACTCCAAGCAAATCCTGTGGGTCCCTCTGCGCCGCCTCGATGCGCGACCGCGCCGAATGCACTGGCGCTCGCGGAGCGCGGGCACTGTGCGACGTGTTCACCTCAAGTGTGGACACCGTACGTTAAAACAAAGGGCATGGGCCCAGCTTCCAATTTAGGCATCAGCACTGACGGCACTTTCGAATCAATGACGCTGAAACACACGAAAAACGTGAATGCCTCCACTGAAAACAACAACAGCAACAGAAAGCGGGCAACATTCCGCAAAAAGGGCCTTGCTCGTCAAGAGTTGGAACCCTGGAACGGCACGTACAGCTTCACAACATTAATTGTCATACCAGTGTCACAATTATATATACTTTTTTTTCAACTCAACTGTACAGGCGTTCTCGCCGAGTGGCTTGCCCTGGGCAAGGCTCCCGAGGGAATCGCTTTACGTAAACAGCCGCGGATGGTGCGGCCATCGACCTCGCCACTTTATTTCACAAGAAACTGCATATCCATCTGCCAAAGACAGTATACACAAGATCACTCACTGTGCCAAAAGCGTGCAAGAATTGAAAAAAAAAAAAGAGGTGCGAACAATATCAACATTCTTGCGAGTACCGTTGCACTGCCAGCACTGCCGTAGCAGCAATGATAACGGGCAACAATACTTCACAGTGCTTAAAAAAAAAATGTAACTTTAAGACGCTATTAAAAGCTGTACTACAACAGCAAAACACAACGAAAAGTTTTTTTCTTACATACATATCAGCCTACCATTTACATATACAAAATTATTGCAGGCACTATATAAAAATGTTGTGCAAACGCCACCTTGTCCAGTACAATTCTTTGACTGCTGACTTGAACCAGTTCGACGACTGCTAACTAAAATGCCACGCTAAAATCATCTCAACCAAGAAAAATAAAGTGAATGGAATAATGTACAATAGCTAGAGATACCAAAGAAGAAAACGAAAAGAGAAAATCAGAAACTTCCTAAAAGTGGATGTAGTGAGAAGTAAAACACGCCAAAGTGACGACAAGTACCACACATGCCAGCTTAAATGCCGTAACTCTTCTCTTGCCTCGTGTCCATTAAACAAAATCACACATTGGTCATCGCGGAACTCTCTCACCTCGTCCCTTCAAGCAACACGTGAAGTGAATGCGGAAAAATTCCACGAATCGATGCATCGCAAAGTGTGGGGCCACTAGAACAATTGCCTAGAACCGAATATTTATACCTCACTGCTATCCCTTTTCCGTTGCATTCAGTAGTCAGAGCGGCCAAGAAGGAAGGTGTTTATCCTCAAACAGCCCAGACGCACCAACCATCGCAGATGGCTTGTTGCTCTTCCCTCGTTGGCTGCTCCCAATGAGGGGCGTGGCAAGAGGCCAATGAGAGAAGGGTAGGATGCCATTCTACCGATGCAAGGCGGCAGAATGGCTTGGGTTGACCCTGCTGAGCAAGGTTGGATGTTAGGTCTACCTTTTGAGGGCAAACACAATAGGCATATGGCTTCCATAAATGGTTGTCTTGAGAGGGCCCATTTGCGCACTCTCACAATTTACTTTCCTTCCACCACGAGGCGCTCCACCACCATTATCACTGGAATTGACAGGACGTGAATGAAAAAGGAGTGAAATCTAGTGAAAGCTACATCTAAAAGACCTAAGAATTCAGCACAGGCTCCATGAACAAGGCTGCAAAATACTTGTGCTCTGCATTTCTGTGCTCCAACAAATGTAAGTCTTCCGCAGAACATGAATATTGAAAACAAGCTTAGCTATGCCATGACACCAATGATTGCAGAGACAAGTGAACATAACTGAATGGCTCAACAAATTCTCCAAAATGGACTGTGGCACACTTGCAACTGAATCCTTACATTGTGCCACCGCCATTTGAGAAAAATTTGCAAGTTTCCACATATTTTAGCACGTTTTCATCCCGCAAATACTTCTGTGCCAGTCACCGAGAGGAATATTTTCTGTGAATTCACATAACAATACACTATTTGACTTACTGTAGTATTTTTGCAGGAAACCACGGCGACAATGATCAAAGATGTGCCATTCACGGACAGCATAGACATTGCAAAATGTCTGTTCACATAAGCTTGTCCTATCCGCTTTGCAGTTGCATGAAACAAACATAGCACCTTTTTCAGATGTAACATGAATGTACTTACAATGCTACTGTTATTAACTGACATAAACTTAATTGTCCCTATTTATTACTGTCCTCATCTCTCTAAACGTTTTCACAGCAGGACGACAAGCAGACTAACATGATTTCGAAGTGTCATTTTTGGCAGAATCTTTTAAAAGCAATATGGCAATACGGCAATTTACTCTAAAAAACCTGTCGGCCTCAACACAACCACATCGCCAACCATACGGTTACACAAACAGGACAAACTGACAAAACCTTCCACAACAGCAACTACGAAATCACACGTGTGCTCCTAAGTCCACATTTCTTTCCGGAAGCGGATAAAATATGCGTGCTAAGTGCAGGAGTGGCCACACGTGGGCAAATGTTCCAAACATTATACTCAGCGCTCTGAAAGCTCGTTTGTAAGCAGTACAAATTATCATGTCCTTGTCAGAGCTACGCAGCCACTAATGCTTGCTCACTTCACCAGTGAATTTGCGTATTAAGCAATTTTTGCCATAACCATGATGTTAGAGGTTCCGGTTACTTTAAAGAGGTTGTCAAATATACTTGGATATGCCGGCTGTAAATTTTTATTCTTGCTATCAGCTGAATTTTTCTTTTTTTCTTCCAAGTTCGGGCTTTTCAAGTTTTGGGGTGCGACCCTTACATGAGTATATACGATATCACGACAGAGCACAAATGGCAATGAACGCCGACAGAAACTTGCCCCATTAACTCTTTGAAACCTGGATCACTGGGAATGATAATAAACATCGATACAAGGACCTTGGCAGAAGCCGTATTGCAAGGCTGTAGGCCAATTTTGACTTCCTTTAAGCATTTACGACAAAGCACTCTAACTATGGTATACGAGCACTCTTGTTGATCAGACCAACAAAATGTGGCTGTTATGGCCGGCAGTCAAACCTGCGACTTTGCGCGTGAAAGCAAAATGCTGTATAGACAAAAAAAAAAGTTTCTCTGGTGATGTTAATCATAATTTGCACTTGCGAAAAATTCATTGCTGAAGTCGACTAGCCAAGCCCCATGCGATCAGGTACACCGGTAAAATGCTACTATTGAGACCATTAAGCTTCATAACGCGTTCACAGAACACCGGGTGCCAAACATACGCCTGATGCATGAGAAAAAAACAAAACAATCCCGAGTGCCTCATAGGCTCGGCTAGAGGCACGAGTTTTGTTGTATGGTCCGGTACAGGTGCAACACGCTCGGGGACCAGATGCGAATTGACAGAGTGAACCAGACATCTTTGCTGTAGGAATACACTATGCGTGAAGGATAACGCACAAAAGAAATGGCTTCCAAGTTTGAAATTAAAAAGACCAATTCCGTGTTATGGGAGGGTGAGGAAGCCAACGCAATATGGGGAGTCTACTCCACAGATTATAGAAACTGCACTCCCGCTCCCTGACATCTGGATTGCTTCCCCCAATGATAAGAGACAGCTATACCTGTTCCTCATATTTCAAAGGAATATGCATGTTGTGTTCCAGCAGTTACACAGATATGAACTCAATTATCATAACCAAATTTTATATACAGGTGGCACTGTATGGTCCACTTATTATAATGTGTAAGTTCCATACCCATCAAAACACCCACTTTTGCATTCAGAATATAAATCACAGTATGAGACAAAGTGTGTGATTACCTCGGCAAAAAACATGTTTACGTGAAAAAAGACACTGCCTGTTTAATAACTCTTCTTCTTCTAACATTAATGCATATGTGCAATTACGCTTTCATCAGGGTGAGATGGGCAACTAGTACACTTGAATCAAAGTGTAACATCTACATGTAAAATTTAATTATTAATGAGGCAGCAGGATGAATGCAAGCTATGCCTTACCGGTTTCCATAATTTATGCAAGCCAATTAGGCTCAATAAATTTCAACTTGAAGAGTTTTGTGGCAGCTACTTATTTGGTGATTATAAACATACCCTGCTAGTTAGCTAAATGATTTCATTTTTCCCATACTGCTTTGGAACAGCGAATCGCTGGTGACTTTCTCAATTACTGTTATCATCTACTGCTTTGCATGGTCGCCTTCTCAGATGTGCTACACCTGCACTTGATGAGCAATTAATTGGGCAGCCCGGTTACGCTAATTACACGTGACAACAGCGACACTTACTTCACACAACATTGCACAAAGTAACAATTAATTCTGTAAACACAACTTATATCATCAGCACCTCACAGATAGGATCAGAACACTATATTTATACTAGTGTATTGGTTAAGTGTATTTAGTGCAGAATAAAATAACTCGTGCTTTCCGTAAAGAGGAGCATGTGCATAAATCTGTGAAGTTTGTCTCAACTGCCCTAAACCGACCAAAATACGGGCTCGTCTTGTTTTAAAGGGATGCAAGAATGGCACTGGCAGCGATGCATCACCTTTTCTGCACTCTCGGGCACCTCTAAAACATTTCTAATGCTCATTGGTGCAAGCTTTATCATCTTCAAGGTATGAATATCTCTTCATTATCCAGCTACTGCTGTGTTCAAAGGTAATGTCCAATAAAAGTAGAGGAATCCAAAACGGACACATTTATCTCCTACTAGGAGCAATTAATGGTACCATGACCACACAACTGGAACATCAAACATGGATGGAACAAGAACAATGGAACAAGATTTTATTGTGAATGTAACTGTTATTAGCAGAAAATCGATATTTCAGCTTTATATAACATGCGCGAGGTTAAATTTTGCCTCCTTATAACATCTCCTTCAGGTGCCTAATTGATTTGTCCGTCAAGAAATTACCACATTTTCCTACATCTTGCAAGAATATACAACCAGCACGACAGACTTAATTCTACATTGATCAAAATTTTAGTGTGTCTACGAATGCCGACTTTTTACTGCAACTCCGTTAACACATCTGAGGTATTCAAGAGAGATAATGCAGCGGGTGCCTAAATGTGCAGCTAAGTCTAAGAATGATCATGGGTTTTGCACTGTATGCCTTACGGAATGCAGAAACGTGCCAACTGCAGCCAAGAGCTCAACCTGCAGTCCTACGCTTGGCCATTACTGGACAAATTGAATCTAGTAAAAAAGTCCAATAGAGGCACGGTTTGATTAAATTTTTATTAGAATTTTCATGAAGGTTTCTTTACTGACCAGTTAGTGTCAATATTCCAAGGCATAGCCCGATCTATGGATCATGCAAAGAAAGCAGCTGAGAGTTGGATCCCGTTCTTTTTTTAATTACAAAGCTTTTTCTAGCTTTTAACGCTTTCCACCGAATGTAGTAAAAACTAAAAAAGTCTCTTCCAGTAATTAACCCTCACTTTTGAAAGTTCTTTTAAATATTTAAAATGTCCTTGGACAGAAAATCCAGAAAATCAATCTAATTACCACTCCCTAGGCAGAAGTTAGCACACTGCTTGAATCTTGGCCAATCGACACAAGAGGTCCCCCAAAATGTTTTGCCACTATCCACTGTTTCATCTCACACACGCTTTCTTTTACCCCATGCATAAGTTATCCCTATGAAAAAGTATAAGTGAGGCTCATTGATTCAGACTACCGATCCGTTTCGAGTGACAAGGAGCACATCGTAATGCCGTACGAACCATTT
The DNA here is from genome assembly GCF_043290135.1 of Rhipicephalus microplus. Lineage (NCBI taxonomy): Eukaryota > Metazoa > Arthropoda > Arachnida > Ixodida > Ixodidae > Rhipicephalus > Rhipicephalus microplus. The sequence goes on along the minus strand of NC_134703.1, from coordinate 147,369,726 downwards.
CTGCTAACGCATGACACATTCTACTACAACATCCCACGCATGCAATAAAGCATGTGACAGCAAACTTTGCAGCTCTGCAGCTCCCTCCCACACCAAAACCAAACGCTACACCTAACCCCATCGTGACCAGCCTTCTACACACTACTACAGAGTTTTTACGCCTCTGAAACGACACGCCGAAAATCAACTCGGTCACTTGTGCTAGTGAATAAAGCGAACACTTTACACTAAGGAAGAAAAAAAGATGGTATGAACAGAAACAAAGATGGCATTATTATTGTACTGGGGTCAAAAGTACAAATGATAACGTATCAGATTCGTTGAAGAGGAGATATAAGAAGAAAAAGGTTAAAAGCTACTCTGCTTTAAAATCTGTGCGCTCTCAATGAAATAAAGTTACACACATACAGTATATATATATTACAAACAGGTGACATTATCTGCCTACTCAACAGGAGCCTTCTGCAAGCACTTCCGTTCGCTTTGCCTTCTGCCACGAAATAACGCAACTGCAATAAAATCAACAGTGCTTCGAGAGTGGGGAAGAAAAAAAAGGCGATTAAATCAACAGGTAAGAACAACAGGTAAAACGGTTGAGCCGTGAAACCCAGCTAGCCAGAACATGTGCTATTGGCAGCCACAGGTTTTCCTTCTCTCTCTCCCTTTCTTTTTGTCGTAGTGAGCAGTGAACCCGACTTTCGCTTCCTCGATCATTTTCACTGTGATTCGATTACCGAGGCAACAGGCGCTGATGAAGCTCAGGCTCGCTCTTTATTTCGTGTTGTAAAGACACACTGAGGTTATGTTTTCAATACAGCTCCAGATTTAATCTGATGTGACAGATCAGTAAAAAAAATCACTAATTAACTTAGGTAGCTGGTACTGGCAAGGATCTATGAATAGTTTGTCAGAGTGAGAGACCAGATGCTGTTGCTACCGGAGCTGGTGAAACGTACGAGGATATGCACCAGACGTAACGGGAAGTACCAAGTAGTAACAGGTACCAGGCAGAGTATGAGGTACCAGGTGGATTTTGGACAGCAGTGGAGCACACGCCAATGACCATAGAAAAATCCAGAAATTTCCCCAAGCAGCTTGGCTGTTCTGGCATTACACTGAAAAGGCATTTGTTTAGAGATCTTCACATTTCTTATCAGCGGTTTTCGGACTATGAGTAGGTAATAGAAACTAAACTCCAAGAATGATTTGTTAGCTGCAAAAAGTTACTATTCATGGCAGTCAACTTAACTAAAAGGAGAATGCGCAGCTCTTTCTTCACCTCAATTACTTTGCTGCCTCAAAGCAAATGCTTCAGGGTTTCTCAATGCTAAACTAAAGATTCAGCTAGATTTTGCATTTGCTGCCCCTTTAAGCACCTAGCCACAGTTAGGACCCCTTCAACGCCAGCCATGGCTCGATTCACAAGCTATGCAGTAGGCAACCATGGAGTTCCTTGCAATTACCTAGTGGAAAAGCTGCATTGCTGTTGTCTACAAGCCAATACACAGATTATTCGCAAAAAAAAAAACAATTACCAGAGCAATTTATGCACCAGCTGTTAAAGATATTCATTCATATTAATGAGCAATAGCCAGCAACACTGCTTTGATTGATTGATTGATATGTGGGGTTTAACGTCCCAAAACCACTATATGATTACGAGAGACGCCGTAGTGGAGGGCTCCGGAAATTTTGACCACCTGGGGTTCTTTAGCAACACTGCCTTGGCAGTGTTGTCTGTTAGTTTTCATTAATATTGTGTCTAACGAGTAAAAAAAATGATCCCTTAAAGTTTACATTTGTTTACTTCAGATATTGACCAAGTAATTAAAAGAACAGCATATACAATATCATTTCTGCAAGATAATTTACATCCACTTCATTAGAAAATGAGCACTTGTGATGGCAAGTACAAATATAAAATGATGCTGACACACAAAATTTTTTCAAGAAGACTAAAAGATGGTGAAAGCAGCACCTAATTTTCTTCTATAATGAACTTCAACACAACTTCACTGAAACAGCTGCTTGGGCGAGTTGGTTCATGATTATTTAGGCAGATTTATCAGTACAAGAAAAGACGGAACTTTAAGAGAAGAAACAAACACACAGTGCTGTGTGTGTGTATCTTCTCTAGAAGTTTCATCATTTTTTGCGCTGATAAATCTGTCTAAACTTCATGTTTTGTAGATATCTAAGATGGAGCCAAGTTTTCACTTATGATTGCCCTATAAATGATAGCAAAGTGCTACAAAGGGACCATCTAAACAAAAAGCAACCTGCATTAAAAAACAAACTGGCCTGGTCTAACAACTCTTCTATTAAGAACTCCATGGTTACTTCAAACAAGAACATTGCACCCCTGTCAACTTTCGATGTACGAGAACACTCCTGCATTGAGAGAGTCGGAAAGATGTGGCTGCCAGCAGCACCAACTGCCCAGCAGCTTAGCTCTTAAAGAGAACGTATCTCACTGCCCACTCAGGTCATCTCGTCATCCTCATTCTCAGCAGTGAAGTCCAACTCCTTAGCAAACTTCGAGAACTCATCACAGTCCTTGAGGTCTTCTAGGGTAGACTGCAGCTCGGCATCAAAGTCATCATTGTCCTCGAATTTCACCGCTGGCTCGGTCTCCAGGGTGCTGCTGTTCCAGTCTGATGCCAAGAAGACGTCCTCCTGCTGTGCCAATGCGTCGCCGCCGGTGTAGGCCAATGTGTCAGAGGTTGTGGCTGGCTGTTGTGGGAAATTAAAGCACTGATTCATGCTCGGCGTGGCCGGGTACGACTTGGAGAAGTTGTCCAACATGCCACTCAAACCGTGAGGCTCCATCTCCTCTTGGAGCAGCAGCATCTGGTGAACGGGCACAGAGCGGCTGCGATTGGCCGAAGGTACACCACTGGCCAGCGTGGTGTTCTTGAACAACTCCTGTATCTCTTGAGCCAGGGGGTCACTTCCGGACACGCTCAGTCGCTGGGGCAGGGCGGGACCTGAGGCGTGGCGCTGTCTTGCGGATGATGAAGTTGACGGCCAAAGTAGAGAGGCATTTGCTATGCTTTCCTTGAGGCCCGCCACCCAGCCAGGGCTCGACGGCGGTTGGCCCATGCCAGAGTCGGTGTCACTAGGCACCAAGCTGTTACAGTCGTTGAGCGAGGGAACCAGAGGTGGGCATGACACGAGCGGCGACATAGGGGCCGACTGAGGAGAAGGTGGCGGCACGCTCGACGCGGAGCTGTGGCGTGAACGCAGCAATGTGGGTGTCTCGCCAACGGCCGGAAACGAGAATCCTGAGGTCTGCGTGGCACTCTCACCCACCATGGGAGACAGCGGAGCACTGCGTGGTGACACGAGCTGGGAGGGTGGGTTACCCGGTCCCGAGCTGTGACGGGCTCGTCCTGGCAGCACAGCGTTGTAGCCGTTGGTGAACGTGACTACCTTGCCAGGGTTGTAGGTGGCGTTGTGACGCACGCGACCGGCCGTCACCGGTGTGCTCTGAGGCGACACAAAGGGAGAACCAGAAACCGACGACACGCCTGAGTCCACCGCTTGGAAGGGCGTCTGTCGAGGTGTGCCGCTGTAGCCACTTTGGCCGGAACTATGCCGTGACCTCGTCCAAGGTACTGGTGTGCTTCTCGGTGACACAAATGGGCTGCTTGTGGCACTCGGTGGCTGTGAAGACGTACCTACCGCTACCGATACCATGTCTGTGCTGGTGGCCATCACGGGGGAAGAGAGGGAGGGCAGGAGGCTGTCGGGGTGGGGAGTCGTCTGAGGAGAGATGGGTGTGAAAAAGCGTCCCCGGCTGCTGGGGCTGCAAGGAATGGGCGCTACGGATGCCTGGGTGGCCCCAACCAGAACTTGGTCTAACGACGCTTGGATGCTCGGATCACATGCAAGGTTCACCGGATCTGCTATAGTGTCTTTCAGTTTCACGAGTCCTTCAAGGGAAATGGCACTAAAGACTTCCTGTTGCTGCAGCCCGGCACTTTTGCAGACTAAGTTTGTCGAGGCACTTGTTTTCCAGTGGACTGTTGAAGAGGATGCACTGTTCTGGGGCACAGTGACTTGTTTAAGCGATGTTCCATTCTTGAGATTATCGAAGTGTCCCAAGAGGAGCCGGTCCAAACTGTTACAATCCAAGCCCGAGCTCTGCTTCCCAGTGTTCAAAAGTTTGGTGACATCTTGCCGCTGGTACGAGTTTGGGAGGTTCCTCTCCAACAGCATCCGCAACTGAGAAAGTTGGGCAGTTTTGTGCTCCCCACAATGGGCCTTAGTCACCTCACTCATCGTCTGTGCAGTAACTTCATCGCTCAGTGTCCCTTGTGAAAGTTCGTCCTTCGATGCCAACCTCTCCAAAACCGATGCGTCGTAAGAGGTGTTGCCGTAATAGTCGTTCAGTGCCTCTTTCTCCAGGTGGCCCACACACATTTCCTCTTTGACTGACCCATGGGCAGGCATAAGGAGGTCCAGGCTGGATGCTTCCAACTTGGGTGTCCTAATGCCGTCGTCAGTGTGCCGTCTCTTGCACAGCAGGGTCTCTCCGTCCTCCGAGTGCCTCTTTGTGGTTCCCGCAGACACCTCTGTGCTGGGCTTGGCATCCAAGTCCGAGCTGCTGTTCACTCTATCTCTGGGCTCTTGGAGCACAGTTTGCGAGGCTATGCTGCCGATCTTGCTGCCGCACGGCGGCCCAGCTGCCTCTGCAACAACAACAGGCGACTGAGCCGAGGAAACCACCTCAGCCGTGGGCGTGGTGATGCTGCCTTCCCGACTGAAGTGAAGGACCACTGCCGCGCTCCGGCACGTGGCAGGCTTGGGCTGGATCTTCTTGTACTTGCACCCCGGCGCCGTGGCAACCGTTGCGCCGCTGGCGTCCTGAGAACCAAGCTGCAGGCTCTGCACGGTGGGAACGAATATGATGTTGTTCCCCGGTGTAGCAGAGGTTTGCAACTTGGGTTCTGCGGGCTCTTCCTTCAGCCTCCGTGCCACGTCTCCGTCGCAGGAGACCAGGGACAGGGAGGCCTGGTCCCGTTTGCCCTGTGGTGTGGCAGCCAACACTCGTCTGTGCTGAGAGGAACGGCCTTCGGTTGGTGTGCTGCACTGCGAAGAGTGGGCCGAGTGGGAGCGCTGCTCGGTGAGCTTGCGCTTCTGGTCGCCCAGCCTCTTCTTCTCCTGCAGTTTGCGCTGCAGCTGCTGCTGTGCCTCTCTCCGCTTGCCTGGGGCACGGGGCGTATTGCTGGCTTGACTACCTGAAAATAAGTAAAAAAAAAAGAACAGCTACAACATTGTCACACTGCTTGCTCCTCTACATTTTGTAAGAAGCAAACTGCTTCTAAAGCTCCTAAGCCTTCTAAAGTCTTAAGTAGAGATTTCCTTACAGTTACCGAGGGAAAACGAGAGTGCTGTGAAGCTGTCGTATGCATATAGATGTATGAATAAAGATACCCAGTTTTCTTACAAGGATGATGACATTGCCATGCAGCTCCTCATTGAGTACAACCAATGCATTCTGAACACTGATGGCACCAACGCAGAAACAGGCTAAACTACGTGACCTTTCTAAATTCATGAAGTAAACTGCTACCTGAGTTCATTGAAAATGTTTTTCAATAATTTTTATGTTACTTCTGTGTCACGGACGGCCAATTTTGGCGACCCGGCCTCACGGCAATTAACGGGCGCCGTACTTCCCAACTGACAGTGGGAACGGCGGGCGCATGAAAGGGAGCCGAGAAGTGCAGAATGGGGTGCTTTTCTTAGAACGTCGCCGCGGAGGTTTGATCCTATTGTAACGGCGGCGTCTGCAAAGTCGTGGAAGGCCACGATGCACCCCGAACAAGAATTAGACTACGAGATGCACCGGCTGAGAGCCAAACAGTTTGACCGTTCCCACGAGAAAAAGCGTGGGAAAATCTCTGGTGGCCAAGCCGTATGACAACAACCCAACAGGTTGTCACTCTCGCTAGTTGAGGGCCCTCTCCCAATTAAAAGGGGTGGTGTCAATATATTTTTAGGACGGAGTTTCCATCAATTAAACGCGCATGATTGGACCCATGTAGAGGTTTCTTGTCCCCAAGGAAGAGAGCGAGGAGACACGAGGAGGTTTTAGGCGCAGGATTTTGCCCTGCTAGTCGCTGACCAACATGGTGTAGAAATAGATCAACAAGCATCTCTCCTAGAAGTTTTTAGTGTGGCTCTGTATCGGCTGGCCACCTAAACTTAGCCGTTCGTCTAGTTGTGACGCGATATGAACGTCTGCAACGTAGACATCGGGACTTCGCCTCGAGTTAGCTCAACCTGCCCGAAGTCACCTGCAAGCACTAGCCTCCCGGAGCCACCAGCGTTGCAACACCGCCGACATCGCAGTAGTGCCAGAAGTCTCTTCGACTTCTCGCATCCGATCGTAGGGGACGCAACGCGGCCGGTCATCACACATATGCCTTCACCTGCTTATATCTTCGAACTTTCTCCTCCATAGTTCTATTGTTGTTAGTTTGTGTAGTTTGTAATAGTTCTCTCGCGTAAGCTGATTTATTGTTTTATGTGTTTTTTTTAGTTGTATCAAGTGTTGATGTATTTTGTTAGTTGTATTGAGGTGTTGTACTAGATCCCGTGTGCTGCAATATCACTAGAGTAAAGTTTGTTTTGTTTTCTCACGTCTCTGATCTCTTCACTGTCTCTGCTTGCGCACGGAACGAACTACCCTGCTGTCATTCCCGCCGCCGACTTCGCGCTGGCGACGCTAGAGTGGCAGCTTGTGTAACATTCTGCAACAATGAAATTCTTGCTAAAACGAAAGTTTTTGCAATGTCCATGAATTTCGCTGCAGGAGAGTTTTACTGCATAATGTAGCTGGGTGATTCTTGAAGATTAAAATTGCAGAAGCTTTTTTCCCATTCAGTACTGCACAGCCTTGCTTGCACCAATTATGCAGTTTTCTGATCTGCCAAGGTTATGCTGTGCATGAGGTCTTAAAGAAAAAAAAAACAAACTGAGCAGTGTAGAATTAGGGAATCTTGAGGAGGGGCGGGGGGACTTCAATGCTACGCTGTAAGTATGCGTAGGGACTAGTACCCAATACAACACTCCCAAGAGGGAAACAAAAACAAACAAATTCACGTGTCTCTCTTTAGATTGCTTCAGATGATACCACCTGCTTTTTGTGCTTTGACAATCTGATTTGCAGGCATAAACCCTAACAAATGTTTTTCAACCCTTTGGTTTCATTTCCTCCAAACAACAGCGTTCATCTACCTGAGCCATCTCCTTTGATGCTATGCACCTGCCAATGCTAAGTCACAGCAACAAATGCATCGTCAGCCTGGCATAGCGTTCTTCACTAAAAAATAGCAAACACACCGAGTTTACATTAATAGAAATATAAGCAGCATAGATGGTAGAAATACAAGCGTACATCAAGTATGGCAATAGTACGTAGTGAAACAACACCGATACAAATCTCATGATGTCATCTGAAATATTCATGACCCAAGATTTGCATAGTTTAGATGTATACGAAACTTAAAAAGAAGTGGACCTATTCGTTATCGGAAAAGCTTCAAATGTGTCTGTTTTCTTATTGCCCAATTTATGAACGATCACCTTTTAGAATGCGTGAAAAATAAGAGTACGTTCGCCCGCCTCAACGTGTCAAGCGCATGCTGTGTTCCTGGCTGCTGCCATGGTCATCATGGCTACAGTCTGCACTGTATCCCTCCTCGCTTGTCGAAGGTGTGGTGAGGAAAGCTTTCAGGCAGTGTCCTCCATTGTATGCGAACCGCAAGTCACGCAGTCTTCTTTGGCAGTAACAACACGGTTCTTGGTGCCAACCTCCGGATCACTACCACCTTCTATGTTCACTCCTGTTGATGCTCACCTCTGCCATCATAGACTCCTTGCAGGCTGTTAACGTAACTTTTCTTGAGCTGCACATGATGTGCCATCTTTGCTTCTATAGTGTTGCATATTTTCCATTATGTGGTCACACTAACCGACAATCGTGCATTGAGTGGACGGTGTGAAACCGATTGCTTGGCAGTTGGTTAGCTTACATTTTTGTCCCCTATATGCAGGATGTCATACTTGTCCTTCGACGACTAGCCTCCACGACATGGGCGACGAACTACTCCAACTTCTAAGAGGAGCAAACTGCGTACAAGTGTGTGATGTGAACCAACGAATGGTGCAGAAGGCAAGTAAGACACACAGTTGTAAGATGAGCGTCGCTAACGTGAGCCAGAAATGGCATGCGGAATGCGCCATGCCTGTCTATACCCTAGCGCTGCACCTTAAAGGGACACTAAAGTCAACTATTAAGTCGACGTTGATTGTTTAAATGGTGCTCTAGAGACCTCGTAGTAATACTTTTGTGCCAGGGAAGGGCCTATTTTGAAATAAAATCATGTTTTAGTGCTCCGCATCGGGTTAGCGCACTTCAAATTACTCGCCTCAAGAAGTGGACCGACCGGTTCGTCTCACGTCACTGTTGCCATGTACAACGTTGCCCAGATTTACTGCGCTAGTAGCAGCAGACTGAAAGCAGCGGGAGCCATAGCAGCAACAACGACCATTGATCGATTTCCCGCCATTGGCTTCGAGATCGCAGACGCTTTTGTTTCAACTGCGCCCCGCTAGATGGCACCACCGGTCTTGTGTAACCACGCGAAAATAGAATTTTTGAACCACTCGCACCATTCGCCATAGTAACATCCAGCGATTCCTTTTTCATGAATCAAACAGAAACGAACAAGCAGCATTTTATTGCGTCTTTTAATGCACGACACATTCTTTATTAAGTGCAGTTAGATCTATTACTAGTGATTATTTGTAGGCGGTCCGTCTGATGTTATCGGGATAATTTGGAAAATGGCCTACTGCGGCGCTTGCGGTCCTGTGCATTTACTTAAATTTCTCGGTAGGTAGGGCTCTGTTGTTCATAATGCTGACGTTTTAGATGTTGTCATACATTGAGCTTTCACTCTGACGTAAATTGTTGTTTGACTTTAGTGTCCCTTTAAAGAAAAGGGGGAAAAGAAAAAGAGACCAAGAATAACGAATTGGCCCAACATGGCACAGGGCATGCCTGCCTTCATCCCACAGAACAGGCCAGCAGGTTGTCACAGGCCGGCTGACGATTACAGCACGTTTACTAGCCTCCTTCCACCCTCAGGCGCTGCAAGGATGGTTCAGTCTGCTCAAGGATTGCACAAATGAAAGACTGTGCAGCCTCGTGATGTAGATGGGTTGCTGGCCAACCATGGATCCCACATAGAACCATCTGTACTGGTTTGTTTGCTTCAATTGCTCAGCCACTACCACAGCAGCTTGTGTGTTGGTACTGTAGTCATATAAAAATCCCATTCCTTAGCTCTGTGTGTTCGGTGACTTATGCACCACAAGTAAGAAGTACAGCTAGTGCACAATATACACTTGCATACCTGCAAAGCAGTTAGACCAATCGGCATTTTTCATGATGCCACCAAACACGTACCCTTCCCCACACGGAAAAGTTGCAAAATGGCTCTTGACCTCACACTTGATACGATACATACATAAAAATAAATAAATAAAATAAATTACCCCAGCTCGTACCACAAGTATAATGGGCGTTACCAATAAAAAAAGATCAACACGGCAAAAGCCAAAGAATTTTCACTATAAAAGAAAGAGGGAAAAAAACTAAAATAAAAAAAGGAAAAGGAAAGGAAAGAAGATTAGTAAAAACAATATTTTCTTTTCCTTTTAGAGAAAACGAAGGCAGAGGGGCCTTTCTTTAGGCTGCAGATGTTGGGTGTATTGAGTCTCAAATCTTGAAATTTTCTTCAATAGCTGTCAATCTGCTCAATTTCGTGGAGCTCTTCGGGGAAGTTGCAGAATCCGGCTACAGGTGGTTGCTTGGGAAGATCCCAGTGATGGCATATCTTTTTGTAGCCTTCTTTCTTTCTTTTTTTTCTTTTTTCAATAGACAAAACAAATGTCTTGTCTGTGCCACTTGACCTGGCCCCAACTAATATGGCACAAGGCAGCACAGAAAGTTTTATTAAAGTCAGACTGTGGACAGGTTTCACGCGGGAGTTGGCCGTTGTTTTTTACCTACCTACAATATGCCAAGCCTAGTGCTAGTAGAATAGGCCTGGAAAGTTAATTTCACATTTGCTTTTCATGTGCAGACATTTTCGAAGCAGAATCATAGAGCTGTTCTCATTCACATCTTGAGCTTCCATAGACACAAGAGAGACCGAAACAATGTGGCAGAGTGTTGGGTACGAGGGCGAAGCACAGCCGGCACACTACCACTGCGTGTGAAACCTGCCCATGGTTCGACAACACTGCAGGGAAAATTCACCAACCTCTTTTTTAGAGCCTGGCAAATGGCTCCCTTGAACAGCATGCCCCTCCATAATAATCTCAAATACTGAAAACCTGAAGCCACAAGTGCACATGGCCTCAAATGGTCTGTGGGAAGGTGTTTCCAAACAAACGTTTTTCTGATAAAACTTTTGTGCAAACAATAAGAATTTTTTTGGAGGTTCCCACAAGTGGTACAATTCCCTTGAGAAAACTTAGCGTGAAAAACACCGGCAAACATTTTGCACCCGATGAAGGTGTCAATAAGCAACGTTTGAACAAAAGAAGCAAAGAGGTGAGAGGAGAACGTGCAACGCAAAAAATTGAACACATAGTGAGTTAATGCATCGTCTTGTTCAGAGGTTTAATTTCTTTCCAATACAAGAACCTGCCCAGCTTCTAAAGGTGGTCATCACCTTTGAGGAGGCTCAACATTAACACAAGGAGAGACAGGCACGTAATGTCAGCGCATCAGTGGCAAACGAGGGCGCACCTTTGTCGGTGGCGAGGGCCTTGGCCGAGAGCACGGTTACAGCGGCCATCGAGCGGGCGTCCACAAATGTGCTGTCCACCAGATGCCGTGCGAGGTGGCGCACGGTGGGGAACTTGTGCCGGAGCACCCTTTCGGCCCACTCGCGCACCAGCAGCCACGAGGCCTGACTCAGCTCTTCCCGTTCCTCCTCCGAGCCATCCTGAGGACACTCCTGCATGCGGGAGCATACAAGGATTCATTCGCGAGTGTCATTGACATCCAAAACCAAATAATTAGCGGTGTGCAAATATCAAACTTTTCGAATACGATTGAACACGGATACAGAGCTACGAATATGAATCAAATATCGAATAACCATTTATGTTAAAAATAGTAGCCTTTTTAGGTATTCTAGTCTGTTATTTCACAAAGAAATGACACTATCTGTATTGCCAAGAAGCATACGACTGTGCTGAATAGCTGAGCTTGTGCCTGTATTTTTTTTTATTCTTTCTATGTTGTAGCACTTTATTACAAAAAAAAGAAAGCTTTTGCACCTACCATGATGACTAAAAAGCATGAGGCCACTGATTAGATTTTTGCTATGACAGCCACATTCCGATGAGGTGAAACGTCACAGTTAATGCCCTTTTACTCAAATCCAGGCAATTATTAAAGCACCCTAGTTGGTCAGTTTATCCAGGTTCAGTTTCCACTATCAGTTTTATCCATTATCAGTTTTGACATCGACGACTCCAGGCTTTATCGTTTTCTTTACTTTCATCCATCTTTTTGCTGGTCGACACACTTAAAAAAAGGGGACACTTTCGTCGTTTTTGGACTTCCCAGCAGTACTCCTCACCTGGCTCGCTTTTATTCTCTTTCTCAAGAACTACGTGCTCACTATTTTAGGGGCGAAGCTCCTTAAGGCGTGGGCTGTGCGTCCTCTGTATGTAGCCACCTCTTGTTTAGTTCTTGCAGTGTTCACTAAATGGCGGTACCGTCCCCTGTATGTAGCCACCTCTCGTTTAGTTCCTGCAGTGTTAACTAGATGGCGGTACTTGTAGCTGATGATTAGAGTGCCTCGATGCGCGCGCCCCCGCTTAGAGTGGTGTCAGCCTTTGTAAGGGCAGGTGCCGCCTCCTCGGCCTTAGCGGTGGCATGGCCGCCATTTTGACTCCACTCAGTCACTTCTGCGTGTTCGCTGCGCCTGAATAATTGTGCTGGCGCTCGCTTTTCTACGGTTTAATGCGCTCGCTACCGTCACCGTAGCGGGTATTGCGTGCCGCAGGGCACTAATCATTGCAAAAATTCTGGAAGCTGTATCGTTTCCTAAGAGACCCGAAATGAAGGCCTTTTCAACAATGAAAATCAAACATGACAAGTGGCATCCGACAAACAGATCATCCATTCACAGCGTAAGTTTCCAGCCGGTATTCCGCATGCATAATTTGTAGCGGCACCAATTTCGTGTAAGCAACAGACACGCTGACGGCTGTATGCTTGATTCTCGTGTGCATGAATCGCGTATTTCACTTCGTAAACATTGCTTGCTGCTCTTGGTTGGTACTGTATCTGCCCTTCATTCTTGGTTTCACTATGTGCGATGAGAACTTTATTATTAAAGATACATTACACGTGTTTCTTTGCAGATGATATCCTTGTTTTTTTTTTTTCGTAATATTCATTTGTGGGAATAAAGCTTTGCGCAGCGGCGGTGTCGTACCCACTTAAGTTTAAAGAGTGTGTTTACGTTCCGGAATCACCATATGATCACGAGAGACGCGGTATACATTGGAGGACTTCGGCAATTTTGAACAGGTGTTTTTATGTAACTTGCACCTAAGTTTAAGAACTCCGGCATTTAATCTCCATCGAAGTGGGGCCACTGCGGCCGGAATTCGATTACCGACCGTTCGAGCGCCCGAGCCATTACAAAGCCACGCAGGTTCTTTCTTTCTACGATCTTTTCCTCGGTTTAGGTACACCTTCTATGCTGGTGTGATGACCCTTGTAAGAATGTGTGCAGTTCAAATTTTTTTCATTGTTCCTGTACTTCAAGTTTTCTTTTCGTCCTGTCTCGAATCATTACGCAATTGATGTTGTTTTTTTAATCATTTACGACCACTGCGAAGCAACTAGTGACAATACTCAGTGAATTCTGCCATGGAGCGTATAATTTGAATTGCTTCTGGCAGCGCTGCATTAATGCACAAAAATAAATTATTTCTACACTGGATGATAATAGGGGAAACGGCAGGCGTGTACACACGCACACACACACACACCGTCAGTATTTAAACTCTTTCAGCACGCATTATTATTTAAGTAAATAATTTATTTATTAATACTGTGAGCTATCAGGGATTATACGCAAGTGCTTATGCAAACTGTACTCGTGAAGCGTCCATACAAAGAAGATGCATAAAGACAAGACGGGGCACCGCTGTGTAGAATGAACACGCTATGTCGCAAAAAAACAAAAAAAAAACAAGTCAAGTTGTGCGATGAGAAGATCGTAGAGAAATAGTTAAGGCAATAAGAAAGGCGTCCGCCTCAGTGGTACCGTGGGCACGGTGCTCAGTTGCTGACGCGAGGCTCACGCTTTCGATCTAGGCCACGGCGGTCTCATTTTGAATAACGTAAAACACCAGAGGACACCCATGTACTGTGTCAGTGCAGGCAAAAAAAAAAAACTGATTGTCAAAATTGCTGCAGTCCTGCAATCAGGCGTCATTTTAGAACGTAAAAGCCTCAGATAATAATTAACACTAACAAAGAAAGCATATAAACGACACCACCGATATAGATTTAGAATCCCCTCTGTGGTAACGGGCGTAGGGGTTTGTTTTCAACATGAAAGAGTCAGCGTCTGCCTCTAGCGCATAAATCATGCGCATAAATCAGCTTACATGAAATATGCGCTCCCTGCATGCATTCAGGCAAAATTAACTCTAAAAGATGTCCAAGCTTCAATAAGAAGAAAAGCTCGCTAGCTTGCACACGTTTCAGGGCGTATCAGGGCACCACACGAGCGTTGCGTAGCGGGCTTCGCGTACGGTCGAGTTGTGGTGGGGAGGCGCAATGGCGGCGGTCGTAGCAGACGACGCGGCTGTCCTCACCCTCAGCGGAGCGCGCGGGCATCAAGGCACCCTACTGATGATGAAAAGGTGCAAGGTGTTATAAGTTAGATGGCAGTACTTGTAGTTGATAATGAAAGATACGAGGTGTTATAAAATAGGAATGATGTCACATATGGCGTGTGTCATTAGTGGAAGGCAATCGTTCAATTGAGTGCGGCGACGTACGCTCAGGGGAGCGTTGTTATAAAATAAAGTGGGCAAAATATACCGAGCATTCATGGTTTACCAGGTTTACTTCTAGAGCTTCGCCCACTTATCATTATTTACTTTGTGGATATGGCGGCACTTTTTTCTATCAAGAGAGCTCTGTCACGCTGATAGCTGCGCAACCGTGACTGAAGAGTACCGGGCACGCAATGATAACGCAAGGAAGGCATGTGAGATAGATGATTACTATTCCCTGACAGAAAGACGACCCGAATAAGCTTTTTTTTCTTCCTTTTAACGGAGTCACAACTCCCAGTTGTGGGGGCACTATTTTGCCGCATTGCAAGTGTGCCTTCGGTGCACTGGCTGCTGATGGCAGTAAACTGACGTTGACAGAACAACGAGATCGGAGCAATGGAGCTATGAAGGATAAATTGCAGAAAGTGACTCCATGTAAGTGCGATGCGTGTACGACCGATTCTCTAAGACACTGTTGGGAACACAGCGTAACTATGCAGTAATTTCCACCACCTACACGCGTAGCCATTAGCAACAGAGAAATATATGTGATGAGACCATTGTTACGTTACCGAAAGTGCATGGCCTTTTCTTTGTTCATCATCGCCCAGAAAGCACTTTAGCTCATTTGCGTGATCGGGTGCTACCAACAAATCATTTCGATACTATAACAGAGAATACATGCTGATGTTGCTGAAAGAGGGGCACGGCTGACGGATGACTGGTCAGGCTTTCGTCCATGCATGCGTTCAAGTTTTGGTGGTGATCCATTAGTGAAAACTGGTGCAGCTCCACGTGATACGCGTTACCTGCTGCATTGTGAAGCCTAGCGTCCTAGCTTGTAGCGTGCAGTGCAGGGTCTACTAATCTCACTCAATCTGTCAACACCACTCGCTGTGAAGTATGCGTGCATTTGCCCTTGCGCAGTGACTTCTTTTTTTTCGTTGCGCTCGATCAGCACCGGACCGTGCAAAAGAAGCGAAGCGTATTTTGCCAGGCCAATGTGGTGGTGGCAAGTTTTCTTGGCTTCCACGAGCGATGCGCGCTTCATTGAAGTGGTCCTGTACACAAAGGCGCAGCAGCGAACAGCGTGTTCAGTACACTTACAGTGTGCTTACACGAGCGGTAACAGTGCTAAACCGCTGAGCCACATGTACTGCTGAGGCGACGGTTCATGATTTAGATAGTTTAAGATGTTTATTGTTGATAGATATGTCACGCTCTCGTGTATCATCACGCTCCCGTGTATTTCTATGCAGGTATCATAGCACTTGTGCTAAAGTCACAGAAATCACTGCATGGTTTACTGTTGCACTTATCGTAAATGCGCAGAATCAGAAGTTATTTACAGTAACATAAGTGAATGAATATTACAAAGGATCAAATATTCGATGACTATTCGAAGCTTTTGAAGTTTCGCACACCTCAACGAATAATGAAGCTTAACAATGAGCCAACATAGGTACAGTGATCATGGAATGAAACACAACATTCAAATTAACAACTGGCATGTGCAATTTCTTGAGATCACTGCATCTTGTCCTTACGAATGTGGCCAATAAAGGTGAAGTAGTGTTCGCCTTGATGTTAAATGAGGGAGATGAAATTACATCGATATGACACGAACTGAAGGAGGTACTTTTTAGCCCTAAAAAGTTGCACTTCAATCCATGAGGATTGTATCTATGTGTACCTATGTTTTATAAAGAGTTTACCACTGAAATGACAAAAAGAGCATTGATTTGTTTACTTGTTTATATATTTGACCGTACGTACTATATGATAACAAATTTATAAGTTGTATGTGCCCAAACAATGTAATTATGAGGCACGTCATACGATTTAAGATAAATTTTAATACTTCGTTATTCCGCAAAAGCACCACTGTTCTATTGTTGTAACAAAAGGGATCTGAAGTCATAACAGTGAAGTTGCAGAGATCAGCTAATAAGCATAACATTCCAAAATTTTAGCGAGGACAAAGCATAACTGAACTGTGTATAATACGCAAGCCATATATAAATTTTGTAATAGTACACAAACGTTCGTAGCGACTACCCGTGGCTTTTTTTTCTCTTCTTCTCCCCTAAAATTATCACTGCAACAAACCTGCATTTTTTTAGCATATTACAGTAAAACCTGCATATAACGAAATTGACAAATTCTTGGAAAAATTTTTTGTAAAGAAGATATCGCTATATGCAGGTTCGGCATGCAAATTCGAAAAATAAACGCACAAAAACAAAAGGGGACTCACAGCAGAGCTATCCCAAAACACTTATTTAGTGGAAAAACACTGCGAGATTATTGAGATAGCAATTATATGGACACTCTCCATGAGTTTTTGCCATCACCGCCAACATGTTCCATAACAAATTAACAAGTCTAAAATTGATGCCATGCTCCACTCATGTAAAAGCGTGCAAGCGCTGCAGCGAAAGCAGAGATCAAATGAGCCGGCCCATTTTTATCACCTGGAGAACGCATACGATAACACCCCCCCGCATGTTAGAACTGCCGTCGAATGCTCAGGCAGAAAGGAGACTATCCGCCTTGAATGAGCATTAAAAAGCAGAGGTTGGGGGGGGGGGGGGGGGGCTTGAGTAGCGACGGTGACCTTTGATTTTAAGGGTGCAGTCGCAATTGCTGGTGTGCGTGCTGTTTTGGTAAGCATAAGTACGCTTTCAACGCGAAAAGAGCACTTCACCCTGGAGCGCAGACCCACCTGTCCACCTCGTGAACACCCGTATGCAATAACTAGCGCTCACTATCGCCTGGGGGTTGCAGGGGTCACGAGCACGCCGCCGCTGCTTGGCGCTTCTTCGGCGGCGGGACAATCGCGGAAGATAGATGAATTCTCGTGCCGAAATGATAAAATTTGAGGCAGAATTCCTATTTGTCCTTTGCGAAAATTTGTTATATCAAGGATGTCTCTTGCTCTCACTTTCTTACATAGAGGTCGCAAATACATGTGCGCCTATAGAGTAACAGCAGGGAATAGAGAAACTTTGTTACATCGAGGAATTCGTTATATAGAGGTTCATTATAAGCAGGTTTAAGTATATAAAAATTTAACCCTCTTCAGTCGAGTATTCCCATTTTCGAGGTCACTGTAGTATAATTCCACTCACTCCGTTTATCCAGCGGGGGGGGGGGGGGGGGTAGCAACCTTTACACCTTTGTAGTGAGGTCTTTCTGACTAATTACCTGAGATACGTTTTTACTTGTAAACATCAGCCTGTTTTCAATCTCTGAACATGCGCATTTTGCATAGCCTGAACTAAGCTTCCAACAGAATCAAAAGTTTTTGTAAAATTTGGATACCTATCCAACCGGACACAACATGATGACTGTAAAAAGATCGAAAGTGGGCCAGTCGGTAAATCATGAATCTTCTGTGTACCGGTGCTTCTTTCTTCGTCTGTTGTGCATTCCTGCGCTCCCAGTTTGCTCAACGATCATGATGATTGCAATAACACCACTTGCCTTGGTCAACGAGTCCTCACATGCCAACAGGTCTGGCAGCGTAGGTGACTTCATTTCACACTTCTTACGGAGCCCACTGTAACAGTACCTGCAAAAATAGAGAAGATGTTTGCTTAGTTAATGCAAACAACTGACATTAGTGTACTCATGATGCCAATCAATTCTTTCAATTTCAGCTCATTTTCCATCATATTTAACAAATTTCGGCGTTGGTTAGTACCAGAATTGTGCTTTCTGCAGATTTTAAAATTTGTCCACGGTCGTATCAAGAAATGAGAAACATAAACAGCATTAGTGGCTTTTCAGCAGCTTCTGGAGCACTATGAACAAGAAAATGAAGTTTCGGCCCTGTGCAGATTCTCTTAGTGAATCTTCAATAAACCAGGCGAGCTCGATGATTTTATATGGTTATGTAAATATGCTACAGAGGGGTATATTCAAACTTTAGAATATTTTTTTAATCGTGCTTAATATTTGGTTCGAGTGATGCTGCAATTTTACTACTCAAAATATTCGAAATTCAACAAAGTAAGGATATTGGTTTCGATTGCTAAAAATGAAATACAGGCCTTTAAAATTATGTGCGAGAATCCAATTCTTATCAAGGAGTTCGACCTATGGTTAAAGTTAATGGTCGTACCGTACCCAAATGCTAATTTAAAACAGGGTAGCTCGATACACGCACTCAGACTAGAAAATGTGCAGTGTAATGTTTCGGCTTGCAGTTCCTCGTAGCAGACTCAATTGTGCGTGAGCCTGTCTGCAAGAATGCTTTCATCCTGATATCAGCACCTGGTCGAAAGCACAAAGCACGATGTTGTCCTGTAGGTGGGCCAAGCAGTTCGCTGTGGTCGAGTTACAAGGAACTCGACAGAAGCATTGCGAACAACCCTTTCTTGAGCGGGGTTGAACAGTGTGAGACAGCATCAATGTTGCAGTTCTAATGAGGTCAGCATCTCGACCATCTAAACTCGGCCATTGTCGCCTACACGGGGTTGTGACAAAGCACCGGCGGTTCGGTAGCGTGGGACAGTGTTGCCGTAACAGCTCTTGGGAATTGAGCACCTGAACTAGAGTGTTCTAGAAGGTACCTGAACGCATCCATGAACTGCTGTTGACGTTCGCGTCAGGGGCCATCTACCCCCACAGAAAGATCAACTTTTTCCCTCCAACGGACTCTACCTTTTCGCCCTGCATAGAGTCAAGACGGGGGCCGGGTGCGTCTTTGTGTGGTGCGCTTGTGCTACCCAGTGAACATTTTCGCCCACATTCTCTTTCTGGTGGGTGGACCACTGAGACTTTAAGTCACCTGATTCACGGCAATCGTGCTCACCGATTTCTTCGGACCTCTGCGTTTTGAAACGACGGGCCATAAAAGCCAAAGAGATTTTGTATATATTGTGCCTTTTCTCTTCTATCATGTAAACAAAGCTACATTCTGTTTGTAAGAACGCGTCTTCTCACTGGTGAACATCAACTATGTGGGTGAGGGTGGGGAGCCAGCTACCCAAACAAAGAAACGGCCAAACCGCCAAACCGTGTATAAACGACACTGCTTTGGAATACCTGTGAGTAGACGTTCGTATAAATGTGAATCCAGGTAAGGCTGATAATAATGCTGAAGATGACTAGATAGAACCTTAAGTGGGCAAAAGTAAGTGAAACTCACTCAGACTCACTAAAAAAATATAGTATTTTGCACTTTGGACTCACACTCACGAAATTTTCTTCAAATGAATTCACTCGGACTCAGATTCACAAAAAATTACCGACCTAGACTCACCCAGACTAAGATTCATGGCTTCACCTGAGTAAGTCTGAGTGAGTCGACTCATAAGCGAATTCACCGACTTATGTCAAACACTGATGCTTATGAGCCGTGCAAAGTCTGCCCGCCATGCGAGGAATCGAAACTATGAAACTAGAAAGGGGGGCTGAGCATGTAGGGAAGGGCATTTCATCTATACTAACGTCCAACCTGGGGAATGGCGAAGGTTGCGGTACGCCTATAGTTAACGTGCACGCTGCGAATCTCTATTGCTCAACTACACACAAGAGAAATCTTCCACTAGCATAACACTACAGGTAGCACTGGATATGGTTATGCAGAGTGTTGCATAACTTTCGCAAGCAAGGGAGCATTTCCATAGTCAACGCGTGCTGTTCGCTTTCTCTCACCACGGGGCGAGTGCTGAGGCGATGATGAAAGAGAGTGAACTTTGTCTTGACGAGGAAAGGTGGTCTCTCTCTTGCACTCAAGAAAATCAACCATGACGACAGCAGACGACCACGACAGCAGACGACAGACAATGTACGCCGACAAGCTAAGACTTTTGTCCCTAAAAAAGGCAAGCATAGTGCACTCTCATAAACAGTGAAACTTATTGTGCTGGCTTTGAGGTCCCCTGAGGAAACGCCTTGATTGCGTGCCTAATCAAGGGCCATTACCTTGACAGGCCAAGTCTATACGAAACTGCTTGAGACTTCCTGCGAGCTTGTCTTCAAAGTCTGAAAATTTTTTCATTTTAGACGTGTACTACCTTTTCCTGGTCAACGTGCTGTTGAAGACGTTCCTTCGTTTGCAGCCCTCACAGACACAAGTTTCGGGCATGCAAAACAGAAGGAATGTTGCTGTCCTGTGCGTGCAAACTTTTTTTCTGACAAGTTTTCATAATGAATGGGGTAAGCACCATTTCCACTTCTATGGGAACAATTGATGTAAACGGAGCATGAAATGAGCCTGGTCGAAATAGCTTTAAGATGCATTTTGTCGCCATTTTTGTGATGGAAATTTGCAAACATCTCACACAGATGGTCGGCTTTTGTTAGTGCAACGAAAATGGTTACAATTTCGTACTCGATTGACATGTTCTGACCTGCTTTACGAATGATGTATTGGTAGCACAAACTCAGCCTGTGATAGCAAGTTCGTTAGTATCACTCTAACAATTGCAGTTATCCAGGACTGTGCCAGTACTGCGTGTTGCCGCTTCACTATGTGACAGCTAGCAGCACAGTTTCGTTTTCACGGTGGAGAGCACGCTGCCATTATATAATGTCTATGGGTTACCGGGCAAAAGAAGTTGTTTTGTTATTAGCCATGTTTTCGGTTACATTTTAGCGCGAAAGTGCACACACGTCCGGCATCCCCGAAGGCCGTGTGTGGGAAAACCATGACATTTCCCACCGTAACTGACGCCGCCAACAACTCCCGCAAAACCACTTGTAGCCGCAGAGTAGGAGAGGGGCATTTCCACGAAAGAAGAGCATCATGCGCTCGTGCCATTGCGGCAAGAAATGTTACACGTAAATAAAACGTTGGTTGAAAATACTTGCCGAGAGTTTCCCCTAGTGCCGAGTCGTCGCGGTCTCACCGTTGGGAACACGTGCTTCATCACTTTGCCGAAGTCGGCAGCACAGAGTGGCTCGATCTTGTTCTTCTCGAAGAAGCTCCTGTGCATCAAAAGCAAATTGTACTGCGGTAAAGCAAACAGAGGGAAAGTTGAAATTCCACGGAAGCTTTGTTGCAAGCTAGAGCCGAATCTAAACTTACACGGCACAAAAGCTAAGACTTATATGGCTGTACTTGGTAGGAGCATTGAAACGTTGTTTACTAAATAGCTTGTATGTTAAGAAAGCACTGCTTCTCATGAAAAGATTTGCATGCCTATGATGTAATACTGTCCATGAACAGCACGTCATGGTGAACCAGCAGAATCAAAACGAAACATCAGCTTAATCCCGACACAGTTACTTGGCCATAATATGCGCTCAATTACCGTACACCTGCTCAATTCACATGGATGTCATATGCTATGTGCACGAGCATTTTCAGAAACTTACCACCATCAGTTCAGCTAATTCTATTAAGTATGACAATATGACGATGAAAAGAAGTAAAGACAAACCAAATGCACGGATTATTCACTGAACATAAAACTGCGTTTAACATTATTTAGCTAGACCAAAGTGCCATAGCAAAAAAATTATTTTTACACTCTAACAGCCCTAATGCTATGTGCTAACAAACCATTCATGAAAAAAAAAGCTAAATTTATTTCAATTGAAACAGACATTGTTGTAGAGATTGAACGTTTTTAATTAGTATGAGTTGACGACAGTGCCACAATATGGGATGGCACCAAGGAGCAATGGCGAACATTTTAGATGCTCACCAGCATTTTGGCTCATGAGTTTCAGCATGGCATGTACGCATATGTTTTAATAGGTTTATCAATTGCACATTGCCAAAAAGTGCCTCTTCTTTAACCTTTATAAAGGTACAAATGAGCCTTTATTTAATGAAACCGAATTTATTAAAATTTCTGAAGTTTGATTTGCTGTTAAAAAGACCATGCATCTGCCGGTGTGCTGGCTCTATAACTTGATGTGCCAGCTCTGTTGATGTCGGTGTACTATTTCAGGTGTGAACAAATGTGTTAGCACCTCCAACCCCAAGTTAGCTTCCAGAACGCTGGGCGATAGTACACTGGCCAGAGGGATAACATTTTTACAAGCTCTAAGTTGACAAAATTCTCTTACATTGGACCACGCTGAACATCGAAATGTTACCTAAGGGTAGGGTGGGTGCTGTCCCAAACTTTACTGACAGATGCAGAATAACCTGAGAAATCAAAGGCATACCACAATCATTTATGCCTATTGGTATTTCTTAAAAGAATACATTGATGAGTTGGTAATTCATGATGATAAAAGCAGTAAAAAACAACGTGAAACAAGGTGAATAAGGCTACAAGAAAAGCACCTGTTTTACAGTATTTTGCACACTTTTTATCATACTACTATTAGGGGCACCTACAGAGAGTTATTGGACCATCCCTAACAACCTGCATATTTGCCAGTACTGAAATAACACTACCTGCTTATCTAATGCCTCTGTCAAACTTCAGTTGTCATTATGGTGAAATGGTCAATTTTATGCCCACTGTTTTAAGTTATTGCCCATGCTATCGCAAAAAAGTACTCCACTTTGGACAGATATGACAAGGTGGAGAGAGAATAATATTTAATGTGGCCGCACAGCATTCCCGAGTGTTCACCTAGCGATGTCTAGCAAGCATGTTCCAATATTGTTGCACCCCTGCCAGAACAGCACACTGCGGCCGGGAATCCAGCCGGTGGCCTCATGCTCACCTGTACTCCTCATAGACCTCCTGCTTTGGCAGCGATGTCTCCGGGTCTTCCTCGAGATGGCTCTGAATCCAGGTGTAAGTCTGTGCCACCTCTGCATCAGCCTTTTTGCCCAGCGGATTGCCCGAACTTTTCCTACGCACATCACGACACCACTCACAGTGTGCCAGATAGAGAGTTTACTCTGTGGAAGATCCATCTTCAACATACTACCATGTTTCACACTTCTGGTCTGGCGAGCCGAGTGGGAACCAACATTTCCCAAGAAAACCCCCCCCAATGTGGAGAAAAATGATACACCAATATTAATGTCAGAAATATGAATGTCAGCAACTTTAATCACAGAGTTTGCAAACTTGCAGCCGCACCTAAATGAGGTTGCCCCAATATTTTACAAGTGTTCACGCATCACATCACAATGACACAGAGGTGTACCACATGACAAAATAAAAGTACCACAAGCTTGCATCTCTAAGGGGAGATGTGATTAAAAAAAGAAGTTATGTGAATCTGTATGCTAGGGAAATAAAATTTTTCGCTGTATATATAAGCTTTTATGCTGATTTCAATTATGAAAGTAGTTTTGCAGTAAGTTGCACACTTCTTGTTTTGTGCTATGACAATGAGCAAAATATAGTGCATTAAGAGGAGATGCAGGTTGAAAAACACGAGTTTTCTAAAAAAGCTGCCAATTCTTCATTTTTACCTGTTTTGTCAAGATTAGTACATCTACTGTTCTGAACAAAATATCTATGTTAAGACTCCACAGGAAATGCTTTAATATTGCACCTAAAGAGCACAAGGTGGCTGTTAAAAGGCCGAAAGTGTGCAGTCTTTGAGTACCATGCCGATGATTATGCATCGCCGCTCGCCACTGTCAATCGCATGAGGCGGAGCCGAGCTTCACTATTCAAATATCGACGGTGTGGTGAAAACATTGTCCTGGAGAATATGCATCGTGCTTTGACGAGGAAGATTAGTATGCTGTAGCGATCAAGCTATGCCTTGACCCAGCGGGTCATTCGCCCCGCCGGACCAGTGCCAAAAGGATAGTCTCGCCACGGCTGGACGGAGCAAGCAACAGGGGCCGACTACATGAGACGGCGACCACTGATGGACAGCGGCGCCAACTGTGTGGAATGTTGCAAAAGAGGGTTATGGAGCCGCCGCTCTATCTCCCGCCTGGGCCACGCATCACGTTGGTGCGTTAACCAGCAGACAACGACGACGGCGCTGGTCAAAGGGCTCTCCCCAGAGGATTCCACGAACTGGCACCTCTCGAAAGGGCGCGCTAAAATCTTCCCGTGGGAACGCAGCGCGAGGCCGGCACCAAAGGGGTCGAGGCGCCCGTGCGTCTTCCGCTCTCCCCCTCCCTGTTCTACGGCAGCGCTGCGACTAGTGGCAAGGGTGTGTGTGTATGTGCAAGCCAGTGTTGTGCCTCTATGAACATACATGACGGGCGTGCACATTTCCGAGGGCGGTACTTCACTGAGAGGAACTTCCACATCACCATTGGTCCGCATTGTTTTGTGTAGTGATCCCCAACCTAGGGACCTAGGGAACGGGGGTCAACAAAAAGGGCGTGCAGCGCCTCGCCCAACTCTCTTCGGTCTTCATCTCGACAACTCACTGTAAAGATGTAAATAAATCCGTTGAGTTTGCTCAAAGCTCTCCCCTAGTCCTTGGCTCGACGGAGCGACGGCGACCAGCCCCGCTACCCGCAGACTGCGGTCGCTACGACGCGCTACAACTGGATGGCAAGCGGTTGGATGTGAGCCTGGAGGACGAAGAATGAACAACATGCCGAGATCATGGAGACTGGCAGCTGTGGACTGGTGAGTGCTGGCTTCAATTTTTTGGTTACCAGGCTGATAAGATAGAAGTGCAATCTTTTCGCTGGTAGAGGCTACCGCAGAAGCAGTTATTTACGGAACTTCTGGGTAGAGAGTGAGCTGCACCACACTAGTTCTCTGTCATGGATTAGAAGCGTTTGTTGAAGAATCAGCTCCTGATTCTGGGGGAGGAGCTGGGAGCAGAAGCAGATGCGGGGATGAAGAAAGACGCAATTGTTAGCGCTATGGATGGCTTGAATCTGAGCAGTGAAGATATTAAAACAACATGGAACGAGATTCAAAAGCAACAGGAACAGGAGCGCGAGAAAAAGCGTGAGGAACAGGAGCGTGAGGAAAGGCGACAGGAACAGGAGCGTCAGGAAAGGCGTGAGGAACAGGAGCGTCAGGAAAGGCGAGAGCAACAGGAACGCCAAGAAAAACGGGAGCAACAGGAGTGCCAGCTAAGGCAAAAAGAACTGGAGATAGAAGAGTTGCGACTCGAAGTGGAAATGAGGAAGATCGCAGGGGTTCAAAGAGTGGAGGTAGCAGGCAGACAAAATCTTTGTGATTTATCTAAACTAATGCAACCCTTCAAAATAGGGCAAGATGTGGGCCTCTTTCTTGTGAACTTTGAGAGAACCTGTGAAAAATCGAAGCTTGGTCGTAGCACATGGGCTCGAAATTTGTTAAGTTTGCTGCCATGTGAAGCAGCGGATGTGATCGCGCGGCTTCTGGTGGAGGATGCAGACAACTATGACAAAGTGAAGGATAGCCTTCTAAAAAGGTTCCGACTTTCGCCAGACGCGTTCCGCCAGCGGTTTCGCAATCTGACAAAGAAGCAGGGCAGCACGTATTCTGAGTTTGCCTACGAGTTGAAGGTCAACTTAGTGGAATAGATGAAAGGAGCCAACGCTTTTGGGCACTTCGAAATGGCTCTTGAAGTAGTGGCTCTCGAACAGTTTTTTTCAAAACTTTCCGAGCCAATGAAGCTCTGGATCCAAGATAGAGCCGGCGTAGAAACAGTACAGGCAGCGGCCGACTTGGCTGACGAGTACGCGTCACGCCGGGTAGAAAGAGACGAGATTCCTCCAACAAAAGCGGGAGATAAAGGGAAACCTTGGACGGCGAAGCAGGGAGCTGGCGCAGGTACGACTGCACAGAAAAAGACGGACTTCGCTGCAAGTGGTCAAGCATCACAAAACAAACAGGAGGGAAAGGTTTCGGGGGATTCTTCCAAAAAGTCCTTTTGAGGCTCGGAAACCACCTACTTGCTACAACTGCAAGGAGGAAGGGCATATTGCCGTAGGCTGTCGTAGGCCCAGGCCAGCCCTTTCGTATACTTCTGACTCAGCCACTAGCGAGGAGCTTCTTAATCCGTACCTTTTTAACCTAACAGTGAACGGAAAGCCGTGCCGCGCCTTACGAGACAGTGGGGCAACCATGGATCTGGTGCACCCGGACTATGTGGCACAAGCAGACTACAACGGCAAGTGCGCATGGATTAAACCAGTTTTGGAAGATGGAAGCATTTGTCTTCCGGTAGCTCGAGTAATCATCACAGGGCCGTTCATAGAAGTGGAGACGGAAGTGGCGGTGTCAGACAAGCTGCCCCCGCAGTACCCCTATTTGTTCTCGAATCGGACCGACCGTCTGCTGAGAGAACATGGGAAAAGTTTTCACGAGGGAACAGTACAAGCCTTGACTAGAGCTAAAGCACGAGCGTTAGCAGCCGAACTAGAGCGGCAAGAACAGAGTTTCACCGGAAGTTCAGCAACACCAGCTGGAGTCAGCGCAGCGGAGCCTGCTATCCCGTCGCCTACTGAAAAAGAAAGAGAGGGGTCAGAGAAGCAGACTAGCGCTTATACAGCGGAAAGGAAATCGGAGGAGGGGCTGCTCGTGTTGCCGGTATCAAAAGCACTAAGCAATGTACTGGGGAAAGTGACAAGAGACGAGCTCATCGAGCAGCAAAAAAGCGATCACAGCCTTAAGAAGATTTGGAACATCGTCAGGGAAGCGGTGGCGAGAAAGAATGTCAGTTTTCCTGTCAAAAATAGCATCTTGTGCCGCCACTACCGGACTGCAAAAGATCGCACGTTCGACCAGATTGTAGTGCCGGCTAAGTATCGGCCTGACATTGTGGATCTCTGTCACGGAGTTGGTTGGACGGGGCATTTAGGAGCTCAGAAGACCAAAGATAGACTCCTAACGGAGTTTTATTGGCCAGGATGCTTCAAAGAAGTTGAGAACCACGTAAGAGCGTGTGACACCTGCCAGAGAGTGGGAGAACCGCACGAGAAGGGAAAGGCACCACTTAAGCTTGTTCCGCTCATTTCGGAGCCATTTCGCCGGCTGGTAATAGACGTTGTGGGACCACTCCCAGTGACAAAGTCAGGCTACCGCCGTTTGTCCAGCAACCAAATTTCCTGAGGCCATCCCAATGAAGGAGCAAAGCTCCGCAGAGGTAGTCAACGCACTACTGTCTATTTTTTCGAGAGTGGGCTTTCCTCAGGAGATACAGTGCGACCAGGGCTCAGTATTCACCAGCGTTCTCACTACGGGATTCCTGGAAAAGTGTGGAATGAAAATAATCCACAGTTCCGTGTACCACCCGCAGTCCAATAGTGTAGAGCGGTGTCATTCCGTGATGAAACGAGTTCTGCGAGCCCTTATCTTTGAAAGGAAGTGTCAGTGGGATGCTTGTCTTCGGGCAATGCTGTTTGCGCTGAGATCGGTCACTCATGAAGCAACGGGTTTCAACCCCGCAGAGCTGGTTTACGGACGGACGCTCAGGTCTGCACTGCGACTTTTGCGCGAAACCTGGGAGTCAAAGAGTACAGACCCTACGGTGGTCGAGTACATTCTGGAATTACTGGAAAGGCTGTGGTGTGCTCGCGACATTGCTGAGGCGAACATGAGAGAGGCGCAAAGTAGAGCCAAGAGCTACTACGATCGAAACGCGAAACTGAAAGCTTATCAGGAAGGCGATCAGGTAATGGTCTTGCGCCTCTCGCGAGCAAATAAATAAGCTGGAGATTCAATGGGAGGGGCCCTTTCGGGTTGTGAAAAAGCTCTCGGACACAAATTATGCACTGGAACGTAAAGGAAGATGCCGAGAGGTTGTCATTTACCACCACAATTTAATGAAGAGTTATGTGGGAGAAGTGCAGAAAGTGAACTTGCCTCTTAACAGCACGGAGGAGCTAACACCTGAAATTCCAGGCTTGGTGGAGGTTGGAAGATCAATGGAGGTTACCGATGTCACGAAAGCCGTAGCACCGGCCGAGGGCTTGACCGAGATGCAGAAAGTCGACTTACGCAACTTGTTGTCAGAACACATCACTGTTTTCTCGGAAAGGCCAGGGCGAACTGAGGTTATCACTCATGACAGTAAGCTAACTTCTGACACCACTGTGAAGTCGAGGCCGTATAGGCTAGCCCCACGACAGCAGGAGATCTTGAAAAAAGAAGTAGATGGAATGCTCGAGCTTAAGCTTATCGAACCTTGCGAAAGCACCTGCATGTCCTCTATGATTCTCGTTGAGGTTCCTAGGAAGGATCCACGGCCTTGCGTGAATTACCGCAAACTTAACGCGATCACGAAGGACCAAACCTATCCTATATCCAACGTAGAGGAGCTGGTGGAAAAAGTGAGCGCCGCTAAATACGTCTCGACTTTGGACTTGGTAAGAGGCTATTGGCAAGTTCCAATGTCTAAACGAGCTAGTGAGTATGCGGCCTTTGTGGCACCGACGGACACATTTAGGCCCCTAGTTCTGAGCTTTCGCCTTAAGAACGCCCCATTTTGCTTTTCAAGGCTAATGAACCGAGTTCTGCAGGGGGCTGAAGGCTACGCTGTTCCCTACTTAGACGACATCGCTATTTATTCCAATACATGGGAAGATCACCTGTACCATCTTAGCGATGTCCTTAGACGTTTGACGCACGCTGGACTGACAGTGAAGCCGGCTAAGTGCCAGCTAGCTCGCGCCGAAGTACGGTACCTAGGGCACGTGGTAGGGCAGGGCAGGAGGCGACCTGACGAGTTGAAAGTAGAGACGGTTAGCGAGTTCCCGCGACCAGAAAACAAGACGGCTATCCGCTCCTTTTTAGGGCTGACAGGGTATTATAAGCGCTACATCCCTCAGTACTCAGAGGTAGCCGCTCCGTTAACGGATGCACTGCGCAAGAAGGCTCCAGAAAAGGTAGTTTAGAGTGCGGAAATGGAGGGCGCCTTCCAGGGGCTCAAAGCGGATCTTGTTAGCTCACCCGTACTGCATGCACCGAACTATGATCGTCCCTTTATTGTGCAATGCGATGCCAGCAACAGAGGCTTAGGAGTAATACTCTGCCAGGAGGATGAGAACGGGAACGAGCACCCTGTGTTGTACGCCAGCAGGAAACTCTCGGTTCGTGAGGAGGCCTACAGTGCTTCAGAAAAAGAATGTGCCTGCATTGTGTGGGCTACCCAAAAATTAGCCTGCTATCTCTACGAAACTTCTTTTGTCTTCGTCACTGACCACTGCCCACTGACATGGCTATCGCAAATGTCGGGAAAGAATCCACGACTACTACGCTGGAGCCTTGCGCTTCAGGAGCTTAACTTCACTGTGAAGTATAAGAAGGGTTCCGCGAACGCCAATGTTGACACATTAAGCAGAGCTTTTTAGCTTTTCTTTTGCTTTTGCTTTCTTTTGTGCTCAGTTGAGGGACGTTTTCCGTAATGGTTTTAAGTGGTCTTTTGAGTAATAGAAGTTTTAGCTATGAGCAAGAGTAGTAGTGTGGTTGTCATTTAAGAAAAAAAAAAGCGTAGGTGCATTGTGGCACATTTGAAAGACCGGCCTGGTTGCCGAAAACTCATTGCCGGCGCTTGCTGGTTCTAGAGGTTGGTCTTTGTGGTTTCAATGGTGTTGGAAGACTGCGGTTACTGTGATTTCTCCTGTGATTTCTCCCAGCGGGTCATTTGCCCCGCCGGATCAGTGCCAAAAGGATAGTCTCGCCACGGCTGGACGGAGGAAGCAATAGAGGCCGACTACACGAGACGGTGCCCACTGATTGACAGCGGCGCCAACTGTGTAGAATGTTGCAAAAGAAGGTTATGGAGCCGCCACTCTATCTCTCGCCTGGGCCACGCATCACGTTGGCGCGTTAACCAGCAGACGACGACGACGGCGCTGGTCAAAGGGCTCTCCCCAGAGGATTCCACGAACTGGCACCTCTCGAAAGGGCGCGCTAAAATCTTCCCGTGGGAACGCAGCGCGAGGCCGGCACCAAAGGGGTCGAGGCGCCCGTGCGTCTTCCGCTCTCCCCCTCCCTGTTCTACGGCAGCGCTGCGACTAGTGGCAAGGGTGTGTGTGTATGTGCAAGCCAGTGTTGTGCCTCTATGAACATACATGACGGGCGTGCACATTTCCGAGGGCGGTACTTCACTGAGAGGAACTTCCACATCACCATTGGTCCGCATTGTTTTGTGTAGTGATCCCCAACCTAGGGACCTAGGGAACGGGGGTCAACAAAAAGGGCGTGCAGCGCCTCGCCCAACTCTCTTCGGTCTTCATCTCGACAACTCACTGCAAAGATGTAAATAAATCTGTTGAGTTTGCTCAAAGCTCTCCCCTAGTCCTTGGCTCGACAAAGCGACGGCGACCGGCCCCGCTACCCGCACACTGCGGTCGCCATGACGCGCTACAATGCGAGGCCGATTTATCATTGCAAACCAGAATCACCATGATGGTAATAGTGAAGAAACGAAGCGCGCCAATGCGCATGCTCGTGCGCGAGCCTCGAGGCAAGCTCTCGAGCGACAGGGCAGTACGACTAACCGCAGAGAGAAGATCAAAAATCAGACCACGCCCCAGTTGCTCGTTCTGGCCCTCCCTGCTTGAGCCTCGTCTTGATGTCATAGTCCTTGGGTGCATTCTGGACTGGGCATCGCCCCACCCCCTCAGGTTGGTCTGGGGCTACGTTCTCTATGGCTGGCTGCTGTTACAGAGCGAGACGCCGTCCCGGGTCTGTTCATGGCAGCTGTCGATACACTGTCCTCGGCATGAGTCCACGCAAATCCTGCCGTTGACTACCATACTGGGATGCCCCTGGCGGCTATCTTCTAGGCCACACCCCAAAATGGACTCCACAAGCACAACGCGCACTGCCTTCTGACAACGAGAGAGCCCGGTTGACCGCGACATTTCCGCTCCAAAAGTGCGATGTGAGGGGATGAACTTTAACAATAACTTCTGTTCCACATAAGACGACGAGCATGTATACATATGTGTGAGTTTATGTAGCGTGTATTTCCGTGTCTGTCTTCGTGTGCGTAAAAGTATCTTTGTCCTTGAGCATTTTCTGTCCTTGTCTGGCTAACCTGCGCCTGCAGTTGCCCACAATTTTCGGCGAGCCTGCCAGGGTACACTGGCTTTACCTTATTGCCGAGAGCCACACAGGCGAGACAAATTTAGAGAGATTGCATGCGATCAGAACGAACATGGGTCTAACGATATCCGCACTACACAGGAATGAGTTGACACAGAGCGCGTTATCGAAAAGAACCTTCGAACGCAAGATCGCAACGAGCAGCGAGAAAGGATAGAGCTGGAGGAAAGACGGCTGCAAGCCGAGGAGTGCATTTTGCAGCTGAAGCTCAAGTTGCAAGAGCAGATGACTAGTTTGAACGTGGGAGAGAGTGAGCGACTGGTGAACGACGACGCTGCGTACCCGGCTATAATGGATAGCTGTAGCCCGCAGAAGCTATTGCCACCGTTCAACGATATGCGAGATGACTTCGACGCATATCTGCAGCATGTTGAGCGCGTCGTGGTGTCTCGGGAGTGGCCTTGGAGCGAATGGGCCTTTTCACTCGGCTTGTGTCTGATGGGAGAGGCTTTATTTGTGATTAGCGGACTGGACTCTGCTTCCGCCTCTGACTATAATCAGATGAAGGCAACGCTGCTGCTACGATTCCAGTATATGGCTGAAATATACCGTGAAAAATTTCGTAAGGCGGAACCAGAGGACAAGGAGACGGGGCTCCAATATGCTTTTCGCATAGCAGGTAATATTGATCACTAGATGAAGCTGGCGAATGTCGAGAAAACATATGACGCTCTTCGCCAGGTAATGAGTTCACAGCAGTTCATGAAAAGATGCCCCCCCCCCCCCCCCCCCACGAGTACTTCTGAAAGAGAGGAATTGTAAGAAATTAAACTCGTTAGTGCAGAACACTGATCGCTTTTCGGAAGCCCAAGGTTTGTTCAATTTGGGCAAAGACAAGCTATGTAAGAAGAGCTCAGCAGATGCTCATAAAACAGAAACAGCTAAGCACCAGTTCAAGGGCCAAAGTCTTTGCTTCCTGTGTAATAAGTCGGGGCACAATGCAGCTGAATGTTGGTCCCGGACAAGAAATAACCAGTCAGCCACAGGCTGGTCGAGTGGCAGGAACAGTTCGTCTGCGGATACAACTCGAACCTAAGAAAAGCAGTTCGTCATGCATGCTGTCGTCCCAAAGAAGCAGGCAACACTGACATACCGGAGAAACGGTATGAAGAGTACGTCATACTCCAGAATGGGGAGACTATCCCGGTCGTGAATACGACATCGACACCAATCTTCTAAGTCAAAGCACGATGCACACTCTCCAGGACAATGTTTTCAACACATCTTGCGCTGCTGCAATACAAGAAATAATCAGGAGAAACACCCGCGCTTTTTGAGCGCCGCGACTGGCTTTTAAATCACACGGTATAATCGAGGACTGCCATTGGCCGCTGCACGCCTGTGCGTGTTGTGAAGCCTACTTGCGGTGTCTGTTTCGTTGAGCAGCACAGCTGACAAGATTTTCTCGCGCATTTATCTCCCTAATGCATGAAGAAAGCCATAGCTCGCGCGATAGCTACGCTGTCAACGTGAAAGCTGTTGTGGTGGCACACTCTGTAGAAAAGAGCTACGAGCAGCTGGTCTAATCTGTAGCTATTCTTGGCTTGCGCAAGCCAATGCATCATAAGTTATTTACAGCTATCGAGCAGAAAGTTTGTATTACACCAACGAATGCCATTTGTGCCAATCTTGCGAGCTCGAGGGAGCTCACAATGATTGAAGTTGGCAGTGACAACATTGCTGTTACGTGTGATGGCACGTGGAACAAACGCGGCCACAAGAGCCACAATGGCATCGGCGCTGCTGAGTCCCTGGACACCTGACTTTGTTTAGATTTCGAAGTCCTGTCGAACTTCTGCCTAGCTTGCAGTAGGCACAAGGCTTTGTCAAATGGAGCGGAAGATGTTTGGCAAGTGTTTCGTGGCCCTGTCTGTGAGCGATATGTCTGTGAGGGGTCAGCTCGAAAGAGCCTTGAGAGACAAACTTATGGTGCTGGTGAATTTTAGTGACAGTGGCCACTACAAGAAGGAGTGTTCTTTTTTTGAGTGCAAATTTTGTCCCATTTATTGATGTCTTTCATAAATAAACATTCAATTCAGGGGCGTAGCCAGGGGGTGGCACACTGGGCATGTGCCCCACCCCCAATTTTTTTCGCATTGGCATGAAAAGCGAAAAATAAGGCGCCTTTCCAGAAATCAAGGTAGTTCCCCCCTTCTCCCCCCAAAAATGTGTAATTGTGTGGCTACGTGCCTGATTCAATTTTAACTTTAAAACTCGCTTTTCTCAAAACACAAATTTTGCCATTTTTTAAATGTGCCCGTTCTTTTTTCGCTACTTTTGGTGCTCGGATCTGCAGAAAATTTCGCCCAAATTTTTCCAAAAGTTCGGGTAATGCAATTATCTTGTGTAAATCTCAATATTTTTATTATATAATAAAAAAGAACTATATGTAAACCTTTACCAGGAAAGGAGAAATTTGGACTTCCCACGTAATAATTTTTCATGTCTAATACATAATATTTCGCAGTATCTAATGAGTTTTCTTAATCCTACACTTTGCTTAAAACATTATGAACCACCAATGGTAAAGAAATTATGAGAATCTATTGATGGAAGTAGGGGGGCAGAAGGCTTATAGTTCTCACTTTGTCATGTTGCAGAACTAAAAGTATAAAACTTGCAAGAAAACTAACTATATATTTGAAATTATATGTTTAAAACAGCTTAAGTTTCATTGCTCTAGGGTGAATATTAAAAAAAAAAGAAGTGTCTTCGAGTACCATCTCCCCTTAAAGGACAAGCTTTTTATGTCAATAGACATTTATGAACCTGAGCTATCAATGGCTCGTATTACTCTACATTAACTATTGAATGCACATAACTTATATAAGACATTTTAATTGACAAAAAATCATAATGTGAGAATTCTCAGATGTCTCAGGCCATACTAACTGCTTGTTTTAGCTTCATTAATAACACTCGCTCTCTGGATTTCGTGTCGACCGGTCGTGCCCCCGCGATCTCCAACTACAGCGTAGCTCTGGCCAACTGGGCTCCCCCTACGCCATCTCCTGCCGCCGACAAGAGCTCTCGCTGAGCGGTGCCCTGTCCTCGGACTCCTGTGACCGTGTCCATCTTTCCCATCTTCTCTCTACTTCCGTCGCTCGCTGTCCCTGCGCCTCGCTCTCTGCTTCTTCTCTCTATATATACCTTTTAATCCTACCCCCATCCTTTGTGGGCTACTGTTGAGGTGCCGCACTCTGATGCAGACAGTTAGGGGGGCTCGCTTTTCTCTTCATTCCCTTTAAGAATCACATAAGAAGAAGAAGCTTTGTAATAACTGCACAGGCAATATCAAGTTTTAAAGGAGATACTTTCACCCTTCACCTGTTAAGGGCAAAATTTCATCTTGTCTGACTACCGGAAGTATTAAAAGTCTGGCTATCAGAAGTACCAAAAACATGATGTTGCCCAAAAGTAACAAAAACAAGAAGTTGCCCAAAATAGGTTTTAAGAAAAATGTATTTTAAAGGTTATAAAAAAGCTCATCTATATAACAAAGATCTGTTTCTTTAAAACGATTTCTTCCATCATGAGAGCTTGGCAATCCTTGTTATTTTGAGCATGTGGCTTTAATGAACTCCTCATGCAATATGAAATGGCAAGCAGCCAGGTGAACTAAGACATTAGACAATGAGCTCTCTAACATCGATTTCACCTATTTTGAGTTTGATTAGAATCTTGTTTGTTTTTGTTATTGTAATGATATCTTGTTTGTTTTTGTTGCTGTTGTGAAAGTAGAAAAACCAAACTTGTGAGTGTAAATAAAAATGAAAAATAAGTAAGTTTGTGTAAAATTTGCCTTTTTAAACCTTTATCTCCCCTTAAGTCACTGGCTCGTTCAATAAACAATGCTATCCATTTTTATCAATAAAACATTACACAGGCTTTGACAAGCACCACTCAACTCTGTGATGCCAAGGTTTGGGACTCTCATGGTGGCATCAGTAAGCACCTTTCCTTTTTGTGCATTTCCTGGCCTTCCAAGCAACCTCTTACAGCAACGGTGATATATTTGGCATTGTGGAAGGGCAACTTACCGACACAACTGAAATCAGTTTTCTCTTTTGTCCTTTTGAGGACAGCACAAGATAGAGAATTGAGATATACTGTATGTACACACGCAATGGAATTAGCAAAAAAAATTTAAATAGAATGATGGTAACAAAGAAATAGGCCCACAAATTATTTTTGAAGCAGTAATGTAAGCCTTTCACGAAGGCAATTGGACCGTATAGTGCACTCTTGAAGGATGATGGACAGGAAACAAAACGAGACGGGCAAACTGGAGCACTAACTTTGATAGAAGTTCACTAAACTTAATTATAACTGCATTCAATTTCAAGGACAAACTTGAAGTTAACGCTCTCTGTTACTTTCTTTTTCTTGTTCACAGCTGTTTTTTTTCTTCATATCTGCTACAGCTTATCAATGGGTGCATCTGCCCACAGTATTAAGTGAGATGTCCATATTTCCTGACAAGCTTATAGAACATAGAAACCATAGGAGTTGCGCAACTGAACAGGACACATGAGAAGGATATGATGATGAGCGCAGGCACACACTAACAACTGATCTTACTGAAGGAAGATCCCCTCTTTTATAAAACAACATGCAGCACAGGGGCACCGTCACAACACTCAAACCAGGATTGCCACCGACTTTCGAGAGAAATTTGCCGAATGAGCGAAATGTCGCCAAAGGTCGCCATTTTTCTTCAAACTTTGCCAAAAAAGTCGCCCCTCTACATATGTGTGGTGGGCGTAGTCATAAAAATTCTTAATTGTGTATAGCCCCATAAAGTACGGTACCATCGATAAGTACAGTACATCGATAAATCATACTGACGTTTTTCAAAGCCTGGGCCAGTCACATCACCCACTTAACCATTGGAGCACTTAGGGCATGTTTGCACTAGCAGCATCCCTGAATGCATGCTAGCGCCTCATAACAAAAGTTTGTGATGGTTTCAGTTGCAACGAATACAGGATGAAGCAGTCACTACAACAAGAAAAGAATGGCATGCGTAGACTTCCTGCAGATTTAGAGAATTGCATTTCAGTGGAATTATGTGTCTGATAATCAAATAACTTAATTACAAAACAAATACATTCGAAGGTACTGCGTAACCATTGCAATGCCCGCACCACGCTTTCTGTGTGGTCGTGCTTACACTATACATTCGCCTCACTGCAGTTTCTGAAGGCTGCCAATGAAGCCCGACTTCTTGGTCCACCCGAAAAGTACGTTAACAACAAATTTACACTCTACATACCAAATTAGGGGGTGCTACAGCAGTGAAGTCAACAAGTTATTCACGACAGTTGGAGCTGTGGGCGGAACATGCGGCCTATAGCTCTCACCTAGTCCCTTCAGAAGTGATACTTCGAAGAAGCTTAAAGCTATCAAAGCCCCTAAAAATGCAGTATAAGACCATCACCTCGCGACGCGCAAAGCAGTCCACTGACTTAAATTTTACTGGGTGGTTGCTGGCGGACGCACCAGTGTTCCAGTGCCTCCAGGATCTAGGTGAATTAGGAGACACGCACGAAACAGGATAGACGTACTAAATCGTGAGTAAATTGAATCTACTTTAGAAAGGTCTAAAACGACATAAAATAGAGAAAAAAATGTTGTCGCCCATACTTTTGAAGACACTGAGTATAAAATACATAACTCGTCAAAACCTGAGCCAAAAATCGCCAAAAATTAACCATGTCGCCAGTGATAATCTTAGGTCGCCACAGGTCTCTCGATTTCGCCCATTTGGCGAAAAGTAGCCACCAGTGGCAATCCTGAACCAAATGCTAGAGGTATATTTTAGAAGGAAAACAGGGGAGGAGTACGTGATCAACACTTACGTTGCGCTGCACAGTGCTGAAATTGAATTCCTATCGCCCCTTGTTTTGACATTTTTTAGTTGCAGTAATGGTGCGCCTGCACAGCATATTAATGTACGAAAGTATGGATCTTCCTTCAATAAAATCAGTTGTTAGCGTGTGCCTGTACTCGTCTGTTCCTTCTCGTGTGTCCTGTTTAGTTGTGCAACTCACTATGGTTTCTATGTCAACAAACCAACTCGTCAAACAGTGAGCTCTTTTAAAGCTCATAGAAGTTTCTGTGCAACACATGATACATTCACGACTTCATTCTTCCCAACTACTAATATGCAATCGCAATGCTTGATGGCTTAAACTTGCCCCATTGATGATTGTAAGGAAAAATGCTATGATTATAATCATCAATCCGCACCTGAAAATCATAACCCCCTTTTGAACAGGAAACCTGGATTTTCGCCTCGGTACAACCCTAAGGAGGTTAAAACATTTCAAACTAAAACTCACTGCTTAAGAGGGTCTGTGTCAATGGGAGTCCCAGTGGGAAGCTGGAGGTAAAGAAATAGCTTCTCAATGTCTGTAAGCTGGCTGACATCTTCCTGCAAATAACGTGAAGGGAGAAAGCAATCACATTTTGTAAAAAACGTATTACATTTGCATCGCACACGCCTCTACAAATGACTACAGTCCGGCATTCCATCAAATCACAGAGAGTATACGGTGAATAAAAGCACCAGGCATGCCTATATCGCCTGAAGACTTGTCAACCTTACGATTCGAAAGTCACTATGACCAGAAACTAAACACAAAAGCTTTGCAATAACACCAACAGTTTTTCACAATTTAGTACATACGTCAGGAAGTCTTCACAGGCAAAGTAAACTTGAATAAGCTTAATGCTTAAATTTCATAGTATGTACTCTCTCGGTCGCACTTACAAACCAACGAAGCACTGCATCAGTAGTAGGGTCATGCGATGCAGACCATGTCAAACATAAACCTATCTGTGCAACAGCTTGCATGGAGAGATCCCTGATGTGTTTTATACACCTTCACGACACATGTGTCCATGGCATGTTCATACAGTAGTGTGCATGTGCTAGCTGTTCTGTCACCGAATCTTGAAGGCACCTTTTAACTAAATAAAATTTGTTTGGTTTTATTTATATATTTTAGCATAGTTTATATCTTTATTTTATTCCTTAGTTTCCTTTTCATCTAATCAGAGTGCCTGCGGATATGTCCGTACAAATAGGGCACTCTGCTCCAACACTTCTCGCTCTTTGAGAGGCTTCTAATGATTGGGCACAAAAATATCCCTCAGAATGCTTCACAAGAATGCTGTCAACAGAAGTGCTGTTACAATGCCACAGCTACAGTGACTTGCACTATGAACAAATTAAAGTTTCAAGAAGTTTTTCTAATGCAATTTTCATGTGGCTTCAGCTGAAATTTTGGAGGCCAATTACACAGTGTTTCTGCAAAACAGGCAGCGGTGTCATGAGTGGACTAAAAAATTTCAGTGTGTCTGAAAAAGCAGGCTCTACAAAAATTATTTGGTGACTGTATTTGCATTTGCTTTAAAGGAGTCATGTCCTGAAACATAGGTACGTACAAACCAGCAAAATATTGATTCCACCGAAATCGTAAATGTTTCGAAAATTGAGTCTCTTGTGATAAATCCATAACTGTCCAGAGGTAAGCTCTGGACTAAAGTGCTTCCTTGTTTGGGCTTGAATTTTATATGCATGTATAATGAACTACATTAGGCAATTAATTAACAATGGCAACTAAGTACTGATTAAGCACATTAATAAACACTAAATGATGTCCTTTGTTAATTGCATGTTTTGTCTCAAACAAATCAGGAGTACAGCAACTGGAACTATAAACTTTGAAACAAATGGTACTCAATGTGGCACATTCCATTAACCCCATTCTTCAAATTGATAAAGAGTTTACAAAGGTGGAGGCTTCGTGTTATAACTCAGCTTCAACCAGTAACTAAAACTCTGGATTTTCTTTAAATGTTGGAAAACTGCTGTACATGTCATCTGTGGTGATGACAGACAAGGCAGTGACAACTTGGCAATGATGACTTCGCCACAGTGGCTGTGTGTCACCGATTATCATTGATAAGAAAAAAAAAAACTTCATTATGCTGATCCCGCAAAAAATGCGTTCATTGTTCTATTCATGCTTAATCTGCATACTTTTCGTCTGATATTTGTTTCATCTGCTCATCTGTTTAGTTCTACCTGTTTTTAACCTATTTTGGATGAAATATGGGGAAATATTGTATCAATGAGTGGTAAGAGATCTTACACCCGCAAATATCTACAGAAAATAATAATAATGATAATAAAACCGCAGTTAAAGTGTGTCAACAAAAAAATATTCATTAGGTTATGTTTACATAAAATTACAGACATTATTTTAAAGACATTCACAAGTTATCTGGTGGTATTAACAATTAGTTCATGAAATTTTGTTTTTTATCACTTTTTGGCCTACAAGATGTACTGCTAGGAAAAGTGGGGAGATGATCTAAACTCCAATCAAAAGTTTTTGAAGAAACCCGAGGTTTCGGAACCCACTTGGTTACTTCGTCAGGGGAGACTGCAGGACTAAGTAGCAGCTGCGTTTTCAAAGCACTCGCGAGGCGGATAATGACCCCCGCCCTTTGTATCGAGACAAAGCATTTTTTTTTTCGTGGGGAGAGGGTCATGCGCTAGTGGCAGTCGAGGCTGAGAAGAAAGAACTTGGTGGCTGCTGTGACCGAAAGTAAACAGTCGTTCACTAGGTCTCGACCCCTTTGTTGTTTCCTATCGCGACAATATTTTGTCTTCTGTAGAATGCGCCACGGGTGGAACCCGCAAGTCATGCTTGGTGGCAGATCACCATGACATTTGTTTTCCAAAGTGTTTAATGAAAGAGAACAGCAAGTAAATAAAAAGGACAAGAAATGACTTGCCTATATTGATTCCGTGGTCTTACCAACAATGTAAGTGCCATGTATGAATATAACCTTTAAGTTTATCGCAAGACCCGACGGTTGCATGACTAATGCCGGTAACCTTTTGCAGTAAAGTTTATTGCAAGATCTGACGGTTGCACGACTAATGCCAAGCGGTTTCAGAACAGCTTACTCTGAAAAGCGGCTGTTGAAAAGTAGAAGTTGTGACGAGCAAGGCCGAAAGCCCAAATGCCAAAGAACTCTCAAAGCTAATAATATATAAGCTAAATCTAAAGTAAGTACAACCTGTACTTTGTATGGACACATCAGATTTGCTTTGAACTTGATAGTTATTAAGCACTTTTTCGTTAGTGGTTCAGGATCAGTCCAACCATTTAATCTTAATAAGGATTTCAGTGAAAGACTGAATTCACTAAGAACAATCTTACTCTCCAAAAATCATGGGAAATTCACCACAGAAACTACCAACAACACACAACAGAAAAATGGCAAATTGGCACTTTTTACATTCCAGGCTCTTGCGAATCAAGAGCCTGGAATGCTTTTTTTTGTTTCGATCTGCTGGCCATTCAGCGCGTGACCTTCCAATTTGTGGCTATCGCATTCATCGCTTCGCCTTTGTGGCAGAGCTGTGACTTTTTTTTTTAATACACATTACCATGAGGTTACTACAGGAATGGGGTAAACTCAAACATAACAGAAAACATACACAACATAAATATTGTGCCAGTAGGTGTTCATAGTTTTTAGAAATTCCCCTGTTGATAACAAGGGATGAGTCTATGCTTGAATATTGAAGCTCTAGTGTTGACGGGTGGAACGCTGATGGGGCTGAAAACTAGCTGAAGGTTCTGCAAACTTCACAGTAATGTGAAAATGAACAGCATGGAATGTGTAGAAAAGTGAAGGAATAATACCAGCAAGAAGTGTTTTGTCCAAGATTGAGCGACGTCTTCAATTTTGAAAAAGCTCAAGGCACAGGATAACACACTCTAGAATTTGCATGGTATCCCTTAATTACAAAGTGTGACAAGTTTGTGCTATTTATGTTGTTTAGAAAATTATAATATTATACAAATATGTATTTTATAATACACTTCCTGTACACTTCCAGTGCTTAGGATGTATATTATATTTCTTGAATGGTATTAGTACAGTTATTTTCACAAGTTACTGAGTCAAAAGTGATGCTATGGCCACCATACACGAGAACTCGTAGTCGTCAACAATAATTTTTTCTAATAAGTCATCACAAACTACTGCATGATACCAGAGAAAATTTGGTTGAGGCTCTGCTTGTACCACTGATGAAACTTAAAAATGCAATGTTAGCGGAATAAAACTGTTCCATCGTTCCATCCTTACATCGAGACAGCTCGTACATGTTGTTGAACAAAGCTGTACAAAGATTCACTCATCAGAAGAACAAGCCTGGATTGGAACCACCACCACAACTATTTGGGGTGACTAACATGCAAGTATTAATCACTACATGCCTTTTTACACACTGTGAAACATCTCCATTAAGTGCAGATTCTTCACATTGGTTCGCACACGCTGTTTCAACGTCCTCTTCACTCTTGTCGCCGTTTCCTTATCATGACAAATGGAATGGATCTTATCGAAGGTCAGCTAAACTCACCTGCATGCTTCGTAGTTGCTCTGTGCGCAGTGTTTTGAGCGTTAGTGAAGCATGCACAGATAATTATGGGCGACTTCATACCATAGGTCACTCGCGTCACATTTTTCAGAGTCGTAGCATTTCTTTCGTGCTGTTTCCCAAGATCATCATGAATGTTCAACTACCAACCAAAGGCTAGAAAACAGCCGTGTAACAAGCACAAAGGTAAAGCTGCCCAACGAAAATAAAGGCAACAGGGCAAAGCCTGATGCAAAAAAACCATAGAGTTTCCTAAAATTAACCAGAGGGGACTCTGGCGCTGCGATCTTTCAGCGATTATGGAAATGATGGTTAGTACACGGATTTGCCTAGTCTTCATACTTACGGGCAGCGAATCGCACTTGCGGCTTCGTTTACTGCAGGTTTCGGTTTCGTTTTAAAAGAAAGAACGTATCCTTTACGATTTCGTGCCCCGATTTGAAATGGTAAGTGTAAAAGAACAAAGCGGTGAAGCGCAACTGCTGAACATTTGTTTATTTCTGTTTCATGAGAAAACAGCTCTAAGCCACACAAACACACACGTAGCCAGAAGCAGGCCAGAAAAACGAAGATTAGACAAATCGGTGTACTACCCATCATTCCCATGCTCGCTGAAGCGCCATGCATTGCAGCTCCCATTACACTAGTGCCAGAGTTCCCTCTAGTGTATATTAAGAAACTCTACGCAAAAAACAAGAACCAGGCGATCATGATGCCAACAGGGCTATCACACATTTGAAAAGAGTGGGAGGATAGGAAAATACGCGTGTATTCTCATGATGATGATAGTGGCAGGTACATGATGAAATTTTATACGTTATTCTGAGGCATTTGGTGTTCCGAAATTCATAGTAGTGAAATATATTCACATTATCTTAATGAACATTCAAAGAGAATTTTTCAAAAAAGTGATGATAAAGTTCTATACGTTATTCTGAAGCATTTGGTATTCCAAAATTCATAGTAGTTCAGTAACTAAATGAATATTCAGAGAGAAAGTTTTGAAAAAGTTGTTAGCCTGAAAAAGCCCTTCATCCGAGGTTCACAATATTGAGATTTGGCTGTACTCTGAGGTAGAATCACCACCCATCTATTGTTTCCACGTCATTCCTGGATTACTATGCTGCTTCTTACAACAAGAAAATTTTTTTTCTGCAATGATAGAAAGAAAAACTTGGAGGATGCTTCTTTGCCTTCAAAAAAGGGCCTTGCAGCAGCAGCGGCAACAACATGCTCAGAAACCCGTTCCACTTTATACTTCAGGTGGCAACCATCCTACTGGGCTGCATCGATACCTGCTGGTGCTGCGTTGGAGGGGGATCGTCTAGCGTGATGGTGCTGCGCAGTCTTCAGCCGTACATCGCCGCACGTGGAATGTTCCCTCGCGTCGACGCTTATGCTGATCCCTTCGTCACTGCACTGACATATCGGCCGACGTCGGTGACATCATTCCACGTGACTGAGAGCGTCCCTATAAAAGCAGCGCCTGGACTATGCTGCGACAGTGGGCCTTGCAGCAGCAGCGGCAACAACATGCTCAGAAACCCGTTACACTTTATACTTCAGGTGGCAACCATCCTACTGGGCTGCATCGATACCAGCTGGTGCTGCGTTGGAGGGGGATTGTCTAGCGTGATGGTGCTGCGCAGTCTTCAGCCGTACATCGCCGCACGTGGAATGTTCCCTCACGTCGACGCTTATGCTGATCCCTTCGTCACTGCACTGACATATCGGCCGACGTCGGTGACATCATTCCACGTGACTAAGAGCGTCCCTATAAAAGCAGCGCCTGGACTATGCTGCGACAGTGGGCCTTGCAGCAGCAGCGGCAACAACATGCTCAGAGACCCGTTCCACTTTATACTTCAGGTTGGTGTTTATCTCCCTGACGGGTGTTATCGTAGCGATGACCGCTTTTTGCTGTTGCTGCCTTGCCCACTGCGCCTGAAATGTTTTTTTGGTTGCGTGAGTGTTTTAACGAAAGATCTACTAGATTGCGGCGATATAGAATCAAATCCTGGCCCTACAGAAAAAGAAATGCTGCGTGATTTGTTAGCTGGCCAGGGTAAAATGCAGTCTTCGATTGATGCCATCACGGTATCCCAGGCAGACATTGAGCGAAAAATGTCTGCTCTGGCAGACCGAGTTGATGGCATAGAAAAACAGCTGTCGACAATGAACGCATTGTCAGGAACAGTAAAAGAACTTGAGGCAAATAATGTGAAATTGTCAAAGCAGCTTACAACACTTGAAGCAAAAATAGATGAGCTTGAAAACAGAGGACGCAGGAATAATCTGATAATATACGGTCTAACTGAGATACGCACCGAGACTACGGAAACACTCACAAAGGCCGTAAGTGACGAAGTTTTCCAACTCAAACTTGGCGTATCAGTCAATGGTATTGAGAGAATCCACAGACTAGGTCAAAAGGCTGAGAACAAAGTACGACCGGTTATAATAAATTTCCTGGATCATCGCGAAAAGGTGTCTATCCTGAAGGCAGCCTATAAATTAAAGAACAGTGACCTATCCATATCTGAAGACTTTTCTAGGCGAGTTAGAGATATCAGGAGGCAATTATGGCAAACATCAACTACCGAAAGGGCCAAAGGCGCGAAAGTCAAGCTCTCGTACGACAAACTAATTCTTGATGGGGTAACGTATGGGTGGGACGACATTAAAAAATCCCGTTACCGCATTAAGAACAAAATTAGAGACTGACAAAACATCCCACATGACACCTCGCTTAAAATTCTGAATATTAATTGCCAAAGTGTTGTAAACAAGGCTGTTGAGTTAGAAGGGGTTCTGCTCTCACAGAATCCTGACATAGCTTTCCTAACTGAAACATGGTTAACAGATTCGATCTATGACAGCGAAGTGTTTCCACCGGGTTTCAGTGCATATAGAAAGGATCGCAGCTCGAAAGGAGGAGGTGTATGTATTCTGTTTAAAAAGGGGTTAAAATTAATTAAAATGCCAGATGTGCCTAATGCCGAATGTATCTTTTGTAAGGTCAATCATGGTAACACTAGATATGTATTGGGTGCTTTATACAGATCCCCTGGTTCTTCAGTCAATAGTATCGATGAGCTAAAAAAATATATGGAAAATTATGTAAAGCCGGGTGACCGAATAATCTTGGCAGGTGACTTTAATCTGCCAGGTGTTGATTGGCCAACAATGACACACATTAGTCGCTGCGATGCTTCCGCAGATACCATGATAGACATTGCCTTTCAACATGATTTATCACAGGTAGTTGAAAGTTACACAAGGATTCAAGGCAGCTCGAAATCAATTCTAGACCTTGTCTTTGTTTCTGGAAATATAACACGTGATTGCGTTTGTGACATTGTCCCCGGTATTTCCGATCACGTTGCTGTAGTGTTAACCGTGTCAAATCTTTCTGTCGGTGAAAAACCTAAGGTGACTACTT
Organism: Rhipicephalus microplus; assembly: GCF_043290135.1. Lineage (NCBI taxonomy): Eukaryota > Metazoa > Arthropoda > Arachnida > Ixodida > Ixodidae > Rhipicephalus > Rhipicephalus microplus. Next base: position 147,324,791 of record NC_134703.1, on the reverse strand, counting down.
TTTATAACTTTTGTAAAGCCGATGATGAGTCGATACTCGATATCCTTTCTTTTCATTTTGATGATTTTGCCGATAGTGATGATAGTGTAAATGATCTTTGGATTAAGTTTACGGGCATTGTAAGCAAAAGCATTGAGCGTTATGTCCCAACCAGGTGTAAAAAGCCCAGAACCAAGAACCCGTGGATAACTAGGGAGACATTGAAATTGAGAAGGAAGGTAAAGCGATTAAAAAAGAAAAGTAAAACTTATTGTGCTGATTTCAGTTGTCAAGAAAGAATTGCAGAATTGACATCTCAAATTAAACTTAAGGTTATTTCAGATAGAGTCCTTACCTAGCTTCATTACTTCATCGCCAGAGAAGTTTTGGAGAACAATTTCTCCTAAGTCAAATGAATGCGAAATATTTGATGACAATGGCAGAGAGATAAGTGATCATGAATCAATCGCGAACCTTTTTAATGAACACTTCAGATCTGTTTACACTGAAGACAATGGTACCTTGCCAACTTTTGATGTCTCCTTACCTCCCATGTCTGATGTTGTTATCTCGGAAAGGGGTATCTTAAACATGTTACTGAAACTAGACACGAAAAAATCACCTGGCCCTGATTGCACGAAAAAATCACCTGGCCCTGATTGCATACCCAATGACTTTTTAAAAAGGTATGCAGAATGGACATCAAAGTATTTGTACGTGCTGTTCTGTAAATCATTACTCGATGGTGAACTACCGCATGATTGAATAACTGCCCGAATTAAACCATTACACAAAAAGGAAAACAAAAACCAGGTCGGTAACTATAGACCAATTTCATTAACTTCAACATGTTGCAAAATATTAGAACATATAATACACAATCATATCATAGAGTTTCTCAACAAACACAATTTCTTAACTAGACATCAGCACGGATTTAGAAAAGGTTTTTCAACCTGCACTCAGCTAGTTGAAACCGTACATGACTTTGCGAAAAGTATTAACCACGGCAAACAATTAGATGCTATTTTTAAGGACTTCGCCAAAGCCTTCGATAAGGTTTCCCACAAAAAATTACTTTTTAAATTAGAGAAAATACTTAAAAACAAAAAGTTAATGGGCTGGCTCTCTTTCTACCTAACTAAACGACAACAACTTGTTTCTTTTCGCGATTGCAACTCAAAATATGTAATGGTTGGTTCTGGCGTTCCCCAGGGCTCAGTTCTAGGGCCTCTGCTGTTTCTTTTGTTCATTAATGATATTGTAGAACAAATTCCTGTTAAAGTGAAACTTTACGCAGATGACTGTGTTTTGTACTCTGAGGTTCATAGCACATCCGACCAACTTCTGTTAAATCAGGCATTTCAAAAAGTAGCCTCCTGGTGCGAGGAATGGCAGATGGTCGTTAACTTTGATAAAACTGTTTTTATGCGAATTACACACATGAAAAAACCTTTGCATTTCAGATACAATGCTAACAACACCTTTTTGACTGAAGTCACTAATTATAAGTACTTGGGGCTTTACATATCGAATGATCTCTGCTGGAACAAACACATTACACATGTAACGGCCAATGCAACTTACAAACTGTTTTTTCTATGTCGTGCTCTCAAACTATCCACTCCTTCTGTCCGCCTTTTAGCGTACAAATCAATTGTTTTACCAATATTAGATTACGCCGCTATTATATGGGATCCTTTTACTAAGACTAACATTAACAAATTAGAAAAAGTGCAAAAAAGAGCAGTTCGTTTTGTCTACAATAATTTTTTGAGGACTTCTGTTACTGACCTATTAAGCAGAGCTAAACTTTCACCTTTATCATTAAGATACCGTAACTCAAGGCTTAAGTTTCTGTACCAACTAATTAACGGCCAATATCAAGTAGACATAGCCGGTATTTTTTCTTTTTCTTCTGGCTACTCTACCAGGCAGAGACATGACCTCACCATAACCCCCTTTCCCACACGCAATAATTGCTTTAAGTATTCATTTTTTCCTCGCACTATAGTCGAGTGGAACAAACTAACTAATGCAATTGTTTCAGCACCCTCATTGGCAGTGTTTTCCTCGGAATTAGAAAGTGCACTAACCAGTTGAATTGTTAAATAGCATTACATACCACTGTACATGCTTGTATAATTGTAGTCTCCTATTTTTTATTGTATGTTATTGCCAGTTGAAGTTTGTATTTGCCCTATACACATTGTATAACCTGTATATATTATATGTCATTGTAGTTGCCATTTGTTCATGACTAACTTCATGTACCACCCTGCTAAAATCACCAAATGGTGATTGCAGTATCTGTAAATAAAGTAAATAAATAAATAAAAGTAGAACGGGGTAGCATAATTGGGACCGATACGCATTGCCCTCTCAACTGCTAGCCTGGCTTTGGTTTTTTCGTTCATAGACAAGATGATTTTTCGTTCACAATCAATGACGTAGATGCTGACGTTGAGATAAAAATTTCAGCGAAACAGGCTCTTTCTCGCTATCACATTAAAAGTTACCATTACAGCCCAATTTTTCCTCTCCAGAGTCGTTGCTTATAATGTGCCTTGCCGCACGAAAAAACATGGGCCAACATAAATGTTAGTGTAAATTAATGTATACAACCTTCAAACAGCTGGTATTGTTGTGAGCAGTGCATTCAAGTAATAACAACAACAGCAGATTCTGTGCCTTATAATTAAATGTCATCCCCTCTTGTGAGGCTAATTTTGACACGAAAATAACAATCAATCTTGAGAATAATTTTGTTGTTTTAGTCAACATGTCTGCTGAGGGCCATCTGCCATTGATGTAATATTCCCAAAAGAAAATGTACATATAGTATAGGAAATATATGAACAATTCTTGTAGAGTAAATTCAAACCCAAACTGGTACAAAAAAGAAGCTTCTGAATGAAGGCTTCTCTTTCATGTATCGTGTTATGTGCTGTAATCTTTAACTTCTTCCTGTCATTTAAATAACAAAAAGCTTTATGAGTACAAATAAATGAACACTATAAGTAAACAACATGTAAAAGATAAGATAATAGATGTGCTAGGCATTTCTGCATGACTGTGCCTTCTCATCTATTAACAGATTAGGGAGTGCAAGAAATACTTTGAAAACTATTTTTCCATACTTTCTTATTCCTGGATATGTAAATAGCATATTGTTTTAACAAAGTGTTTTACCTAGTTTCCAGTAAAAATTTGGTCTTTCTGCCTTTATTACAACTTACTGAAACATCTCTTCTGTTTCAAACACTTGCTCACTGTCCAATGTTTCCAATGTATTGGTTTCTCCTAGGAGAGCCAAGTTTGGGGCTGGATGGCTTGAATGTGAATTAAAACACTACTACCAATCAAGAATACAAAGTAGGGATGTAGATGACAAGTGATGTCTGCATCTTTTTCAGGCATTTATGTTGATCAGCACATGTCACTTCAGTGTAGTTTACACTAATCAATCAGACGGTACCATTTCTGTCTCAACACAGTTCTGGGATTATCCCATCTATTGGTATCATCATCATCATCTTGTGTCCACTGCAGGACTCCCCATTATCTCCAGCCCAGCTTTCCCTGCATGAGCTAATTTCATTTTATACCAGCGAATTTCTCAGTTTCATGATTTCGCTCAACCCTCTACTATCGTTGCCTGCGCTTTCCCTTTTGTGATCCATTCCATTACTCCAACTCACCATCCATTGTCTGTCCCTCTCGTGATGTGCCAGTCTCTGTCCATTTTTTCCCTCTCAATAATATCAGCCAAATTATTGACTATCCCTCTTTTTTCTCTAGACTGTAGTCGACTCTGTTGTCCTACAATCCCCTAATCTTAAACCAGTCATTTCTCATTCAACCTCATACAGGCATCACACGGAAACTTTTGATCACCATCTGGGGCAATCTGGATCAGGCTCAATCTGAAGCAGGTGTTGCTACACTGTGTTAAGTAATCGCAATCAGGACTGTCAGAGATCAAGACAATTGCGATATGGCTCCATGATCGCAATTCGGCTCTGTTATCACGATTTAGCTAAAGTCTGTGCCAAACTCGATTTTGATTAGGCTGTACTGTGTTGCACAGACAAACTTGTTATTGAGACTAACACATGCGATCTGGTTCGGTCCACTTCATGATCGGAATAAGTGCCCATGCGACACTGGTATTACGTTGCCTTGTCATCAACTAGTGGTCAAGTTTCTTTGTTAATCTCATAGCTTCTGCCTCACACTAGAAATGGTGAAATGCAACAGTTTTACATTCTTTTGCTTTAGTGACAGCGGCAGGTTGCTGGCCCCCGAGTTGAAAATGGTGAGCACTTCATATATATATATATATATATATATATATATATATATATATATATATATATATATATATATATATATATTGTAATGCGACATATAGACACAACGCCTGATCGTTGCCCGGTTGTTCTATTATCTGCCTTCGTCTTCCTCTGCTCGAGAGTGAAGCCTCTCAAGCGCATGCCCGCGCCCCAATGGCGCTCTCATCTTTACAATATATATATACATGCGGCCACATAAATAAACTCATCGCAGGCACCAAATGATAAGTAGTGCATTACACGCCACAACAAATTATTACACTGAATTTCCTCGGTTTTAAGTCGCATGGTTGAACCTTAGTTGTAGCGATATTTTAACGGAAACGTAATGCAAACACAATCGCGTACTTTGTAAACATGACCATTCAATCAATGTCTCACGTTACATGAAAGCATGCGTGTAGAAATCCAGAAGTGAATTTGTTTAACCTAGCTTCTAACAACATAGCACTGTTTTTTTAAAAAAAATTTTATTTGTGTTGTTCCACCAACAGCCATTCGCAAACATCTGGCAGCACACACAAGATTATACGTACAAACAGGTAGACATGTCAAAACACATAACTCGAGGATTGCTGCAATTTTTTTATCAGCTAGCTATCGCACAGTACTTGATCTCTGGTCCCTTTTAGCAACATTTCTTTCTCGGTTATCAGAAATAGAAGATATGAGGCAAAACCGCATTTTTTGTGAGTCAGGATTTATAGGAAGGGGTGTGTTAGTCAACAAGACAATATTGGTGACAAACGTAATGTTTTCAGACATACCTGGGGGTAATAAAAAAAACGTTTCATTAAAAAAAATAAAACATACAATAACGGCTGTAAATTTCCCAATTGTCATGTAACGTGCTGAGGGGAACATAAAACTAATAACCAAAGTAATATGCACTACACAATGATGACAAGAGTGCAATATTCATAACTAATAAATAAGCCAATTTATTGCAGACATTCGCAGCTGATATCTTTGTGTTGAAGCATAGGCACTTGAGTATAAATTTGTTAAAAGTCCCGTTTTCTAAGAGGACATTATTTTTATGATACCTTACTATGCACAGAGGGGGAAAAAATGTGAAAACAAGTCTTTCCGAATTCAAAAAAGAAGATGAGTTTTGGTTCAGATTGATTGATATGTGGGGTTTAACATCCCAAAACTGCCATGTGATTATGAGAGAGACACCATAGTGGAGGGCTCCAGAAAGCTTTGATTCAGAGTCAACACTTATGTTGACAGGCAAATGCCGACTTCTTAAATGATCAAAGTTAAAACTGCAAGGCATATGTATGCCGGGAAAGTACAGTTAGGGGAATAGTTAACCAAATAGACACTAAAATGAAAGGTTTGTTACGAAATAGCCTTACATACAAACAAGCATTTTTTCTCTTAAAACTGTTGAAAAAGGAGGCGTGCTCACTGCTGTGTGTTTTAGCTTGTAAGTTTTCGGCAAGACTGCACCTTTTGATCTGAATCATTCGACGCAATACTTGGTAGCATCTTTAGCCTTGCGACTGCCAATAAAAAAATCATGGCAGCTTCGCCCTAGTGGGGCCAACAAGTGTGAAGGAAGTGCAGAGGACCTGGGTAGTCTTTTCTGTTTTTTCTTTCTTTCCTTTTTTTCTTTAAAAATTTTGTATTTATTTATTTTACAATACTGTCAACTCACAAGTGCAAGTTAGATCAAGGTCATGCAGCACACTTGTACAAACAGTCCCCCAAGGTCTGTTCAAATTTTCACAATTCATTTCGTTCAACCGCACGCACCCGCAATTCACCCCACATTTCAATCGTGCTAGAAAAGAAGGCGTATCTGAACCTATCGGTACGAGTCCCGTGCGCTTCAATTGGCCTGTCGTGGTTTGCTTCTTGAGCTCTGTTTACCTGGCGGTAGCAAGTACACTGCTTCGCTAATATTTAGTTGACCCTTCAGTATTTGAAATAGTAGCTTCCGACAATTTTTCTGCCTGCACATTTCTGACTAATGCAGGCCAGAATAATGAAGCATTTCTGTAATAGACTCTGTCCTTCGATACCGGGAGCATATAAACCGTGCGCACCTCTGAAATTTTAGTGCTTTTTTAAAAATAATAGTGATGAGGGCTCCATACTACCAAGGCGTACTCAAGAACTGATTTTTCTATTTTTTCTTGATATCCCCCTTTCCTTCTTTCTTTTTGTATCTATTCCCCCCCCCCTTTCTTTCCATTTTTATACACGGTTTCTCCTGTGTTATGTCAAGCGACCTTGTGAGCTCCCAAAGCGCTCCGCACTTAATGTCATCCTCACGGCACTTGAAGAACAAGGATAAAATGACTTTTCCTTGAATTGGATTGCACGTTTGAGTAAATATAACTCTTAAAATACTGCAAATTTCCCCCTTCACAGCTGCTAACCTCAAGGTACCAGTACAGCACACATTGCAGGAATGCCAAAAGCACAAGTACAATTGAAAGCTCACTCAACTGTAGCTACAACATTTTAGTGAGAATGAAAGAAATTTCCTTTGGAGAAACTTCTACACATTAAATGAAGGTCTAATGACTGCATTTGAAGGCATAAAAAAGCTTCAGTAGTCCACAAACACGACTTTTTGATTTAACTTGAACATAGTTCACCAGAATCGAATCAATGAATGTCAACTATTTGGCTTTGGTATTCATACAAGCGTACAAGCTGTATTTGAAATGCAAGGACAGACAAAATGCAGAGAGATGCGCTTCAACTTACGAGGAGAGTCGCTATCCTTTTCCTTGCTTCCTCACTGCAAAAGAATCAAGAGGATAGCTGATTAAGCGAAAGAGTGCACTACAATGATTACCCATATGCCATTCATTCAACACAAATTTAGCTGCTCATAGGTCACAATTCAGTCACTCTACTTACGGTATACCAAACTGAAAAAGAGGAAGAACGGCACGTGATCTTTTGTCATGATATAGCAGCAAGATCTTTTGATCATTTATTTTAAATGTCATATACCGGGGCCCTCAATAAAATCTCAAACGCGTTGGCAGCGGCTGACTACTGTGATCCAGTGTACGCAAGCGAGAAAAACAGAAAGAAAAAAGAAGGGAAAGACAATAGAAGGCTACATTTCTATCCCCGCGGCATCTACACAAACATTTTCCCAGCAAACGTGAGCCAGCGGACGGCCATCCGACAGCGGGCGTTACTTTACACAGCCGCGCGAACAAGAAGGCTGGGGATGCCGTAATTAACCACGTATAGTTGGCGGCGCGTTTCTAGCGCACGACGCCGCGCAGAAGTTGACCCCTGGCGAATTCATAACACTCGACTCCGTCTCGATTGACTTGATGCAGATAAAAAAAAAAGGCTAACACGATAGATCTCGCGCAGGTTCACGCCGCAGTTTCCGAAACATCCTTAGAATCAAACTCCGTTTTTATTTTATTTTTTTTGTTCCCCTTTTCTCTGTGGTTCGCAAACAAAGCATCGACGAGGACTCGGCTAGCTGATGTGTCAACGACAGCAGCTGCCACAAATTAACGCACGACGATTCCAATTTCGGACCGCCGCGTTCCTAGCGTAGCAGGTAATTGGCGACAGCCGCGGTCGCGTCGCAGCGCGGGCGAAGCCATGCAAGCACGCTCGCGCTGGACGCACAATAGCTTCGAGTTCGCTCACGACGCCAGAAGAACGGCGGGCGCTAATGACTCCTCCGTCATCGGCGAACGCAAAGGCATCCGTATTCACCCACGACTTACGATGCCAAGCTGCGAGAAATAAGATGTCATTGTTTACGGTATCGAACCTCAAAGCATCGCGAAAGGTTCGCGAGAAGCTGCCATCACCTGATTGATTGCTCGATGTGGGTCTTCATCCAGTTGTTCCTGACCGGCTTCGTTGTGTCGGCTTCCAGCGGTCCAGAAAACATGCCCATGTTCTCAGTTCCTGGCACATTTTCTTTAAAATCAATCCCGTTCGACAAGCGACCACTAACGTCAATAGCACAGTCCGCGGCTTCCACTTCAGGTGGCTCGTCTTTCACGCAACAGCCGACTTCCGATCTGACCGACGCTTTTTCTCGCTTCAGCGTCTTCGTTTTTGCAGGGTCCATAATTTAGGTTAAGATTCAGGAGTTTAAAGCGGAGGACACACTTATTTAAAACGATTACCATTTTGGCACGGGAATCAGCTGGACGAGTTGTTAGAGGACGCCGTAAAAGATGTCACCAAACCGACTCGTCTAGGTGACCGCCTTCGTGTACGAGACGGAGATTTTACGACCAAACGTCTAAATAATTATAATGCCGAAAAAAGTTATTGCAGTAGACTGACGACGTTTCATTAGGTTGATGAATATTTCGTCGCATCATATTCAGATCAGGTTTTCTTTCAAGCCGGTCGATAGCGCGCATGCGCACAAGGCCACTTTCGCTTTTTGCATTCGTCTTTGTGTTTCGCTACGGGCATTTGTGTGTGTGCTTGCATTAAACAATCGATGGAACTGCGGCTGCGCAGCAAAGCACGCTCCCCTGTTGCAAAATACAATAATTAAAAGCTTCTCTGTTCACCTTGGTTCTGCGCCTTCAATAAAATCATGCACTGGTTTTGTGTCCATATGTTTAATAACGGAGTGATGCGCACTGCGGATTTTAAGCATTGTGTCACATAAAGGGCCTCGGTTACCTTTAAAGTAAATACTTCATTTGCAAGCGCGCTCTCTCAGATACAAAATAGCTTTATTATACTATTGCATAGATTCTAGAGGGCGCAGCTGCACCGCGTCCGCAGCATTCACGTTTTTCTTTTTCCCCGAGCTTGTGGGTGGCCAAAATCGGCGGTGTATAAGCGTACCCGTATCGTTCGCTCACTGGAATGTCAGTATCAACTGAATACCTCCCAGGAAATTTTTTGCGATGAATGAACAAGCGCCTAGACATAGCGTTCGTCCCGCATTAGCATGGCTTTGCTGATGGTTATTGGTGAGCCGATCAGCTGATGGCTGTAGCCGCATTCACCTCGCACGCCGTTAAAGAACTGCACAGATCCACGCATGCAGGCAGCACATTTATTTTTTTTACTACGTTGGCTAAATAAAGATCTCCGGGCATTTTGTTTCGCTTGGTGTTGCACCAGTCGTCTTATTTCACGCCGCCTGGCAGCTGTTCTTGCTGCAGAGCTGGCCGGTGCAATCTTCGGCACGCTAGTTTTTGCCTCTCACGGATACCTCCCGTTGGATAGAATGCTCTTCTGTGTTTCTTTTTCAACCCAATCGCCTGTTGTCTTTCGGGGCTGACAGGATGGGAGACACCGGTGACAAGCTTCCAGATATTGAGAAGTCTTCGAAGGACTATTCGTCGTCGAAACACGGTGGCGAGGTACATATCCATTGTAAATTCTTTGTCAGCCATTCCGCCACGGCTGATGTGATCGAGTTCGGAGAGCATGTGCGCTTGAAGTGCCTCTGTCAATCGGGGGCAGTTCCGATCGCTACGAGTCCGATCGAATTCCCTGAACGTGATTGGCTCCCGCTCGCGCCATTTCGCCGAAGAGCCAACCGCGAACGAGCAATTTGATGCGGATCGCGATTGAGTCAGGTCTAATGGCTGGTTCGTGATTTTGTGATTGGCTCTTACTCAAAGTTTTGTGCCAAGAAGCCAATCGCGATTGGGCGATTTGGTAAGGTTTGCGAATGAATGCGATTGGAAACTTCATGTTCGCCGTAAGCTTAAATTAGATAAAGCGCACCTGAAATTGCATGCGTGCTGGGTCGACTTATGATTGAACTGACGGGGTGGATGATATACAGGAAAAAGCCATGGCCGAGCTTTTGGAGAAGAACCAGCAGCTTGAAAAGCAAAAGGCTGATCTGCTTGCGCTCATCAAGAAACAAATGAAGTTGATTGACATACTAAAGAAGCAGAAGGTAAATATAATCACTATTCATCCTTCCTTTTCTGACGTCACATGATAACAAGTATAGTATTGTTTCATTTTATTCTCTGTTTGTACTTTAAAAACTACCATGTGGCGAATTCCTCTTTGGGTATGAGTCAATTTTCTTAAAATACATCGTCATTTATGTGCAAAGTGTCGCCCACAGCCATTGAAGGAAAATGCCATGTTTTAAGCAGTCATCAGCATAATCCAAGCCTACAGCTCACTTACAATGCTTTCATTCTTCCCAGATCCACTTGGAATCCACAAGGATCATACAGTTCACCGAAGATGAATTGATACACGTCTTTGGGATAGACAAGAAGGACCAAAATCTGTAGAAAATGGGACACTGCACTTTTGCAGGCAAATTGATGTGTGCACCTACGCAATAGGCATGTAGACCAGGGACCAGGTATCCGTGAAAGATTGAGAGCACTAAAGAGCCATGCGAAAAGTAGTAAAAACACTGCTTGTTGCGTTGATGTTAATACCTCCGTGCGTGCTGCTCTTAGCCTCTTCTGTAGATATACCTTATTGTGAAATTTATGCCAGCACTAGTATGAGAAATCTGGATCTCCTTCTCCAAGGTGCAGCCTTGCAGCAACCATGAAGCCTGTGTAGACTATTCATTAGAAGCGAAATTCCATGGAAATTTGCAAGCTTGTAAGACTAACAGTGCAACAACAGATATCTGAAAATTTCTTGTACCAAGTCAGAATATGGTGCCAGGATATTTTTTTATGGAGGGGCACCCACAACAAACGATTTCCTCCAGGGAGGCAGAAAAATCAGGCAATCTGTTTTGACTACATTTGGGGGGGGGGGGGGCAGATGGGGGCTTCAGCCCTTTTCGCACCCCTCAGCTCACGCCGCCCCTTGTACATAGCTTATAAATTTCACATTGTCGTGGCAGATGCTCAGAGAATGTGTCGGGTTTTAAAAGCAGATTTTCCTTGGAGTTAGGAGAGTACTTTCTTCTCATCCTGTCTTATTTTAAACTAACCATCATGAGTGTGTTTCACTAGCCCAGTTTGCTACATTCAAGTGTTCCTTTTCCTTAATTTATGGCATCATGATCAACATATATAACATTTGCCGATGAAACACAAATAGAGTTGTACCCAGTTCTTTTACATTTAACACCAGTATAGTCGATTTACAACCTTCTCGTATTCTTTCATCTAATAGAAAAATATTATACACCAGGACAAACAAAATGTTCAGCAGCCAAAACAACTTTGAGGTCATATAATTTCCAGTCTCCTCTGTTTTCCAAACTAAAATTAGAGTTGCATAGCTTTCACTTGTGACAACTACAGAATCATTACAAAAATAACTTGTAACAGGCCTAATTGCAAGGATGTTGATGTGCTGACCATAAAAGCAGGTAACTTGCATTCATTAAAAAAAGCAAGTGCTTAAATTCTTATTTGGCAAAGGTTAGCACCTATGAAGAAAGAACACCAAATAAAATGTTGAAAAGTTGCAATGTCTTGAAGCAATTCACAGACTATGACTAAAAAAAAAAACGCAGGATGGGCAAGATGGAAGCTTGCAATGAAAAAATCCGTAAACAGGAGTTGTGTGCTTGAGAACACATTTTGACAAGTTTCAAGCTTCAAAGCTTGAGGCCTTCAAGTGGTAGCCTTGAGAAAGACAAGTCCACCAGTCGAAACGTCCGCTCGAGCACACAACCTCGGTTCACAGATTTCTTCACCACAACAGACTATGAAAGCATTCTTTGAAAAAGTCGGCTGCTGACCCGCAGGTCGCGGGTTCGAATCCCGGCTGCGGCAGCTGCATTTCCAATGGAGGCGGAAATGTTGTAGGCCCGTGTGCTCAGATTTGGGTGCACGTTAAAGAACCCCAGGTGGTCAAAATTTCCGGAGCCCTCCACTACGGCGTCTCTCATAATCATATGGTGGTTTTGGGACGTTAAACCCTACAAATCAATCATTCTTTGAAAACTATTATTACAGGTGTCACAGTAAAATACTATCAATCATGAACATAAGGTTTAAGTTCCAACTTTCGAACTCTATGACAGTATGCCAGTGTGACATTGTAGGCTTGAATACATCTTTTCTTGTTTGGGTGGCCCTGTATGGCTAAACATTCTTGATGCTTACTAAATGTTTTGCTTTTTTTTCCCCTAAAGGATTCCCATCAATACTGCCAACAAAAAAATCGTACTAGGTTCGATGGCACTATGGTATCTGCAGGAATTGAGCCACAATCTAGGGGTAAATTCTTTGTTTTTGTTTTTAAATTGTGTAGAATTAACAGCCATGTTTTCTAAAAGCTGTGCGTGTCAGCCGGATTCTGGTATATTTACAGCGCTGAAACAGGGTACAAGGTTTGGGAGCAGTCCACGGAGCAGGCAAAGGTGCTTTTTGTAGCAGGCTTGGAGCAGCCATAAGGGCCTCTTCGAGCAAGTTTAAAGCAGTAAGACCATTCGGAGCAGACTTAGCACCATTCAAAGCACTAGTGAAGCTACATTTGTTCAAGGCTGCATTTTTCAAACACTCAACCAAATTGTACTGTAATAGCCTCATTATTGCGATAAGAGATTATATGGACACGCCCGACGGGTTCCTGCTGTTGCCGCCATGCCCCGTATGACTTCCAAATTTATAACATACCCCGACGCATCGTATGTTATATCCGCGTGTCAAACCGCACGAGCGGGGGCGACCGATGTGGTTGAAGCAGAAATGAAACGACCCGGCCCATCTCCGCCGCTTGGATGGCACGTGCGATAACATTTGATAACCCTGCCCAGGAGGCCTGTAGTCAATGTAGAAAGGAGGTACTCTGCCCATCTAGAAAAAGCATGAAAAGAGTCACAGTCTCACCGCAGGGGCGATGCAATGAATGTGATAGCAATAAGCTGGTTTCACTGAAAGGGGGGCACACAATGAATGTGATAGCAAAAATAGAATGTCTTGCGAAGAATGGCAAGCAGATCAAAATGAGCAGTGCACTGCTAACACACAAATGACGCATAAAATGTACTCACAGGTGCAGATAAGTGCAAAATAACAAGTGTCACAGTTATTACTTTTTTGTGTCTGAAAAGTGGTATTTTTTCCCAAACGGGCACTGTGCAGCAAACCAAGTGACCTTTGTGCACTTGGAAACTAGAACGCAATCGTCCTGGTGAAAGCCCAAGGCATACAATTCTCCTCCACAGTAAGATCAGCATGCACACGCACAAGCGTATGCCCCCCCCCCCACCTTGCTTTCTCCCAGGGTTCTAAGTACGCATGGGAAATGAGCACCCGTCACAACGATCGAGACGCCGAGTGGGCCCTTTCCACCATCTCTCTGGCGACTGAAAACACACTATTTCCCTCCAAGATAGGCACCGCCAGCGGTAAGTGGTGTGAGCATTGAAGGATGTATGCTTTCGTGGCTAACACCACGCGCTCAGGCACGAGAGGTTGCCTTCCACTTGTCGGAAGCAATTTGTCTGAATTATTTTTCTTTGTAGTTTTTCTACTTATTGCCACAATGCAGAAACAGCAGCAGCTGAATACCGGACAGCTCGTTTTAATTGTACCAGAACACTCGCAAACTGATCGGATGAGAACCTCGCCTTTCTCTCTCGCTGCGAGTGCTCTTCCTTGTTCTCTTGGTGTTGCATATTAAATGCGGCATTTGCCCCCCTCCAGAGAGCAGCGTCCCGATGCTCTTCTACAAAAAACGGTGCAGTAGATGTATGGTGCAAATCAGTCAGAAAAATAGGGCTTCATTCGCGCAACGTGCACGATTTCTGGTTTTTGCTGGCGAGTTGTTGAGGGGCTGTCAGGAACGACCACGTAATTAACGACACTCAGGCATTGTAAAACTGTGTAGGGGCCAAAATACCTCTTCAGCAATTTTTCAGACAGTCCCTGGCGGTGGATAGGACTCCATACCCAGACTTTTTCACCGGGCCAATAGACGACATGTCTGTGTCGCAGATTATAACGCTGGGCGTCGTAATATTGCTGCTGGTTGATTCGGACGCATGCAAGCTGCCTCGCTTCTTCTGATCGTTCGGTAAAAGATGCAACGTCTAAATCGATGTCATTGCAGTCGTGTAGTAACATGGCGTCAAGCATCGTCGTCACTTCACGGCCATAAAGGAGACTGAACGGTGTTCTTCGTGTACTTTCTTGTTTTGCTGTATTATAGGCGAACATGATGTACGGTATGTCGTCCCAGTTCTTGTGATCCACGTCAACATACATACTCAACATGTCGGCAATAGTCTTGTTGAGGCGTTCTGTTAAGCCGTTGGTTTGTGGATGATAGGAAGTGGTTTTCCAATGGGCTGTTCCACTTAGATCAAGCACTGTCTTCAGGAGTGCGGCCGTGAAAGTGGTACCTTGATCTGTTATTATGATTGTCAAAGCACCGTGCCTCAGGATGATATTTTCTATGAAAAATCGTGCGGTTTCAATGGCTGTGCCTCTTGACAAAGCCTTTGTTTCCGCATAATGTGTAAGATAATCAGTAGCGACTATCAAGCACTTGTTGCCAGCATGGGAAGTCAAACGGAAGTCAAGGGTTCAAAACAGTCACCTGTGTCGTGCTTGGGCTGGACATGCTGGGGCCAGTGCTTCCAGGCGCCGTCATGCTTTCTGGCACGGTCACGCTTTCCGGCAATGGACCGAACTCCGGGCTGAGGCCTAACAGGCGGCGGCTGCTGCGGTGAACGGGGGTGTCGATGCGTGGAAGTCTTTCTGGACTAGATGCGGGGCTGTTGTCAGGCGTCCTGAACATGTACCCAGTGCCTCCACCAGTGTCACAATGCAGAAACAGCAGCAGTTGAATACCAGACAACTCGCTTTAATTGTACCAGAACACTGGCAAACTGATTGGATGTGAGCCTCGTTTTTCTCTCTCGCTGCACGTGCTCTTCATTGTTCTCTTGGTGCTGCATATTCAATGTGGCAATATATATATAATACATATATGGCAAATGACAGCAGCGACGCTGGCAGCAAAAACCAGCCGAGAGTGTCCACATATTTGCTATCGCAATAAAAAACAAGAGAGGGGGCACAACTAAAAACGCACTTCTAAGAACGTGGTCGCGCATGCTAGCTCCGCATCCATCAGTGGCCGACTTGCATATGTTTCTGCATGCTGCACTCTCATCGCGATAAGACCGTGCAAAACATTTTGTCCTCTTTTAAGAGGCCGTATTGTCACACACCAGCGTTTTGTAGAGTTGCAGGAGATCGGATCGAAAGGAGTTAGCTGTCACCCTCACTTCGTATACCATTACAAATTTGCTGCTATCGCATTCATTGCTTTACCACTGAGGTGCAACTGTGACTTCTTCAGTTATGTACAGTCACTCAAGCTTCTTCCTTTTTAGTTTACCTGAATGTGCGAGTGTCAGCATCCGAGTAGATAAGCACTAAGTACAACAGCCAAATGAACGAGAATATGCACATATGCTCTATGAGCACTTATGTGCACTTGTATTAAGCTGTTTCGAGAAACTGACACCCTTCCCCTTTTTTTTCAAGCACCGCTACTGCCATCGTTTTTCTTTTCTGAACGCTGCCATAGTGTAATAGACAGTTTCACCAGAATGAAGAAATGAATGAGATAGCAACAAACTGTATGACTGGCAGCCAACTCGTGTAGATACAATATCGCGAAACTACAAAATGCTGGTGTAACAGGATACAGCTATGACAGGGTGAGATGCTCTTCTCGAGTCTCTTCGCGTAGACGGGCCCACGAGCTAGCCGCGCTTATGCCTGCCGTGATCACGCACGCATATCGATTACAACCAAGCCCTTAGAATCAAGGTTCATGGCTCGACCTGGAGCGATCACTATCTTTCCAAAACCAAAACTCTGTTTCGATGAAACCAAGAAGACACTGTTTCAGCCACGTTTCCGGGCACGACGCTTGATAATTTACACACTTTGCGGCTAAATTCAGGTACTGCGGAGCAGTACGGCGCTGATAGGAGAGTTTGGCGCAGGAAGGGTGGTTCGGAACATGTAAGCAAGTTTGGCGCACAATGGCACAGCGGTTTCACCACCTATACTACCCTGTATATGTAACTTTTTGGTCGCCATGGTTTATCATTTATTCATTAATATTGTATATACGTTTTTCCGCTTCTGTAATTCTGAAAAACTGCTGTACTTTTGTTCTTGTTTAGATTCATGTGTACTCTGCAATACTTGTGATTCTAATTGCCACCTTGTGGGATTGCAGTAGCTACAAATAAACAAATGTGAGAAAAATTACTTAGTGTTGCATTTAATTACCTTTAATTGCCTTGAATTACCTTCACAGCCAGCACCAGTTCACAGAGCCGGTGTGATACGCGAGTAAACAGACAGGCCACTTACGAGCACGAGCAAACGGTTGAATTTGCACTAACTCACCCTCTGACACCTTCTTCCGCTGTATCTCTGAAAATGTTGACACGTTAAAACAGTTGGTTGAGCGAAAAATACGAACCACTGCAAAACATTTGGCACAACAGCTTAAAAACGTTTATTGAACCATCGTATCACAAAACAATACAGTTGGCTAGGCTGCAAGCAAAAGCTTCAGAGAGCATCAAAGGCATTTTTGCAGGCTTCAACAATGTAAGCAATAACTCGCTCATGGAATGTGGAATACTACACATACTGCATAGAGAGAGTGTGAGACTCCTCCGTCTTACAAGCTGTAAATGGTCTAACTAAACACAGGCAAGAAAACTGGCTTGCATGTTCCACTCGGGGCGATGGACACTGTCACTGACGTGTAGAAATACTTGCAAGGCACGCTTATAATTATCTGTAGATGACCAGAAGTTGACTAGCACTTCTGCCCACTTTGCTTTGCTCATCACCCTTGCATCACAGAAGCAGTGACCTTGGAAACAAGTTCATCTCAACGTAGTCCTCGACTATCTGCACGAAAAAGAAGCAACATGGCAAAACTTGACACTTCTGAGAAGTTCCACAGCCTCTCTGTGATGTCGATAGTGCTGAGAGAACTTGAGCAGAATAAGGAATTGGCAAAGTACGTGTTTTTGAACACTCGGGCTGTACAGATATTTGATATTTCAGACACAAGTTCTAACTTAAAAATTACATTTGATTATAGGTGAACATGCAGCAACCTCTGCTGCCATTATGTAAGCCCAGCTGCCTAGTAAAAATACCTTGGCAATAAGTCCACCAAAAAATTTAAATGCTTGTTTTTAAGCCGTCCAGTAACTATAGCAGTGATGTGATCGATTGAAGCAACTTTGACACAACTTCAGGAGCAGCTAAAACCTTGCCTCAGAGCAGTTGAAGCAAACATCTTTAAACACAAAAAGTTTTCTCTAAGCTAAAACAACTGTACTACGTGTTCAACAAGATTTATCAATGCACAAATACTGGCATATTAGCTTAGCATACCCGAAATCAGAAATTTAGGTTGCCACTCGTTTTTCTGTGGCCGGCCCTAAGTTGCTTTAGATACGTGATTACAAGCTCCCTAGCATTTTCCCAGGATCTACCTCATATTTTTGAATGAGTGCGACTTTCCCTGATGCTTCAGTTACAGTAATGCAAGCACAAGCTATGTATGTAGATTTGCCATGCATTCTGTTCACTATCTAGAACTGTTGTGGTAAATTTCATACTTTCAGAACAATCTAGTGGTTCACTATCTGGTGATGAGCCTGCTGTGTTCTGTTTTACGGAGAGAATCATTAAGATTGTGGTTCATCGACGGTAAATAAAATGGAGAATGTGTCGTGGGATTCTTCCGGCGCTGGCAAGCGAGACAGGAACGTACGTAGCGACGAACGAAGCGATACGTTCCACGCCAGTAGTAGCGGTGGGACAGGCGGGTGTAGGTTTTTAACACTCCAGCATGGGGACATTGTGGGTCGACATGAAAAGAGGCGCATATGTCTGAGCGGAGACGTCTGGGAATAACTAGGAGCCATTGGCGTCTTTCGGACAGATAATTCCATCTGTATAGCAAACCATCTCTGATAACGAAGTGCTGTATTTGACGGCGCGTACCTCTAGAAATGTTTTGCGAGGGAGTTCGACTCAACAGGTTGATAAGTGAAGCAATCCAAGGATCTTTTCGTTGCTCCTGTAGCATGTCACTGACACTAAGTGCAGATACGTCGGGGGCAGGCGAAGACGGCGCCTTGTCACTACATCGTAGAAGTGATCGGGACAAAGCACCTGCACCCGAATGTTTTCGTCCTGATCGGTAAACGATGTGAATGTCGTACTGTTGTAGCCGAAGCGCCCAATGGGCGAGCCGGCCGGTGAGATCTTTTAACGAGGAGAGCCAACATAATGCATGATGATCTGTAACCACTCTGGACGGGCGCCCGTAATGATAGGGTCAAAACTTGCCTATGGTCCATATGGCGGCTAGACACTCTTTTTCGGTGACTGAGTAGTTGGCTTCTGCTTTTGTGAGCGCACGGCTGGCGCAAGAGATGATATACTCATCAAATCCAGGTTTACGCTGGGCGAGCACAGCACCGAGACCAACTCCGCTAGCATCCATGTGTATTTCTGTCGGGGCAAAAGGATCAAAATGTCGCAGTATTGCAGGTGACGTAAGAAGGTGGCGGAGTGTGGCGAATGCATCATCACAAGCTGACGATTGACTAGAAAGGTCGCTGTTGCCGGCAAGAAGGTCAGTCAAGGGCGATAGGATGGAGACGAAATTGCGAATAAAATGACGAAAGTATGAACATAAGCCGAAGAAGCTGCAAAGTTCTTTTAAGGTCTTCGGCTTGGGAAATTCGGCAACGGCATGGAGTTTCGTCGGATCCGGAAGTATGCCATCTCTAGATACAACATAGCCCAAAATTTCGAGCCCCAAAGCAGCACTTCTTCAAGTTGATTTGTAGACTGGCAGAGGTGAGGCAAGTGAGCACTGTCTCGAGGCGCTAAAGATGTGTTGAAAAGTCGCTTGAAAATATCACGACATCGTCTAAATAACACAGGCCACGGAGGATGTTGCCGATCATGCGCTCGAAAGTGGCAGGCACATTGCAGAGCCCAAATGAAAATTCGTATAAGCCATCGGGGGTAATGAAAGCCGTCTTAGGGCAATCACTCTCAGCCATGGGAGCCTGCCAATAACCTGAGCGCAGATATAGTGACGAGTAGAACTCCGCACCTTGTAAGCAGTCAAGGGCATCGTCTATGCGAGGTAGTGGGTAAACATCTTTGCGCGTGGTCTTATTCAACCAGCGGTAGTCGACGCGAAATCTTATTGAGCCAACCTTTTTCTTGACTAGAACA